>NC_053497.1:116654982-117026356 GCF_905171775.1 Rana temporaria
AACAAATAAAAAAAATCAATTTGATTGTATAGTACTACACTATTACGGCAAGAAGTGAGCAAGATACTTAACACCATAAAATCTTAGAAACTTCAACTTTGAATGTACCTTTATCTGGAGGATGCATTGGGTCTGTTGTGGTCCTGTGGTGCTTTTAGGCTTCATGCATACAGGGAGTTAAAAAAAAAAAAAAAACGAGCTGCAAAACCAGTACTGATGGCAGGAAAAAGTAGCTGTGAAAACACGCTTTTAGAAGCGATTTTTCATTTGTGTTAATGCGCGTTTAGTTGCATTAGCCTTAAGCAGCGGGTTCTCTGCCCTCTTCTGTTTTCCACTCCCAAATCCAATTACTACAGCTTATAAGCGCTTGACCCAGCTTAATGCTGTATATAACGTTAATGTGCATTTAGCCGTGTCAGGCGTTTTCACAGCTGTAACACTGCTGCTCCAGTACGTGCTGTTTTTTTTTTTTTTTTTTTTGGTCAGCTTGAAAAAGCCTATATACAACTCCTAAAAGCCTGTTTGTGCAGGAGAGGCGTTTTAAGTTTTGAAAAAAAAAAACACAAAAAAAACGCCTGACGCTCCTAAAAGCAGCAGGAAAAACACCCTGTTTGCATGAGGCCTTAAAGGTTTCTTTATCAGTTAACAAACTTATCTATTCAAAAACGTTATTTAAACAGCAGTAACAGAATACTGGATAGCAACAGAGTGGTGCAGCCAACACAAACTTCGAAATTCTTGGAACTAACCTGGAATAAAAAAGTGCCATTGTAAATACTCAGTTCAGCCATTATTCCTTACCACACAGGTAACAAGGTGGATACACAATTGGGATGGCTAGATAATCAACCTTTTAGACAAAAGCCATAAAAACAATCTGCCAGCTGCAGCACCAAATATTGAGGTGTGTGGATCCCCTCACAATGACAATTATTTGTAGCAAAATTGTAAATATCCTCAAAAACAGGCTTTTAATTTCTAAAGCCCAATTTCAGCCAGTACTTTTCCTTTCGTTTTTAGACAATAAAAAAATGTTTTTGTAGTTGTCTCTGTTGGGGAGATATGCTTACACTTTGGAGTGTATTTATTTAAAAAAATCATCCTTCAGATTGGTTCTGTGCGAATGGAGGCAAAATTAAAGTTGGACTGCAGCCTAACACTAGCTAAGCTTAAAAATGTTCCCTCCACCCTATCCTGCCTAAAAGCTCCGGCTCCCCTGTGTTGGTGAGCAGCAGCTGCAGAGGAGCAATTAGACCGCCAAAATCGGCTGGGGCATGAGTGTTGTCACAGCTCCTGGAATTCCCAGATGTTGCCAAGTTCTCCCTTCTTTCCCTTGCAGCCGCTGCTCAATGACGGGGTCATGTGACCAGACTGGACTAAAAAAAAAAGTAAGTATACACATCTTTTTCTTTCTTTCTTTCTTTTTTTTTATTTTTTTTTACACAGGGTAGGCAACATAGGCAGCAGAATGGGGAGGGTGCATTTTTAAGTATAGTTAGTGTTAGGCTTAAATATGTGTTTTCTTCATTTGCTATAATCTGTATAAATTAATGACATTTGACCTGGAGAAAAATAAGGAATGTACGTATTTTATTCACTTCAGTAAAAATATCTTTGGTGTACAAGCACTTTCAAAAGCAAATGTTTCTCATTCCTCCTGTTTAATAATATCCACCAATAAAATCTTATTGGTTAATTGTCTTGCAGCTTGTGAAACAAATTTGTCATCCTAATTCCTGTTCTTAGAGAAATATGCATGAAATGGACTGGATAAACCCCCTTGGACTTTATAGGCAGAAAAGTGTAATTAGAGTATTAGTTTAAAAGGCAGTGACGCCACTTTTATTGCTACAAAACATGGTCAAATGGGCAAACATAGCCCTACAAATCTTTAAAACAATGTATACAAAATAATTGGAGAGTAAATGTACACCGTTTGAAATTACATAGTATAATTAAACCCAATGGTATCAAGTATATCCATGTACTGTCGGAGTCATACTGTGGTCAGTCCATATAGGTTTCTTGAATATCCCAACATGTTTCGGAAATACTAATATGAATTCCTTCTTGAGGGGAGTTTATATGCTGGGTGATTGTTTTCTCCTTTCTGAAATACAAACATAGTTGCTAATAGTCACTTTGCAATACATAGTGTAAGGAAAAGGGGGGTTAGAACTGTGCCATGGCACCCAGACTTCGTGTGTTATAAAGTCAATTGAATAAAGTGGACGTCGGGATTTTAATGAAGAAAGTCAAATAAAATTCTCCAGGGATTCCACGATCATATAAATGGGATGGTGAATCCCACCCAGATGGTCCACACTTGTTCCGTATGAAACTAGACTGCCAGAGTTATGAGCAGCTTACCAGATCATTGGTTTAAAACAGCAGTCGACTGTGACCCAGCCGCGGCCTTTGAGGGGAGGAGGGGGGGGGAGACCCACTTCCTAGATGTATCACTCACTCCCCAGAGATTAACAGAGGCACAGAGTCAATGAGAGAGGGTCCACCGTGATTCACAGCACGCTATGTGTGAAATCCCACCACCGATAATAGAAGCAGCTTACCAGAACTCCAATCATAAACCACAGTCGGCTATGACCCAGCCGCGGCCTTTGGGGAGATCCCACTCCCTGACTGAGAACACCACTTGCACCCTCGATAGTAAACAATGGTGTCACCGCACAAAAAAGAAAACGGCAAACATAGCGTAACTCCGTGGGATAAGTTATTTAATAAAAACAGTAGATCCCATTGATAACGTCGAATGACGAAACGCGTCTGGGAGGACGTGCGGTGACGTCATTATGTTTTGGAGTAAGGGCTTTGCTCTGTTACATGCCGGCCGGCAATTTCAAAAGCTATTTGTGATTACTACTTAATGTGAGTAACCCTTTTATTGTTCTACTGTTTTTATTAAATAACTTATCCCACGGAGTTACGCTATGTTTGCCGTTTTCTTTTTTGTGCGGTGACACCATTGTTTACTATCGAGGGTGCAAGTGGTGTTCTCAGTCAGGGAGTGGGATCTCCCCAAAGGCCGCGGCTGGGTCATAGCCGACTGTGGTTTATGATTGGAGTTCTGGTAAGCTGCTTCTATTATCGGTGGTGGGATTTCACACATAGCGTGCTGTGAATCACGGTGGACCCTCTCTCATTGACTCTGTGCCTCTGTTAATCTCTGGGGAGTGAGTGATACATCTAGGAAGTGGGTCTCCCCCCCCCCCCCCCCTCCTCCCCTCAAAGGCCGCGGCTGGGTCACAGTCGACTGCTGTTTTAAACCAATGATCTGGTAAGCTGCTCATAACTCTGGCAGTCTAGTTTCATACGGAACAAGTGTGGACCATCTGGGTGGGATTCACCATCCCATTTATATGATCGTGGAATCCCTGGAGAATTTTATTTGACTTTCTTCATTAAAATCCCGACGTCCACTTTATTCAATTGACTTTATAACACACGAAGTCTGGGTGCCATGGCGCAGTTCTAACCCCCCTTTTCCTTGTTCTAATATTTTGTGCTTTGGCACCAGAACTGCTGCCTTCCCTATTGTTCATATATATATTTCCTTGATTTATATATTTCTTGTGGTATATTAATTTATGTGCATTAATGTTTTAGCTGGATAAGCGCAATTTTTATTTTTATAATACATAGTGTAAGCAGGACTATTGATTTCTTACAGTCATTTACAATATATTCATATCTGATTAAATACTCACATACTACAATGTACAACACATATGTACGGAACAAGCATATGGATCGATTGAAAAATCCAATATGGCTGAAATAGTCTGCACAGACCCACCAGGTGAAAAAATGTACACCCTGGATGAGCCAAAGCAATACATCTACAAGAAGCGCCCTATGGACTACACCAGCAATCATGGTGACAGGATCTGAAACCAAAAATGGTATACTGAACTAAGTATAATGAAAATTGTAATTATATAGGCGTATAGCACAACATAGTATTTGGCAAAATGGAAAAGGGGACATAGACCAAGCAAAGTTCCCTTATAAGTCACTTTACCTTCAATCAAACTAGTGCATGTATATGTCCGTATTGGCAGTACTCAAGCCGTGAGCAGACCTGCTGAGTATTCAGAACTATATATACATATATTCCCACTAGGGGAGCCATTCCTCAGATGAGAGGGGTGCTATACATTTGGCACCAAACTCGGCTAATAGAGCAGTTGGAGCCATAACCAGGGCAGTTTTCAGATTCATCGGCACGTGGCGTAGCCCGGCCCACGAGGGGCGGGATGGCGTCACGCACCCACACATCGCCGGCGAAAGGAAACCTTCACAATGGCAACGGATGGCGCGATGGAGGCACCTAGGAGCTCCTCCCCATTATGGGGCTGTGGAGAAAACCGGGTACAGGAAGCACCAGGGCTGGTAGGCATGCTCTATTATGGAGAGGAGCTCGTCTGTGCCTCCATTGCACCCTCCGTTGCCGTGATGGTGGTTTCCTTTAGCCAGCGACGTGCTGGCAAGTGCCGTCATCCTGCCCCTCAGGGAGGGCTTACACTGCGTGCCGATGCATCAGAGAACCGCCCTGGTTACTGGTGACTCCAGCTGCTCCATTAGCAGTGTTTTCCATCAAACGTCCAGCACCCCTCCCATCTGAGGATTATCTCTCTTAATGGGAATATATGTATATATAGTTCTGAATACTCGGCAGGTCTGCTCTCGACTCCAGCATTGCCAATCACCAGTTTAATTGACAGTAAATTAACTTATGGATAAGGGCTCTTTGCTTAGTCTATGTCCCCTTTTCCATTTTGTCAAATACTATGTTGTGCTATACGCCTATACAATTAATTTTTTTTCTCCTGGTGGGTCTGTGCAGACTATTTCAACCGTATTGGATTTTTCAATCGATTCATATGCTTGTTCTGTACATATGTTTGTACACTTTTTTTTGTGAGTATTTAATCAGCTATGAATATATTGTAAATTACTGTATGAAATCAATAGTCCTGCTTACACTGTGTATTGCAATGTGACTATTGGCAACTATGTTTGTATTTCATAAAGGAGAAAACAATCGCCTAGAATATAAACCTCCCTGAAGAAGGAATATATATTAGTAATTACGAAACGTTGGAATATTCAAGAAACCTATTCGGACTGACTACAGTATGACTCTGGCGCTATATGGGTATACTTGATACCATTGGGTTTGATTATACCAGGGCTCGACAAATCCCGGTCGCCATGGCGACTAGAAATAGCGTCCTGGCGAGTGGGGTCTTGGCTGGGAAGGTGGGCATGGGCAAAAAAAAATATTTGTTCCATAGGACCGACGCTCTGAGCTCTAGCCCGAAGCCTCGGCCTCGCCTAAAACATCCTGCTCGCCGCGATCCTGGGAAAAGGCCGCGGGCAGGATGTTTTAGGCAAGGTTTTGGCCTAGTCTGCAGAGCGCCGGTCCTAAGTGTTTAGACGGGGCCGCAACTTTGGCCTAGTCCGCGGCCTTTTCCCAGGATCGCGGCGGACTAGGCCGCAGCCGCAGCCTCACCTAAAAACTTAGGACCGGCGCTCCGCGGACTAGGCCGAAGCCGCGGCCTCGCCTAAAACATCCTGCCCGCATCTCGCCGCGATCCTGGGAAAAGGGCGCGAGCGGCATCAGGCCGGATGCCGCTTGCGGCCTTTTCCCAGGATAGCGGCGAGCTGCAGGCAGGATGTTTTAGGCGAGGCCGCGGCTTCGGCCTAGTCCGCAGAGCACGGTCCTATGGAATGTAATGTACAATTAAGAAAAGAAAAAAATCCAAACCCGGTAGTATCAAGTGTTAATGCAAAGGAATTCGGAACTCAGCAACCCTACTTGGCAGTGCATGCATAAAAATATCACCACACCAGAATTAGACATTTAATGTAAAATATATAATAAAAAGTCTTTGAACAGTATTAATTTCAAGGGTGCCTTCTACAATCCTCCTTTGTCAGAATTAAAATGCATTTATATATACTACAGTCTCAAAGCTCCTTTTTCTTGGTTGTATTGCAATGTCTTCTGCCCTGGCACAGCATGCATACTTACTGTTAACCATCCTCGGACAATTAAGAGTTCTACCTGGCGACAAACTTTTACCCTTTAAAATCTCCATAGGCGACGTTTAAAAAATTCTACAGGTTGCATGTTTTGAGTTTATAGAGGAGGTCTAGGGCTAGAATTATTGCTCTCGCTCTACCAATCGCGGCGATACCTCACCTGTGTGGTTTGAATACCATTTACATATGCGGTCGCTACTCACATATGCGTTTGCTTCTGCGCGCGAGCTTGGCGCACGTTTGCTGGCTCCTAGATTCCAAGAAAATTTGTCAAACCCTGGATTATACTAACTGTGTACATTTACTCTCCAATTATTTTGTATACATTGTTTTAATATCTGTAGAGCTATGTTTGCCCATTTGATCATGTTTTGTACCAATAAAAGGGGCGTCACTGCCTTTTAAACTAAGCTTACCTCTAATTACACGTTTCTGCCTTTCAAGTCCAAGGGGGTTATTTCAGTTCATTTCATGCATATTTCTCTATGCTAAAAGCTGTGATGTCAAAACAAAATAATAAGTTGAACTTTACTAAGTGCAAAACAAATAATGTCATATATAAAAATAGATATGAACCCCTAATCATGTGGAAAACACATATCTTGTATCTCGTCAATCATAAATTTCTATACCTCAAAAAATTAGGAAACATTTTAAAAATGCTTCTGTCAAGTTTTTTTTAATTTCACTTTATCTTTCTAAGAGGTACACAAAGAGCCTTCATTGCTGTCCTCTCCACAGTCACAGGGTGATCATTCCTTCCCTTTTAACGAAGAATTACATGGACATTTTCAGATCCTTCACTGGGACTTTTGTCCAATCTATGTCTTGTCATGTCCCAAAAGCTATTACTGCAATAAATTTACATTGTTTATTGCCTATTGACTTGCCACTATGCTTACCACAGTAGCTAGGCCACTGTCTGGTCTCTTGCAGGCCTGCCAATGTACCTCTCATATGGTAAATGTTTAAACTTTATAGCAGATCCAACCTGATGGGTTATACCACCATGTATTACACATCAATGTATCACTACACCACACATGGTGCTTGAATGTTATATCGTTTTTCATAACCTGGACATTCTAAAGCCTTGGGATGAATAATAAAAAAAATAAAAACGTAGGTCTCTGTACCAAATAACAATGTAGTACAGAAATCTCCCCCACTGTGACATTGTGTTTTGGCAGGGAGTCTGCCCCCCGCCAGAACACACCCGTCGGTGCTCGCAACCATTTGCTGCAAGTTCTGATTGGTTGGTTTTCCAGCATGCTTGTGAGACTGGCTTCTGTTGAACGAGGAGCCGAAAGTCGGCTGGCAACTGCTGAATTGACAGTCTACGCTTGATTTTTGGCCCGTGTGTACCTAACTTTATTGCTTTACCCCATATTCTCTAGTTCCCTCCAGACTGATTACATATTTTAGTTAGAGCTACAACAATGAGTTTCAACTACTCCTTTTTGGAGCCCTGAAAAGAACCAGGTAAAAGTATATTTTCTAGATTCCTGCACTTGTCCTTGTACTGCCAAAGGTTTCTAGATCTAATCTAGACATCATTCTTATTCCGGTTTCTTTCAGCAAGACTTTATTCTATGAATGACCCCATATTCATGTTCATGTTCAACATGCTCTTGTTGGCAGAAAAAAAGTACTATGGGGGCAATCTCTAGATTAAACAGAGCAGCATTTTATATGATATCTTTTACCAGGATATACTGTAAGTTGTTCTTATTTTTTTGCTGGAGTTCTGCTTTAATGCATAACAGGATTCACTAAGCACAATGGAATTTCTAAAGAAGGACCATAGCTTTATCTTTTTCAGGTGGGATGTCTTAATGAAACCTCAGACAGAGCAGTGCAAAGGGAGGGGGAGGAATCAGCCCTCCAACTCATTCAGATGTATTTATAAACTTCAGCTTCAGGTATTGAGCTCTATAAACCCTGTAAATGTTTTACAACAAAAGAGCTCGTGAAATTCTGAAGACTTGTTGTTTTGAGCCTAACAATCCACTTGTTCACTGGGCAAAACAAAATAATAAAATTTTGTAAAAGTTTTAGTTTTCAATCCTGATGTTGACCACAATAAAGCACCCACATAACTACTTTAAAAGGGTGAATCTAATGTGCACATGCTTTTTAAAATGATTGGCAAATCTAACATTTGACCCCTTATAAATAGACTTCTTAGTTTATGAAGGTGTCAGGTATTGAGTCCCCCTATTATTTAGTCTGCTGGTGCAAGAAAAGGAAGTGTGTTAATGGTATAGGGTGCTTTTAATTCCTCTACTTCCCACTGTTTAGATGGACTGGAATTTGTTATCATCAGCAGATAACTTTAATATGATGAGAACAGCAATTTTTCACTCAGGCTCTGTTGTAAAGATTTTATAGTACCAAATAGATCCCAAAATGAATTGGAGGACAATTTTCAGTCTTGGGATGAATGGACTCTTTGTACATGAGTTATTTGACACGGAGCTCAGTAAAGCAGCACCACACTGACACCATTAAATAAACGCGCCAGGGTGCTTTATTGGGGTATTGGCTGGAAATTTCCCACACTTTGAACATGTCGGTAAAGCAAACAGTAAAAGTCTCCTCTTTAATGCTGTGCGTCTGGATTCCACATACAACAATCTGTAAAAGGAATTGTCGGATGATGGAAAAAGACTGCAAAATGTCCTTATTTTAGTAAGTATTCAAAGGTAACTTGTATTTTGAAAAATCTTAAAGCTAAACTGCAGCAGATGTAATAGACCACCATGTGAACCAGCTCAGTGTTCTGTAAAGAAATAAATGAGATTTTAAATACATCTAGCAAAAGTACCTTAATTAATATTTCTTTGCTTCTGGTAACGATCTTAATAGCATGACTTAAGCTGGCCATAGCCATAAACCAACAGATTCCCCCATCCACACACACAAGGTGGATAAAGGAACCCCCCCCCCAGGATATTGTATTCCTGGTGCATTCTGACGAGTCTCACTGTCAGAAAACACTGATTAGCAGCTGCTGATCATCAAAAGTTTGAGCCAGTTCACACAGGGGCAACACGACTTTTAGCACGACTTTGCGAGGCGACTTAGACACGACCTGAGCGTGAATCACAGCGTGACTTGGGGCGACTTGCAACGCGACTTGAAGTTGCCTCCAGGAGGGGGAACTCAATGCCAAATTTTGGCATGGGTTCCTCCTCCAAGAGCATATCAGGCCCTTAGACCGGGCCACCGCTAGTAAAACAGCTGGAAGAAGATAACGGAGGAGCTGCCTAATAAATTACTTTAAAAACCTGTCTAGTGTTTTTTCTTGACACTTTTCCCGCCAGATGAATGGGTAGGGGTACGATGTATCCCATACTCATTCACATAGGGTGGGGGGCCCCCATATTAATGGGGGCTCCAGGATTCCTATAAGCCCCCCGTTCGCAGACCCCCATAACCAACGGCCAGGGTTGTCAGGGAGAGGCCCTTGTCCCCATCAACATGGGGACAAGGTGCTTTGGGGTGGGGGGGCCGCATGCCCCCATGTTGAGGGCATACGACCTGGTACGGTTCAGGAGGGGGGGTGTTCGCTCGTCCCCACTCCCTTTCCTGACCGGCCGGGGTGCGTGCTCGTATAAGGGTCTGGTATGGAGTTTGGGGGGACCCCATGCCGTTCTTTCGTCGTAGGGGGTTCCCCTTGAAATCTATACCAGACCTAAGGGACTGGTATGCTCATGGAGGGGGAACCCATGCGTTTTATTTAAAATTTGGCGTGGAATTCCCCCTCAGGATTCATACCAAATACCAGCTGTGTGGGAGGGAGGGGTTTGCCTTAGAGCCAATTCACACTGGGGCAACTTCCTGTAAAGTTTCCACACTATGAATGGGGATCCCGACTTGGAGGCGACTTCCATTGCAATCAATGGGTACAAATCGCCTAGACGTCAGATTGAAGTAGTACAGGAACCTTTTTTGAAGTCGGAGCGACTGCAGTAGTGTGCGTTAAAGACGGCTCCATTCACTTACATTGATTTCTTCATGCAGCACAACTTGGGGAGACTTGAAGTCGGATCCAAAGTCGGACCTGTGTGAATGGGCTCTTACAACTTGTTACAAATACAGAGGTCAATCGTACAGATCAACTTCTATCAAACAGTAATGCCTATGCAGTCCCTGCTGAACCAGCTAAATTTTGATCTGTCTATGGTCAACTTTAGATTAAAGGAGGGAGGCTGGCAGTAATAGCTAGGCTGCTCAATATTACAGAGGGCTGCCATTGGTAGCTTATGGAGCAGAGTGAGGATTACAGTGTTTCTTTCTTGGATTGGGTTGGAATAAATGCTTATAGAGCGCCGAATGCGAGTTGTGAAACTCACGTCTAAGCGCTTTCCAACAAGCTGATGGTATCCAGTTCCCAAGAGCAAAGAGAAGAGACTAGGACATCTAAGTAAAAGAGGGGAACAACAGCCTGGGATTAAGGCAATGTCCTACTAAGAGCTTGTACTATCAGCACATTGGGAGTGGGTTGGTGACCAAGCTGTATTGCTTTACTGCAATGGAGAAAAGTGAGGTTATACAGGCAATACTATCTGGCAGAGCCACTTGAATCGCAAGACTGGCTGAACAGAATTGGAATTCTTTTGGTATATAAAACTAGCCAAATAAAGGGATTTTTCTGATCATAAAGCAATTTGCTTGGAGTCTAGACTAAAAAATAAAATCTTAAGGCTTTTTGACTACATCATAGGGTGATTTGCAGTTTAAAGGTTTTACCCCCTTAATGCAGGGTTTGACAAATTTGCTTGGAATCTAGGAGCCAGCTAAAAAAGTTGGATAACAAAAATGCACCCCTTCCCGCCGAGCTTGCGAGCAGAAGCAAACACATACGTCAGTAGCGCCCACATATGAAAGCAGTGTTCAAACCACACATGTGAGGTATCGCCGTTAGGAGATGAGACCTTTAACAAGACTTGGTAGCAAAGATCGAACCTAATGATGTATAGACAGGTCTATGTTTTTTGTTGTATCGTCTTGTCAGATGTTTAATGTTGTTGAGTTATTGGTCTTTTTTCTTTTTTTTCCTTTTCTGATTATGTTTATTCAGTTGGAATAGTTAATTGTTATAATTTTAGTTTGTATTAAAATTTTTGTATTTTATACTATATAATGTAAATGGGAGAATTGTTCTCTTTCCCTACTATGTGTGTAAAAAGAGCAATAATAAAAATACAAATTACTTGATTTAAAAAGAAAAAAAGGTATCGCCGCGATTGGTAGAGCGAGAGCAATAATTCTAGCCCTAGACCTCTTCTGTAACTCAAAACATGCAACCTGTAGAATTTTTTAAACGTCGCCTATAGAGATTTTAAAGGGTAAAAATGTGTCTCCATTCCACGAGCGGACACAATTTTGAAGCGCGACATGTTGGGTATCAATTTACTGGGCGTAACATTATCTTTCACAATATAAAACAAATTAGGCTAACTTTACTGTTGTCTTATTTTTTTATTAAAACAAAGTGTATTTTTTTCCCTAAAAAAGTGCGCTTGTAAGACCGCTGCGAAAATACGGTGTGACAAAGTATTGCAAGGACCGCCATTTTGGTCTCTAGGGTGTTAGAATAAAAAAAATATAATGTTTGGGGGTTCTAACTAGAGGGAAGGAGATGGCAGTGAAAACAGACAGGGGAAGCTCTATTAGCATTGCTGGTTGTCTTGTCATGCCAACAGCCACCACAAGATGGCCCCAGATTACAGAAGGAAGCATAGGCGCACGGCGGGGGAGTTAGGGGCGCACGGAGACACATGATTGGGTATTCTGTGTCTCCGTGCTCCCCCACTTCCCCCGCCGCGCTGCGCCAGGTCGCTAATTCTAGTTGCAATTGCGACCTGGCGCCCAGATTTTGTCGAAGCCTGCCTATTAAAGCGGGAGTTCACCCATTTAAAAAAAAATAAAAAATCTCCCCTTAGCTTCCTGCTCGTTCGGTCTAGGGGAATCGGCTATTTCTATTAAAATATGTGCAGTACTTACCCGTTTTCGAGCTGCATCTTCTTCCGTCGCTTCCGGGTATGGGTCTTCGGGAGCGGGCGTTCCTTCTTGATTGACATTCTTCTGAGAGGCTTCCGACGGTCGCATCCATCGCGTCACTCGTAGCCGAAAGAAGCCGAACGTCGGTGCTCTATACTGCGCCTGCGCACCGACGTTCGGCTTCTTTCGGAAAATCGTGACGCGATGGATGCGACCGTCGGAAGCCTCTCGGAAACCTGTCAATCAAGAAGGAACGCCCATTCCCGAAGCCCATACCCGGAAGCGACGGAGAGGATGCGTCTCGTAAACGGGTAAGTACTGCACATATTTTAAAATAAATAGCCGATTCCCCTAGTAATAACGAGCAGGAATCTAAGGGGGAAAAGTGCCCTCTAAGGGTGAACCCCCGCTTTAAGGTCATTAGACCAGGCCATTTTTTGCGATATGGCACTGCGTTAATTTAACCAACAATTGTGCGGGCGTGCTATGCTGTTCCCAAATAAAATTGTGCTTTTTTTCCTACAAATAGAGCTTTCTTTTGGTGATATTTGATCACCTCTCCAGATTTTATTATTTGCGCTATAAACAAAAAAGACTGACCATTTTGAAAAGAAAAACAGTATTACTTTCTGTTATAATACATATCCAAAAAATATATAAATAATCGAATGTATTCATCAGTTTAGGCCAATATGTATTCTGCTACATAATTTTGGTAAAGAAAATTGCAATAAGCGTATATTGATTGGTTTGCGCCAAAGTTATAGTATCTACAAAATAGGTGATTTATGGCATTTATAATTAATTTTTTTGCTAGTAATCAGTGATTTTTAGTGGGACTGTGACATTGTGGCGGACAGATCGGACACTTTTTGTTTGGGTCCAGTGACATTATCACAGGGATTAGAGCTAAAAATATCCACTGATTACTGTATAAATGACACTGGCAAGGAAGGGGTTAACACTAGGGGGTGATCAAGGCGTTAAGTGTTTCTGAGGGAGAGATCTCTGTTCCTGATCACTACGAACAGACAATCTCACTGTACTCTCTTGTCAGAACGAGGATCTTCTTTGTTTACATTCGCAGATCCCTGTTCTGCCTCTGCAGAGAGATCGCAGGTGGCCAGCAGACATCGCGGCCACCAGACCAGCGATTTGTTCCCCCGCACCCACAGTGTCTCATGCATGTAATGACGTACAGATACTTTGTTTCATGCAATGGGCGGTCCTTAACCACTTCCCGACCGCCGCATGTATATGTAAGTCCACAGAATGTCACGTACAGGCAAATGGGCGTACATGTATGTCCTTGCCTTCTAGCGGGTGGGGGGTCCGATCGGGACCCCCCGCTACATGCGTCGGTCGGGTTCCCTCGGGGAGCGATCCGGGACGACGGCGCGGCTATTTGTTTATAGCCGCTCCGTTGCGATCGCTCCCCGGAGCTGAAGAACGGGGAGAGCCGTGTGTAAACACGGCTTCCCCGTGCTTCACTGTGGCGGCGTATCGATCGAGTGATCCCTTATATAAGGGAGACTCGATCGATGACGTCAGTGCTACAGCCACACCCCCCTACAGTTGTAAACACACACTAAGTGAACCCTAACTCCTACAGCGCCCCCTGTGGTTAACTCCCAAACTGCAACTGTCATTTTCACAATAAACAATGCAATTTAAATGCATTTTTTGCTGTGAAAATGACAATGGTCCCAAAAATGTGTCAAAATTGTCCGAAGTGTCCGCCATAAAGTCGCAGTCACGAAAAAAATCGCTGATCGCCGCCATTAGTAGTAAAAAAAAAATAAAAAAATAAAAATGCAATAAAACTATCCCCTATTTTGTAAACGCTATAAATTTTGCGCAAACCAATCGATAAACGCTTATTGCGATTTTTTTTACTAAAAATAGGTCGAAGAATACGTATCGGCCTAAACTGAGGGACAATTTTTTTTTTATATATGTTTTTGGGCAATATTTATTATAACAAAAAGTAAAAAATATTGAATTTTTTTCAAAATTGTCGCTCTATTTTTGTTTATAGCGCAAAAAATAAAAACCGCAGAGGTGATCAAATACCACCAAAAGAAAGCTCTATTTGTGGGGAAAAAAGGACGCCAATTTTGTTTGGGAGCCACGTCGCACGACCACGCAATTGTCTGTTAAAACGACGCAGTGCCGAATCGCAAAACCTGGCCTGGGCATTTAGCTGCCTAAAGGTCCGGGGCTTAAGTGGTTAAGTGGATAAACACGATAACCCAGCAGACGCAAGTAGCGGACCTAGCCACAGGCAGAAACACTGAACAAATTTGAAGGCCGGTGTGAGGTATATGCTTCTTTGTGCGTCCTAGTGGAGCCGCGATCGGCTTTGGGTTACAAATGGCATTAAAAACACTGGACTCCACCAGCCACAGCAGCCACTTACGGTAAATTGAGCAAACATCTCGCAAAGGAAAAGGAAATCGAAGAAACATACGCTTTCAGGTAGACTGTGGCTTGTGGTAAAGACAAATCTGTCTTTGTACTACAGTCCCTTTTGTAATTTAATTATGAAAAGTTATTTCAGATTCTCCAGGCCAGCCTTTCTCAGGTTCTCAGGTGACAGGAGTCAGTGGAGAGAAGGCTGTCAGATGAGCCTGCTCTCCTGCCGAACTGTGAGAAGCTTTGTCAGCTTCAAAAGTGAAAGTAAAGTGCAGAGGAGTGTGCTGTGCTCTCTGCTTCCCCCTAGAGTGCAGTACCCGGCTGAATGAGGAATCTGGTAAAGGTACTGAGCTAGAAGCTAGATTCATTTTTAAAATGGCTTAATACATGTGTCTGCACATGTGACTGTCTGTATGTATGTATATGTGTGTGTGTGCACACATGTGACTGTCTGTGTGTGTGTGTGTGTGTATGTATGTATGTATGTGTGTCTGTGTATGCGTGTGCAAGCATGTGTCTGTATGTGTGTATGTTACTTTCCTGTACCATCAGAATGGCTTTTGTAGGGCTTGTTTGATAGCAGCAAGGACTGCTGCTCCTCTGAAAAGCAATCCATACACATATCGCTTTTCAGAGGCATTCAAAAGGGTAAAGAGGCATTATGTTGCTTCTTTACCACCTGTTTTAAGCCTGTAAATGCAGCATCACTACACCGCAACCGTGCCATGCACACAGTTGCGGGGTAGTTGCAGTGCAGCCCCATTGACCTTCGGTATACCTCCAGTTGCAGCCACAGCACATGAACACCCTCAGCTGCTGCATCTGCAGCTAAAGGTGGAGAAGTTGGGGGTGGTAAAAATGGCTCAACCATGTGGTTTTACCTCCCCTATGACATGTGATCAAAACCTTGGTTCACATCTGTGTATCTACATGTAGGGCAGTCCATTAATTTCCGTACCCACAAAATGCAGGGAAACAAGTCCCCAACCTTCTTTTTTTTTTTTTTGTATTGCACTGCAGCAAAAGCATCCCACGTTTTCCAATGTGTGGGGGTACCAAAATGGTACCCCTAAAGAGCAGAGCATTTGTCTGTGTGTCAGGAATGAGCGCGATTTTGCTCGTGTTCTGCGACACACCGTAATGTGAACCAAGCCTTGGACTGGGGTGCCTCAAGACTGAAAATGCTTTTTAAGGGTGCCCCCGACTAGAAAAAGGTTGAGAAACACTGCTCCAGGCTACGGTGTAATAGTCAAAAAGAGAGGTAATGCTATTGCATATAAAAAAGGCTTTTGTGCTTAAATTTTTTTCATCGGTTTTGTTAAACAGCTAGTTAAGGTGAAGTGTGTACTTTCCCAGTGTGGTTAAAATTAAGGGAACAGCCAATACGCCACAAACTGTAGCTGCTTTTATTTGGAAGCTCCCAGAATCCTTTGCTGCTTTTTATGAGCATTTTATGCCAACCAAGATGACTAAGTGTTGTTGACTCATAAGAAGCGCCCTTGTCCCAAAACACCACAGATAATGTCTGAGCAAGAGAGTTGGTAAAAGTGCGTGTTAAAGATTCTTAATTATGTTGATGGGAAATGCAGAGGGGGTGTCGTAAAAACAAAGTTGTACTGTAACAATTGATCGGTGACAGCAATTAGCCAGCCTAATTCACGCTGTGTAGTTTTTTATTTTCTATTCAAATGAAGGGACTAAGCATGTTCAGGTTGTAGATCCACAACAGCTGGAAAGTTTTTTTATTTTGCTTACTGCAAGCCTCAAGCAATATAATATCGAATTTAGAGGAAATCTATTAAAAACATGGAAAACGACACCCGTTAACATTTTTGTTTAAGTTTGGAAATGAACAGGGGAGACTTTTCTTTCTTGTTTTTGTGTCTTCCTGACATCCTTTAACACCCTGTTTGTCAGGGAGTGAAAGGGTGCCACTGGGACAGAAAATGATAGGACATCCTAATCATGACCTAGAAAACAATAAAAGCATGGCAGAGATTATATACTTCGCTCACCCTATTCAAAACTAGGAATAAATGTGGTTAAAAAACAAAATGAACAGGAATTTTGAATATATTGGCATTAAACTTGTTCTAAGGTAATGAGTTATTGTTTTAATATATGTTTCTGTACCCAAACTAAATTGTTATCAATATGTACCCACAAATAGAGCTTTCTTTTGGTGGTATTTGATCACCTCTGGGATTTTTATTTTCTGCAAACAAAAATAAAAAAATTACCGAAAATTTTGAAAAAAAAAAACATTTTTTTTTTCCGTTATAAAACATTGTAAATAAGTACATTTTCTCCTTCACTAATGGGCACTGATGGTACTGCACTGACTGGCACTGATAAGGTGGCACTGATGGGCACCGATGAGGTGGCACTGATGTGGTGGCATTGATGATGGGCACCAATATGCGGCACGGATGGGCAGCACGGATAGGTGGCACAGATGGGCACAGAGGCAGCACGGATGGGCGGGGATAAGCGGCACGGATGGGCGGGGATAAGCGGCACGGATGGGCGGGGATAAGCGGCACGGATGGGCGGGGATAAGCGGCACGGATGGGCAGGGATATGTGGCATGGATGGGCACTGATAGGTGGCATGGATGGGCACTGATAGGCGGCATGGATGGGCACTGATAGGCGGCATAGATGGGCACTAACTATTGTGTTGTACTAATGGATGCCAATCAGTGCCAAACAATGCCTGCCAATCAGTGATGCCCATTGTGGGCACTGATTGGCATCCATTGTGGCACTGATTGGCATCCATTATGTGTCATCCCTGGTGGTCTAGGGTGGCATACCTTTGATTTAAATCCCTGGTGATCTAGTGGAATCCCTGGTGGTCCAGTGGGCATCCTCAGGGGGGGCTGTGCTAATAATCGATGAGCACAAACCCCCCCTGTCAGAGGAGCAGCCGATCGGCTCTCCTCTACTCGCGTTTCACAGACGCGAGTGAGGAAAAGCCGATTACCGGCTTTTGCTGTTTACATCGTGATCAGCCGTGATTGGAGACACTTTACCTAGATCGGTGTTGCGGGGTGTCAGCCTGACACCCTGCAACAACGATCGCCGCGATGCGCGCAGCGGCTCAGAATCCTGAGGACGTCATATGACGTCCAGTCAGGATTCTACAACCACTTTGCCGCCGCCAATCTGTCATTGGCGGGCGGCAAGTGGTTAAATACATCTAAAGGGATTCAGACACTGCAGATTTTCTCCTTGAAACAGAGTTCACCAGCTGATTCTAATGAACCAGAACCGCCCATTTAAAATTAGTCTGGTAAAACAAACCACAATTTTTTTCAGAACAGAAAAAAACTGTTTAAAATCCCTGCAATGTGCATTAATCATTTAGAGGTGATTGTTTTACCCTTTAAATAAACTAACACATGCCGTAATGCATGATTTGTGGTATTGTTGCAGTGTCATTTTGAATAGCACCCTAACATGCATGCGTTGGAGCCATCTGTGCAGTGTATTTATTAAAAAAAAAAAAATGGTGCTTGTTTTGGTAATTGCCTTTGCAAACCATTCAAAATAACTTGGCTGCTTCAACGCACCTCACAAGTTATCCCATGTCACAGGCATCTAATAAGCCTCCTTTAGGCTAAAATGGCTGCTGCCACCGAACAGAATAGTTTACAGAAGGCAAGATTATTTAACTCTGATGTCTTTTGCTTCTGTGAAGGTGTGGAGTTTTTATTTGCAAATTTGTAGCTCACTGTAATAAAATAACAGTTTGGAGGGTCAACAAGTGTTGGAATTTTTTGCACACTCTCTTCCCTGCATTAAAGTAGCAAGGAAAAAAACAAAGAAAAAGGAAAGTTATATCCCTGCCCGGGGAAAAGAAAGCAAGTCACAGTTTGTACTATTTCAGATTTGTTATATTTTGTGGGTTTGGAAAAATTCAATGTTAACAAGCAACATGAAATCAGTAAATGGACATATGGAAAGAATTTTAAGGTTCTTGAAGAACTTAGAAGACTTCACATTTCCGGTAAACCTCTTCTTTTTTTGTTTTTTTTTCATTTAATCAGCTGACTTTTATTTATTTTTTTTGTTTGATAGTTTCCCCCCCCCTCAGCTGAAACCTAGTAAAGTGCAGTGTGCTAAGTGGGATCTATGAAAGTGAAATCACACGTACGTAAGGGATTATTAATGCAAAGGCAGGAGAGTGCCAAGTCTACATTAATGAGGTGGCATAGATCGTTCTTCGTGTAGCTGTGAAGGTTTGGAAGAAAAAACAGCAACTGCCCAGTGATGTTGTCACGCATGGATTAGCGCACCCAGGCGGCCAACACTTACAAATTTTTGAAGTGAGATTTTCACCAATTAAATGTCATGCATGCCAATAGTGGCTTAATGGAAATCTTGTATATGTTCAGCTGTGTAACACCCTTAGTCATATACCTCCATAACCCCACATAGGATGGTGGCCAAATATGAAATGCTTATTGGGGTTCTGCTACTATCAATTTTCCTATAATTCCTTAAAAAAAAAAAAAAAAAATTGCCAGATTCTCAGGCACACATGACCTATGATATTATTGACTTAAGCAATTTAATATTCTTTTGTTCTGTGATGTAAAACAGATCCTGTGCTTTCCATTCTTTCTCTGTTTTTAAGCCAACGTTTTCATACTTGGGTTTTTATAAATTGTGACAGGGATTTCGTAACATTTTGGTGTTCTAAAGTAAAACATTCACTTGGTTTAGTGGCATATCCAGGGTACAGAACATCTTGATCACCACTTTAAGGGGTGTGGCATATGGGGGTGTGCTATAGCACCCTAAAAATTCTAACATCCCTAAAGCACCCCCAACAAATTAGCAGATAAAAGCACCCTTCTTGTGAAATCGAAGATTTCATGGGGTCCCCTATTTAATGGCGTTGCACAGCATCATGTGTTTCCACGTGCACGTCATTATATTGTGAAATGTCACAATATACTGCAACAGTGTTGTTTTACATAAAACTTCATTTAATAAATCTAATCAACCTGTAAAATGTCCTATTTGTTTTAACATGTAATTTATTTAAGTTGTGTTCATCTTTTTTTAAATCCAATGCTCATGCATTGTACCCTTAGTACAGCCGTCACTAAATGGCGGTCCACGGTCCGAGTCCGGCCCGAGAGACACTTCTGCCCGGACCGCCAGTATAATTACAAATTGCAGCTCTGGTTTGCTGGGACCGCGGGTTTCCCCAGCAACCAGTGACGCTGCCAGTGTGCGCCCGCCCCCTGCTCCTCACCGCAGGTCTTGAAAGTTTACAAGCCGTACGGCCGCGAGTAGGGGCGTGACGTCACGTTCCTTCCCCCGCAGCTCGCAGTCCACTCCTTGCACACATTGCGAGTAGGGGCCATGCCTGGCTCTCACGTCATTTGCGTGCCCCGCCCCTGCTGCTCCTGGTTCCCGGGTCCTCTCCTTGCGAGGAGGGGCGCACATGTGACTCACTGCTACTCGTTCCCGACTCCTTATCTTGCGGCATTCACCCCTCCTGCATTCTAGGTATGTGGCACGTTCATATAGTTTGCGATCACTATTAATTGGGACTATTTTTTTTATTGTCAATACTGCTGGGCATATGTTAAATGTCACACTGATGGGCACTTTTTTATGTTAAGGGATACTCTGATGGGTATATTTTTAATGTGTACACCGATGGGAATATTTTGTTAAGAGGCACACTGATGGACACATTGTGTTGTGCCCATCAACATAAAATATGCCCATCAGCGTACACATTAAAAATATTCCCATCAGCGTGCCCCTTAAAATAAAATAAGCCCATCAGAGTGCCCCTTAACATAAAATTTGCCCATCAGAGTGTCCCTTAATATAAAATGTGTCCATGGGCACATTTTATGTTAAGGGGTACGCTGTTGGACATATTTTATGTTATGGGGCACTCTGATGGGCAAATTTTATGTTAAGGATCACGTTTTGTTGTGCCCATCAGAGTGCCCCTTAATATAAAATGTGTCCATCAGGGTGCCCCTTATTTTATGTTAAGGGGCACAATGATGAGCAGATTTTATGTTAAGGGGCACTGTGATGGGGACACCTGATGTAAAGGGGCACTGTGATGGGGACACCTGATGTAAAGGGGCACTGTGATGGGGACACCTGATTTAAAGGGGCACTGTGATGGGGACACCTGATTTAAAGGGGCACTGTAATGGAGACATCTGTTGTAAAGGGGCACTGTAATGGAGACATCTGTTGTAAAGGGGCACTGTGATGGGGACACCCGATGTAAAGGAGCGCTGTGATGGGGACACCTGATGTAAATTAGTGCTGTGATGAGGACCCCTGATGTAAAGGGGCGCTGTGATGGGGACACCTGATGTAAAGGGGCACTGTGATGGGGACACCTGATGTAAAGGGGCACTGTGATGGGGACACCTGATGTAAAGGGGCACTGTGATGGGGACACCTGATGTAAAGGGGCGCTGTGATGGGGACACCTGATGTAAAGGGGCGCTGTGATGGGGACACCTGATGTAAAGGGGCGCTGTGATGGGGACTTGAGATTAGGACCTCGGCCCAAAGAAAATTTTAGTGACCGGACCTCCTTGAATTTTAATTCAAGACCCCTGCCTTAGTAGATACTACAAGAAGCTGTGCCAACACACACTGTACAGGCATGCTCCACTGTTGTCATTATGAGGCAGCTATTCTGCAGCTGACTTTGGAGCGAATGTTTGTAGAGGAAGTGCTAAAAGAGGCTGATGAACATCATCAGCACGAAAATACCAAAACAGGATTAAAAAAAGGTGATAACCATATTTTATTAAATAAAAACATGGCCATTGTATACAGCTGTTTGCAGTATACATTAGCAGAGGCTGCTTGTGGCAGAATTTCGGTCCACCTCTCCTTCCACTAGGTACCAGACACGTGAAACCTCATCGCAAGGAGCCACCACACAGGTACACAGTGGAAAACCACTTTAAGAAGCCCATTGGATTCTTTAGCCACCTGACTGATGATGTGCTAAGCAGAAACTCCAAGGAGTGATAAAATGGAGCTAACGGGAATGAAATGTATGTACCCTGGCTTTTGAGTCAATGTGGTGCTGCACTATACCCATGTTATGGATGCATACATAGAGGCTTGATACTATTAATGACTGCAAGCATCATTAACGCTGACAGGGGTCATACCAGCATTTATGCATTTAGAGTGCATTCAATGGAGTTATTCACACTGTGTGTTTACCTGTGTTTTTTAGGTGCAGTCATGTAAGCTGTGGTTAGAGAAAATAGGATTCTGTGCACTCAGAATCCAATTAGACATTCTAAATGCATCTAAATGTATGCAAATGCAACTAATTGCACCTAAGCAAATCCTAATTTCATGTTGAGCTGACAGCACAGTGCTTTTGCAACACTGAAAGCTCAAGCACTCAGTTCTGCCAAGTTCTCCTATGTTGGACTTCAGAACACATCTCCCTCATATCTCCATACCAAAAAGGAGAGATGTTCTGCAGGGTAGAACTGTGGCCATTCCAAACTTTTGGAGTCACAAACTGTTCCAGTGTAAGATTGTTGTTGCAGCATCCATTGTTTGTTCCAGTGGGCTTAGTGAGGCTGCAGTAGGCTCAGAGACGGTATGGTTCTAAAACAATGGAACACACTAGCTTGTGATTGCACAGGTTCATACTCTGAGCTTGGGAGAACCTCTATTTGGAATATACAAACATTAATGGAGAGCAGTTTCTGTTGAATTATACTGGGGATTGATCCTGTTTAGAGAGAGGCCGCACGAGAGCGGATCCTGTTAAAGAACCCTGTACATGCCTGATGGTCATTTATGGCCGTATACATTCGGTGAGCGCATTTGATTGTCACATTGAGTGAAGCACTTTATGTATGCACGTTGCACTTTTGAAAGCACGGTGGTTGGAGAACATAGATTTGGATTATGGCACCTTATACTGCGAATCCCATATCGGCATTCATTTGAACTTTTTTTATTTAATATTAATGCTTAATTATGGACATTCATTTTACACTGGTTGCACCCTTTTTCATTGCTTTCACTGTATATTAGTTTTCACAAATTTTTGGAGCTGCACTTGTTTTAATAGCATTTAGGTTATTGGCGCTGCATCCTATATTTCTATTATTCATACTCTGAACTTGTCTAAAGTTGCTGTTATTCTCTAGCAGAAACCCTGGGTGGGTTTTGTCATATCATGTATGCATTTCAGGGGTAGTTTTTTTATTAATGTACAATAATGTATAAATCCAGTTACTTGTGTAGCGCCCTGCTCCTGTTGAGTAGGCACTATTTTTTGTAAATTGAGTTACCTGAGCTGTAGTTTAGCTCAGGGGATTATACCAAATTGTGGTTTTCTGTTCCAGTCCAGCTGTTTTGTGCATGTTCCACTTGCCTGCAGGTGTCACTGTCACCAGGAGTCAAGGTTGGAAATGCAATAGGCTAGGTGCATTGAGTGCCTTCTTCCCAGCAGCAGCCCAGTGGGTGTGGTCAACCCACTGTGCATTCTGGGGGAAGGTACTTAAGGGTCAGACACCGTTTTGACAGGGTCTTCCGATCCTGACCTGATGGCCCTCCTGGCCTCAGGGATGCGCTGACAGTGTTTTCCGGGTCTCGGGGCCTGCTGGCCAGAGGCTCCGCAACTGAGAGTAGGCCCAGGAGTTTCTGGGGCCTATTGGTCCAGGGGTGGTCCTGTGCTGTCTTGCCTTTGGGAAGGAGCTGAGCAATTGAAGGACGCATCCGGACCAACTAACCTCACTGTGCTGCCGGCCTGGCTGAAAAATCCTGGCACCGTGGGCTGTGTACTTTCTCTGAAATTCTGCTAAGTGTATGAGTGGTTACACGACCCTGTGGCAGAGGGCTGTGTAACGACCCAACGACACTCATCAAGTCTGTGGCAGAGACTTTGAGCGAGCTTCGCACCGGCTGCTAGGTCAGTGAGAGTGTGCTTATCCAGTGGTTGCTAAATCCAGCGTGGAACCGATTTGTCCTCTGCATCTAAGACTGTACCCGTGATCCACAAAGCAAGGTACCTGAATCTTTCCTACCCCTCTACCCTTCTGTTGGAAAACCTGTTTAATAAAACTATTGAAGAAAAAGAAAGCTGAAGTGTTGGTGCGGACATTCTTTTCAAATAACTCTTCAGGAGGGACCCCTAGATCGAGTGTGGTGAATAGGGATGAGCTTTGCGTTCGATACGAACGTATGTTCGACTCGAACATTGGTCGTTCGATCGTTCGTCGAAATTCGAACAAAACGGGTCGTTCGCGCCAAATTCGAATGACGCAAAACGTCCCATAATTCACTGCGGCATTGAGCGCTGATGATTGGCCAAGCATGCTGTATGTCCCGCATGCTTGGCCAATCACAGCGCTCAAAAAACGAAGAGCCATAATTGGCCAAAGCTTTGGCCAATTATGGCTCAGGGGGTTTAGTACACGCCCCACACTATAAAAGGCAGCCTGCAAGGCGGCCTCGTGTAGTGTGTTCCGGCTTTGTTACAGACAAGAGCAGTCAGACAGTTAGAGAGAGATAGATAGACACTGTGTCTTTTCTACCAGATAGATAGATAGATAGATAGATAGATAGAGCAGGAAGGCTAGTCAGTATAGTTAAATTATAGTTAAATTTACAGTTTGTAGAGAATATATTCACATCCCTAGGAGTTGTAAATATATTTATAAACTGTATAGCTTAGCTAGATCTGCTATTAGTATTTGTCAGGCAGGAGATTGTGCTTAATGCAGTGCTCTAACATGTTGTATTGCCTTCATTAGGGTTTAGCTTGAAAATAGTACTCCGTGTTAGTGGACGTGTGCTATTTAATTGCACACACACGCATTACCTGTTACTGCACGTGTGCTATTTATTTGCACAGAAACGCAGTCGCTGTTAATGCAAGTGGGCTATTGAATTGCACAGAAACACAGTCTCTCTTACTGCGCATGTGCTGTTTAATAGCGCCTAAACGCAGTTGGTGTCACTGCGCGTGTGCTGTTTAATAGCACCTAAACACAGTTGATGTCACTGCGCGTGTGCTGTTACATAGCACCTGAACGCAGTTGGTGTCACGGCGTGTGTGCTGTTACATAGCACCTGAACGCAGTTGGTGTCACTGCACGTTTGCTGTTACATAGCACCTGAACGCAGTTGGTGTCACTGCACGTTTTCTGTTACATAGCACCTAAACGCAGGTGGTGTCACTGCGCGTGTCTAACAGGGGCGTCTAATAACAATGTTTGATGCAATACTTTGCACGTGGCTCCTTGTTGTGCTCCAATTAAAGTTATTGGGAGGGGCTGCAGTGTTGTGTTGTGCCTAAGACCTAATTTTTGTGCCCCTGTGTAACAGGGGCGCCTAATAACAATTTTTGATGCAATACTTTGCATGTGGCTCTTTGTTGCGCTCCAATTACCGTATGTTTGAGGGGTGCCCTTTTTTCTACAATTTTGCTTTCACAAAAAAATAATGGCCCCCCACCACCCCTAAAATAATCGAGATATTGTTGCCACACAGCACGTGCGCAAGCAGTATTAAATTAAGTTTTTCTTACAATAATTTCATGTTGTGCAGGGACATTTATAAACATGTGCCACTACTATAGACACACAGCAGGTGTGATATTTAAAGGAATTTTTCATTTTTTTTTTTCACTTTAAGCATCATTAAAATCGCTGCTCCTGAAAAAACGGCTGTTTTTAAAACTTTTTTTCCCATGGATACATGTTTTCTGGGGCAAGACCCAGGTTCTGAAAGACGTTTTCCAACATTAAATTGAATATTGGTCTTTAAAATGAGCGTTTTTGAATTCGAACGTTCGAGTCCCATAGACTTCAATGGGGTTCTAAATGTTCGCGCGAACCCGTGGTGTGTTCGAACGTTCTGGTGCGAACCGAACCCAGGTATGTTTGGCTCATCCCTAGTGGTGAACAGTAAGGTAACGGCAGGCCCAAATTAAACCAGCAGCTCCTTCGGGGGTAGTGCTACACTATTGATGCACAAGCCTCATAAAGTTATCAAAACTGACTGAGCCAATTCCTTCATTTGTGTCGGTCATGCTCCCATACCGAGACACTGCAGCTCACCGCGGGAGGGTTTCAGTTGAGACACTGCTGTTAATCTAGAAAAAGGGTGGGATAAGGTGCAGCTAGAGATGGCAGCTTCCTTGGCTGAAACCAATAAGAGGGTTTAGTTCCACTTTAACCAGCTACAGGCTTGTAAACTAGCAGTGACAATGCTGATCGCCACACCCCTCAACCTACTGTAGTGCAAGCAGGCACAGACTACACGAGAGTGCCAAATCTGCTCTGAATTCAGGAGCATTGACACATGACACGGGACTTAGGGCATGAGAGAGATGAGTAAACACTGCAGATATATGTGCCCAGGTCAGATTTCATGAATAGGGATTAGATCCACTTTAAGTGGGAATATCCACATATATTTGTGGTACTTTGCAGGAGGAATAACATTTTATTTTTAAATGTTGAAAAAGTGAAAATATACTTGTAATTGGGTGCTGTGGTGCATATTTCTAATGGGAGGCCATAGTTCTACTTTAATACATCATTAAATATATATTTTTAAATTTAAGCAAGCTAAGTATCTGAATTTGACTTGGTATCAGCCATTAGACTTCTTGTAGAGCCTAGCTCAGAGATTCGTAGGGAGAATTGGCACAAAGAGCCAATCAAGTGTTTTGCAATACAAGAAGTATGCGGATAGGTGGAGAGAAAAGAGAGAACCGAGAGATGAGCTAATCGGTGTGCTTCTTCGTCTTTCCCTGTCCTGTCACAGGGTGAAGGGGTGAAAGCGTATCTGTAAGTAAAAAGCAAAACTGCCGCAGATAGAAATCATGCCTCCCTAACCTGCTAGACAGGGCTGTGCTGTGGGGCAAGGCTGTGTAAATTGCAAGGTTGGATAGACCAACTAAGAATCCTTTGGCAAGTATCAAACTGCTGCCTTAAATATATTGCATCTGTGCATTTAGCTGTTTGCTTGGAGTTTAAGTTAATTCAATTTGGACATTTGCTTTATTGGTGTGGCAGGTCAGTAGTTCAAGCTACTAGTGCAAATAAGCACAGGCATAAAGGTCTCCTGTAAGGCACAGCGGCAGACGTCTGACTGTGTATTTATAGTCATTTACAGTAAAATAAAGTAAAAATGTTTCTCTGTAAGGAATATATTGTGCACAGAATAATGTTGGATCTTCATTCTGTACAGCCAGTGTATCACACATCACTCTATTCATTGTCGTCTGCTTAAATTGCTCTTTTGAATGTTCCAATAGAGTCTCCCTAAGCAGCTGGGCTCTTTTTTTGGTTAGTTCAGCTGCCTGTCTAAACAGGAGCAACCAGTTGGCTATTTAAAGTGTTCGTCCACCCAAAACTGACATTGCAGTACTTAGTAGAGACTGAAATGTTAAACTGCTTAATGGTTTGTTACATCTTTCGCAGTCAAGTGAATGAGCTGTTTGCATTTGAGTTACTAGATTTTCACGCTTGGTGTGGTCATTATAAAGGAGTCCCACTCTACCTGCTAGACATTTAATTCATGGTTCATTATGGAGAATGCAGTAGGAATAATGTAGTCACCCCAAAGTGGGTGTGAACACCTAACTGTCCAAGCTTGTTGTAAATAAGGGAAATCTCAATGGTGAAGTCATTACTTGATAACAACAATGCCATCTTTGGATGGACTGCTATTTGCTTAATCGCCTATCTGGAAGTAGAAGCCCCCTTTAAGGAACGCACATTTGAATGCCAGCTTGCAGTGTGGCGCTTTTTTTATTGCTGAACAAAGAACAATTGCTGTTGTGCAAGTGGCAAAGTCCCAGCAGATGATGTAAACTACATGCTTGCTAATAAAAACAACCCACGCTCAAAATACCTTGCCTATAAAACAACCACGTTTTATTGCAGATAGAAACGTGATGCATTCCAGGAAAATGGAGACATGAACGCTTTTGGTGGAGCAACTTTTGTGATCTGGCAAAGTAGAAGTTGTCATATGGGTGGGTGATAGCTGTGTGCTGAGCCATGCCCCTATGCAACAGGCACACTTGGCACAATACACACAGGATCAGATGTCCTGAATGCAGCCCTGCTAGCTCTTATCTGCCCCATCTCAATGAGCCTCAGTGAACACCGCTTAATCCTTTATCTCAACAAAGTCAAACTTTTTCCTGCTCATTCACTCATCCCCAGGATGGGAGAAAGTGGGCCTGAGTGCCAGACTGGTGACTGATGGCTGGAAACCCGAGCCGTGCTTTAAATCCCTCTTTTCCGGGACCCCTGCAGAGCTGGCTAGCAGAGGTCAGGTCTAGATAAGGGAGGCCCAGGCTACTCAGAATTGTACACCATGTTATGTTTTTGTGTGTGGTGAAAGCATGAATGCCCTTGAAGCTCATAAATCATAGAGAATATACCCCATATTATGCAGGATTACCCCTGTCCTGTGCACACCAGTGTTCTCTGTCAGCCCTGATATTATTATTGTGTAACTAGACAATGTACTTTTTCCTTTTTTGCATCCTACATATTTAATGCATAAACGGATGCTTAACAAAGAACTTTGGAGTGATGTTTTTGCAGGCCACGTGCATCCTTCTCACTGCTTCTTTGCAACACTCAGTGGTTTTATTAATTCAGTTTTAACAAGGCACCAGCTGTTTTCCTGGGAATACAAATTACATTTTCTTACATAATTTTGAAACTAAACACTTCGGGAAGGTTGGAGTTCCCAGTCTGTGATCCTATTGTGAGTCAGTAATTCAGAAATGATTCAAGCTCTTAGATCAACATGACAGCCAGGTAAATTGCATCTTCAAAAGAAGTAGTTATAGTTCAAAGAATCAGTGCACTAGTAATACCCCAGCTGCTGGATATAATCTGCCACCCCTGCAGAAAAATAAATAAAATGTATAAACCAGCCCTCTTCATAAACAACCATCTAAAAAACAGTCAATCTAATTTAGCCAATAAAGTGCATGTCCCAAAAAAGTCCTAGATCTTGTTCTTTTTATTCTTGATGTGAAAAAATTCAAAGTGCAAGTTGATCACAAGTGAGATTTTCAAAAGAAGACTTCAGCAGTGGCAGTCTGTATATTTTTCTTAGGCCATGTTTCCTTTGAAACCTCTACCTCCTTTGCTTGCATTAGAACTACAGTTAAAATGCACCTCAGTATCTTACAACCCAAAAGATTGAGGGCCAGATCCACAAAGTGTTTACGCTGGCGTATCTATGCCGCGTAACTTCTAGTTTGCTCTGGTGTATCTTTGTTTTGTATCCACAAAACAAGATACGCCTGAAGCTGGGCTAGATCCGACTAGCGTACGTCTTAGTACGCCGTCGGATCTAAGGTGCATATTTACGATTTCCCCGTCGAGTATGCAAATTGGCTAGATACGGCGATCAACGAACGTACGTCCGGCCGGCGCATTTTTTTACATTGTTTCCGTAAGGCGTATAGTTACCCCTGCTATATGAGGCGTATCCTATGTTAAGTATGGACGTTGTTCCCGCGTCAAATTTTTCAAATGTTACGTCGTTTGCGTAAGTCGTTCGCAAATAGGGCTTTGCGTGGAATGACGTTCACGTCGTAAGCATTGGCTTGTTGCGGGTTAATTTTGAGCATGCGCACTGGGATACCCCCACGGACGGCGCATGTGCCGTTCAGAAAAAACGTCATTTACGTCGGGTCAAGACGTATTACCATAAAACACGCCCCCATCTCATCAATTTGAATTGCGCGCCCTTACGCCGACACAGTTGCACTACGCCGCTGTAAATTATGATGTAAATTCTTTGAGAATACGGGAAATGCGCTGTAAGTTACGCTGGCGTAGTGTAACTGAGATACACTACGCCGGCCGTAAAGAAGCGATGTGCTTCGTGGATCTGGCCCTGAGTGTCTTTGTCCCTCTATATTAGGCAACTTACAGCTCGGTTAAGGTGTAGCAGAATAAGAGAAGCTCCTGATGCATTGTGTGAGATGATTTTTTGAAATATTTTTTATTCAGTTCTTCTCAACACTGACATAGGTAGACAAGGGTAGGAGTAGTCCTAGCACAGGTCCAAGTTTTTTTAATTCTTCCACATGTGCTGCAGTGTTGGAGGACCCAAATAGTTGTTCACAGAAACATCTGCGCACAGTGGGGTAGATGTGATTATTGGGGGTTGACTTAATGACTTATTTTATCTTACAAAATTTTACTTCCAAATGAGAAATACTCAAAAAAAAAAAATGTGAATGTATGTGATATTGGGAAGTGGAAAAAGTTATATTTTAAACCTCTGTGTTCAAGTGAATATTAACTCTAGACTGAACCAAACATCCATCAGTGTCCCAACTGGTGAGAAATAAGGTCAGATTGATTGGCAACATGGCAGCTTTGTGACAGTTGGTTCTTATGCCGCGTACACACGACCGTTTTGCGCTATGTAAAAAATGTCATTTTCTTTTAATGTTCTTTAAAAACGATCGTGTGTGGGCTCCAGAGCATTTTTTGCGACGTTAAAAATGTTTGCGTCGTTTTTAACGTTGTAAAAAATTGTCGTGTGTGGGCTTTAACGACGTGAAAAAAGCGTGCATGCTCAGAAGCAAGTTATGAGACGGGAGCGCTCGTTTTGGTAAAACTAGCGTTTGTAATGGAGATAGCACATTCATCACACTGTAACAGACTGAAAAGCGTGAATCGTCTCTCACCAAAGTTTTACTAACACGAAAGCAGCCCCAGGGGTAGCGCCATCCGAATGGCACTTCCCCATTATAGTGCCATCGTATGTGTTGTACGTCACCGCACTTTGCTAGAGCATTTTTTTTTTAACGAACGTGTGTAGGCAAGGCCGGCTTAACAATAATCGGGTTGATAAAATGTCGTTTCTTTCTAGACCATTAAAAACGGCCGTGTGTACGTGGCATTAGGCTTAGTTCCTATAAATCTATCAGAATGGCATTTGTAGGTTCTCCGCCAATATAAAATCACATTGGTAGCTGAACTGACTGATATGTGTGTATATTAGATCCTTGGGGGCAGGGACTAATGTGAGTAATTCTGTAGTATACAAATTAATACATAGTGAAAAAAATTGTCAGAATCTGCAGCATGCATTTGCTCAGGGCATCAAGACGCGACTATGTGTATAGTACATAGCAATGTCATTTTTTCCAGCTCATTCAGACCAGCATTTATCTATCAGATGTTAAATGCCAAAACAGAAGTATTTCTACCCCACACACACACCCTTTCCCTAGCATGCAAGTTGCTGAGGAACTAAAAGTACCAGCATGCCCTGCCCCTCCCTGTCAGCTATTACTCTAGGGACTTTTAGTTATTTTAGCTAAAGACCTACCAATCCTATTTCACATTATTCTTGGGAAGGTCATACCAAGACACGCAAGCCCTTTTTGAACACATTCATTGCAATTTTTTCCTTCAATAGTACAGAGGCTTTTCTCTTTGTCTGTGGAGGAAGAACAAATGCCAAATGCCAAAAGTCGGTACATTTTTTGATAAAATGAGTGTTAGTGATGCTGTCAAGCCCTCTCTGTAATTTGGGACTAAATTACCCAATTGTATCAAATGAAGCTGGAATAGATGGAATTTGTTAGCTAGGTTAGGTTTCTAGTTTAGTAATCTCAGTTTACCAACAGGTTTCACAGTAAGCAGACCCAAATTTACATTGAGACTAGAACATACATTTTTGGTTTATTGCTCATCACCCAGTAATGGTATAACATCAGGATCTTTCACATGCGCCTACTTTACATGCAGACCCAGCCATGCATCCTCTTTTTATTGGGGTGTTGAATTGAAGCAATATTTGATGTTTCATGTTGAATCGGGTGATGGCGAAGTATCCAAAATATAAAGCCCTTTACTAAGACATTGTAAAAATCCGTGGATAGTGGGCAGAGCCATGCAAATCATTCTTTTTTTTGGCACAACCCCCCTCCCCCACCCATGGAAAACTGTGCATCCAGAGCCCTTGGGATTGCAGCATAAACTCATCCGACAGCTGTTTCAGCCTTGCTAGCTCTTATTCGCGCACGATAAGCATGGCATGGCAATGCAATATGCTGCCAGTGCTATTTTCTGCATACATAGCAACTTGTTTTTTTATCACTATGGTCAGATGGGTGAAAGACAGATCGTTTTTGATTAGTTAAGAGTTAAGCTGGCCATAAATGGAATGAACTTCATTCAATTTCTGTTGAATTGGTCAAAATTTGTTACGTGGGTGGCTCTGTCCTTTTGAGGAAGCCAGACAAAAAGTTCTTAGCCTGAACAGCGCCTGCATCCAATCAGATGCAGGCACTGTTTGGGTATTTTGACAGCCACAAGTGCCGGCTGTCATAATACAATAGCCGTCAATGCAGATTCATTCATCCATGATAATTGCTTTCACTCAGCCCTGAGGCTAAATCTTAACATGTATGGCCAGCTTTAGTCTGGCCACATGACCCGGTGAAATTTAGCTTTTTTTTATCAGTTGTGGGTTGAATTGTGTAGAAGTTCGAGTGAGTGATGGGGGGGTCGCATAACATCCATTTCACCAGTACAAATTGATAAAGTTGTATGAAACAGGGATTAAATAAGTTGGGTAATTGTTTCAGTATGCCAGACACACATGCTTTAGTGAGAATGTTTGTATGTGTGTGAAATTGTGCAGAGCTTGCAATCTCTTCCTTACAGTCACTATACCATTGTACCATTGCAGCATATGCAGGTGTTCCAAAGAAATAATATAAATAGGAATATTGTATTGGTTAAAATATTGTAGCATGTATGCCCTCTTTTCCTGTATGTTGTACAGTGACTAAAGTGTGCAACAAGTCTATGGTCACAATGAAGGTTAACAAGCAAGTATTGTTCCTGGTTCCCATGGCAACACTGGCATCCTACAGAGTATAGTATGGATAGCCATGTACCAATCAGGGTCTGGATGCTAAATCATTGTGAAAGCTGTCCTCACTAGTCGTAAATCTGATTCTCCACATTCTACAGTGGCGACCTGTTCTGAAGTCTGTTTTTGGATGGGCACCAACATTTTGAACCAATTTTCAAGGATGTTTTCCTGTTTATCTACCTGTATGTCCTATTATTACGATGTGCCTTAGATTGGGAAATCATTTTCAATTTTTTGTCATTTGTAACAATATTGTCTGAATAGTTCTAATATAATACGTTCACAATGAAAAGCTACAGATGTTGTCAGCAAACTTAAAACGGTTACTAATAATCTCAGAGTTTTATCTGATAAGGGGGCTTCCTGTAATTATTTGTTATGTTTTTTCCCATGTTCTCTGTGTTTTGTGCCCAAATGTGTTTGATTACTGCAGTGTTTCTCACTCCCCCTCTGTGCATAACTATTCTAACTTCAGCAATGCTCCTCACAGTGTCTGCAAAACGCCACCTCTTCCATTTTCTACCAGCAATTATTACTTTGTATTGTTTTTTTTAGAACTTTCAGGAATGCCAAACTTGTTTATGAAACAAATTCAAATGACAAGTTATTAATATATTATAATTATATTTTTTTTATAGTAACTTTGCCCAACATTCAGGAAATGCTATATAAGCACTACTGATAATAGTAACTTTGTACAGCATTCAGGAGATAAGGCTATATAAATACCACTGATAATAATAGTAACTTTGCACAGTAGCACGGCAGATGATGCCACTATTTGCAATATGTTTCTAATAATACTAATAATAGGATATGTAGGGACAGGCTTACCCTTTCCTATCTTGTTTCTGAATCACAGGTCCTGTTTGATCAGCTATTCTCCAAAGCTGGCATTCCCTCCTCGGAGCTGCCTAGCTAAAAATCTTCAGAACACTTCCTGTAAACTTTTCTTGCCAGCTTCCCTCCAGTTAAAAGTTAAATGGAACAGGCACAGCTTCTTTGACGTCTTGGGAGTTACTTTGTAGCAGCGCCTTGCTGTGATCGTCTATTTCATTGTCTGCTGATTGTACCTCCCTGTGGCTGATAGCAGGAGGTTACCTGCTGCCTAGAGGAGAGCTTTGTCCCATCCCAGCTCCGAGCCCTGAGCCCATCACTGTCTACAGCCTTATTTGAACTTCAGCTCCTCCAGTTCTTTTGTGGTGGAATGACATGCTGGAAAGACTAAGACAAAAAAAATAGTTGTACCCAGCATGTAAAAAGCTGCAGAGTTTCTGGTTGGACAGTAGTTTACTTCCACTCCCACACATGTGAGAGAGCAGCTAGGAGGACACACAAGCCCTCGGACCCCCCCTTCTCTTCCCTCCTGACCACAAACATTGGAGAGTCCTGAAAGCGGTGATGTCATGCCTCTCAGTGAAAACTAATTTGGCATGCCCAAACTCCACCTCTCCTCCTCTTCCCTGGCAACTCCTTTTAGGCACTTATCTGTAGACCTGTGAGGATGAAAAGTGTACAGGAGTAGCAAAAGAAGCTGCGAGACACCTAATATATCAAAGCCCAGTGTGTTACTTATGTCTGAATGGATGAATGGATGAGCGGATGTGCCACTAAAAACATGTATTAAAAGCCAGCAGCTACAAATACTGCAGCTGCTGACTTTTAATATAAGGACACTTACCTGTCCTGGAGTCCAGCGGTGATCGCAGCAGATGACGAGCGATCGCTCGTCACCCTGCTGCTCCCCCCTCCATCCACGGTGAGGGAACCAGGAAGTGAAGATGAGCGGATGTGCCACTAAAAACATGTATTAAAAGCCATGGATGAGCGGATGTGCCACTAAAAACATGTATTAAAAGCCAGCAGCTACAAATACTGCAGCTGCTGACTTTTAATATAAGGACACTTACCTGTCCTGGAGTCCAGCGGTGATCGCAGCAGATGACGAGCGATCGCTCGTCACCCTGCTGCTCCCCCCTCCATCCACGGTGAGGGAACCAGGAAGTGAAGCGCTCCGGCTTCACTGCCCGGTTCCCTACGGCGCATGCGCGAGTCGCGCTGCGCCCGCCGATTGGCTCCCGCTGTGTGCTGGGAGCCGAGTGTTCCCAGCATACAACGGGGGACGGACGGAAGGTAAGGAAAAAACCCGTCCTTTGCCCGTATCGTAGGGCCGGAAGTGGGTGCAGATACCTGTCTGTAGACAGGTATCTGCACCCCCCTCCCCCCTGAAAGGTGTCAAATGTGACACCGGAGGGGGGGAGGGTTCCGATCAGCGGGACTCCACTTTAGAGTGGAGATCCGCTTTAAACTCCCAAATTGTAAAATTATTTAGAGATTCTGGTGAGCCCTATGTGCAGTGTTCTCAAACCTTCACACCTACTGGGACCATTATGGGAGATTCCCACTTGGATAATGTTGTATTTATTTTAGGGCTGCAACTAACGATTATTTTCATAATCGATTAGTTGGCCGATTATTGTTTTGATTAATCGATTAATCGCATAATAGCCTTAAAAAAAAAAATGCATTTTTTATTATTTTTTTGGGCCAATTTGTTGTTGGGCAGATTACAAAACACAAATTGCCGCAAAAACACATTACATGCTTTTCTGCAGCTTCTCCATTGAAGTATATAGAACCAAAAAATAAATAAAAAAATAGTCCTTCCCTTTCCAAATACGCAGCAGCTGAAAATAAATCATGGATGTGAACGTGTCCCATAGGGAAACATGTAAATGACCTCTAGTGTGTTTCTGCAAAAAACACCAAAAAGGTGTGACTCGGCCTGAGATGTTTAGTAACATAATGTGGTTAAAAAAACAAAGATAAGTACAAACAAAGCAAATAATTGCTACTGTAAGGGGTTCGTTTTTTTTACTGTGGGACAGTGAAAGTAATATTTACAGTAGCGATTTGCTTTTTTGTACTATACAGGGCTAATTTTTGTTTTTTTTAACCCCATTATGTTACTGGCCGATTACTCGATAATGAAAATTGTAATCGATTAATTTCATAATCGATTAGTTGTCGATTAATCGATTAGTTGTTTCGGCCCTAATTTATTTTATATGATAGTGGATAGAGTAGAGGGATGAGAACACCCCAAGGTAGATGAGAGCAAAGTTAGGAATTATGGCAGGAAACTATTATGGTTGCATAAAAGAGCAATAGCCCAATAAACTCTGTTTATAACTGAAATGGCATGTTTAAAGGGGTTGTAAAATATTTTTTTTTCCCCCTAAATAGCTTCCTTTACCTTAATGCAGTCCTCCTTCACTTACCTCATCCTTCGATTTTGCTTTTAAATTTCCTTATTTATTCTGAGAAATCCTCACTTAATGTTATGTCTGTAACTACACACCGGAATGCAAGGCTTTCTCCCTGGTGTGGAGAAAGCCTCTTGAGGGGGGAAGGGGCGAGTAGGAGTGTCAGGATGCCCACTAACACACAGCTCCTTTCTCTATCTGTAAAGTAGAGAGCGTCCTGACTTGCCTGCTCGCCCCTCCCCCCTCAAGAGGCTTTCTCCACTCCAGGGAGAAAGCCTTGCATTATGGTGTGGAGTTACAGACAGAAGAACAGGAAGTGAGGATTTCTCAGAAGAAATAAGGACATTTAAAAGCAGAATCGAGGGTCCCCAATTTCCAAAGTGAAGCTTTATTGCAGCATATGTGTTCCCTTTTACCATCCATTTCTGAGATTTATATAGCTCTGCCAAACTACACAGTCCTTTGTGGCAGTGGAGTTTTCTCTGCTGCAAATTAGCAAAACTTACAGGTCTCATCCCCTTCCCTACTATATGACTGGACGGTGAAAGAGTGGATTTATGAGCCCATCTCAGAGTCACTTTGATCGCCATACCTATCAGCATTGCTCCTTGTGCTGCTTTCCCTTCCTCCAGTCCGTGCTCTGCTGTATAGGGACTGCAAGAGGCTCATGCCAGGTCACATTTACCAGGTGCTTAGACTGCTTGCAATTAAAATAAATATAGGATTAAATACTGAATACAGAACCGCATTAATTTGTGTCTTTTATATCTGCTTAGGGGCAGATCCTCAAAGAAATTACGCCGGCGTTTCTACTGATACGCCGGCGTAATTTCAAAATTCCCGCGTCGTATCTTTGTTTTGAATCCTCAAAACAAGATCCGACGGCATCTGGGTTAGATCCGACAGGCGTACGTCTTCGTACGCCGTCGGATCTAAGATGCAATTTTTTGGCGTCCGCTAGGTGGCGTTCCTGTCGTAATCTGCGTCGAGTATGCAAATGAGCTATTTCCGACGATCCACGAACGTACGAGCGGCCGTCGCATTTTTTTACGTCGTTTCTGTTAGGCTTTTTCCGGCGTATAGTTAAAGCTGCTATATGGTGGCGTACTCAATGTTAAGTATGGCCGTCGTTCCCGCGTATAATTTTGAACATTTTGCGTAAGTCATCCGTGAATGGGGCTGGACGCCATTTACATTCACGTCGAAACCAATGACGTCCTTGCGACGTCATTTGGAGCAATGCACCCTGGGAGTTTTTACGGACGGCGCATGCGCAGTTCCTTCGGCGCGGGGACGCGCTTCATTTAAATGAAACACGCCCCCTACCCGCTGGATTTGAATTCCGCGCCCTTACGCTGCGATAGATACGCTACGCCGCCGAAACTTACGGCGCAAATTCGTTGAGGATTCAAACAAATGCAAAGTAAGTTACAGCAGCGTAGCGTATCTTACATACGCTGTGCCCTGCGCCGATGTATGTAGATCTGCCCCTTAGAGTTTAGCCTTAGGCCCCTTCCACACAGGAACAAATCCACTTGCATTGGTCCGCCAGCTCAGCGGGAGATATCTCCGCTGAGCCGACGGATGACAGGTCCCTCTCTGCTCACTGAGCGGGGAGGGGCTTGTCCAGCGCCACTGTCTCATATGGAGAGATTGGAACGAAAACTGACAGCATGTCAGTTTTCATCAGATCTCACCCAATCCGGACAATGTCACCCAAGCGGGCATGTTACAGCTGACATCTGACTCTCCATAGAGAAGAATGGAGCAGCCAGATCGGGTCCACCGAAAGGGGCCTTATTCTCAAAGTACACACCTTTTATGGCTTGCCTTTCTTTTGTTGTTTAAAGGGTATGTTTATTAAACTTTCGTAAACATTACAGCTACAACTAAAGCTTAGTAGTGGTAAAACAAAGCTTGCCAAACAGGACAGCGCACAGCTTGATTAAGTACAAACAAAAGAATGAAAGAAGAACTATCCATTTAGGAGTGCCTTTGTTTAGTCCCCTCATTTTCCAATGTTACTACCAAACCTAATTACATCATTGGAAATATGGTCCAAGATGTGTAGATTCACCCAAAAATAATCACATCATATTATCTACTAATATATTTTAGTGCAGGAGCACTCATGTCATCTAGATCAGGGGTGCCTCCTGGGTCCTTCAGGAGTGCTTTGACAAGATGCCTAAAAATTGCTCTAAACTGGCCAAAAATGTTCAACAAGTCTACCTTTTTGTGTTACACAAAGCCACAGATTTTTATTGTGCACCATTAGGCCTCTTTGACACGGACGGATAGAATGGTGCTTTCAGCTGAGTATTTTACCGCAGCTAGAAGCACACAATGCTTTCCTATGACACCCTTCACACACTGTGGTTACTTGCGGTTTTGTTACCTGCGGATTTGTGCAAATTAAAAAATCAAATCAAATGCATCCAGCTGCAATATACCACAGCTAAGCGGCACGTAATCGCAGTGCACTGTGTCAGCTGCGTTTGGTATGAATCTTGAAGCGGAACTCCATGCCAAATTTCAAATAAAAAACTGTCATGGGTTCCCCCTCCAAGTGCATACCAGGCCCTTGGGTCTGCTATGAATTTTAAGGGGAACAAGCGCTCCCCCTCCTTAACCGTACCAGGCCGCATGCCCTTAACATGGGGGGTAGGTGCTTTGGGGCATGGGGGTCGCCCTGCGGCCCCCCCACCCCAAAGCACCCTGTCCCCATGTTGATGAGGACAGGGACTCTTCCCGACAACCCTTGCCGTTGGTTGTCTGGATCTGCGGGCAGGGAGCTTATCGGCATCCCACCCTAGGTGAATGAGTATGGGGTACATCGTACCCCTACCCATTCACCTGGAGGGAAAAAAATGACAAAAAAACACACTACACAGGTTTTTAAAGTAATTTATTAGTCAGCTCTGAGGGTCTTCTTCCGACTTCTTAACTTTCGGGGGGCGTTCTACCGGGGCCCCGCTTTCTTCTTTTAAGCTCTTTTACAAGCGGGGGCCTGGACTTCTTCGCCGTCTTCTCTGTTCTCTTCTACCGGGGGAGGGGGGCCCAGTCTTCACCACCGTCTTGTTCTGTTGGGCCCCCCGCTTTCTTCTTTTAAGCACCTTTACAAGCAGTGGCCCCGGACTTCTTCGCCGTCTTCTCTGTGCTTTTCTGTCGGGGGGGGGCCTGGTCTTCACCGCCGTCTTGTTCTGTTCTGCCGGGGTCCCCGCTTTCTTCTTTTAAGCTCTTTTACAAGCGGGGGCCCGGACTTCTTTGCCGTCTTCTCTGTTCTCTTCTGCCGGGGGGGGGGGTGGTCTTCTGTCGTCTTCTCCCCTCTTTTCCTTTTTCCTTCTGCCGGGCTTCTCCGCTGTCTTCTTGCAGCTCTTTTACCAGCGGGGGCCCGGTCTTCTGCGTCGCCTTTTTTCTTCTTCTCACTTCCTCCCGCTGTAATGCCGGGCAGATATCACCCGGTGACCCCCCCTTATGTCGTCACCACCCGGAGCATGATGGGACTGTGACGTCATAAGAGACCTATATAAATTGGTGCAAGCCGCGCACCCAGCATTACGGCAGGAGGAAGCGACGTGTCAACGTCGAAGAAGAGACGGGCCCACACTGGTAAAAGAGCTGCAAGAAGACAGCAGAGAAGCCCGGCAGAAGGAAAAAGGAGAAGAGGGGAGAAGACGACAGAAGACCGGGGGCCCCCCTGGCAGAAGAGAACAGAGAAGACGGCGAAGACGTCCGGGGTCCCCGCTTGTAAAAGAGCTTAAAAGAAGAAAACGGGGACCCCGGCAGAACAGAACAAGACGGCGGTGAAGACCAGGCCCCCTCCCCCCGACAGAAAAGCACAGAGAAGACGGCGAAGAAGTCCGGGGCCACTGCTTGTAAAGGTGCTTAAAAGAAGAAAGCGGGGGGCCCAACAGAACAAGACGGTGGTGAAGACTGGGCCCCCCTCCCCCGGTAGAAGAGAACAGAGAAGACGGCGAAGATGTCCGGGACCCCCCGCTTGTAAAAAAGCTTAAAAGAAGAAAGCGGGGGCCCCACGCCCCCCGAAAGCTCGGATAAGGGTCTGGTATGAAATTTAAGGGGGACCCCACGCCGTGAAGTGAGAGATACTAGATAAAGGTATCTGTGTGACCACTGTGACAGCGGTCTCTGCAAGCATGGGGATTTTAAGTCTCCCTCTAGACCCACTGTAGGATATTAGGACCATTCCTGATATCTTACAGTGGGTCTAGAGTCTATGCTTGCAGAGACCGCTGTCACGGTGGTCACACAGTTAGGGCAAGGACATTACCACTTCTGGGTGCCTTCCTGGTGGATGAAGCTTTTTCTATTTTAAGTTTCCTTCTATACACCAATACAGATTAACCCTTTAAGGACCGAGTTAGAATTACATTGCCTTTATCTGTGATTTACCTGTCGACTTATCGTTGTGGGACTTCATTTATTTATTCACCTTTATCTTCACAGTTGTGAACTATTCATTTTGATGTATATTTATGTATTTTATAATGTACTTCTGACACTGATATAACTTTTTCACTAAATGCTACATCACTCAGCACTAACCTGTCACTTTAGTATATGATCTTTTTCATATTGTTGTTTACACTTAGTGCTGTACCTTTTATTACTTATGTCTTTGAATTTTTGTATCCAAATTTTCGGTACTGGCAGCTTTTTATTTCACTATTAATTTGGTGTTTTTGGTTTCATATTAATTTTTATCTAGCGCAGTGTTTTCCTTTTGTTTTTTTTAAGTGGTCCACAAAAGGGCCCGGCGGTCTCGTCAGCCACCATATCTCAGTGGATCAGGCCGACCGTCAACAGGCCTATGCTCTTAAGGGGCGGGCGCCCCCCCTTCCGGTCATGGCACATTCGACCAGGGCAATTGGTGCTTCCTGGGCTTTCCGACATCAAGCGTCTGTCTCACAGGTGTGCAAAGCGGCGACTTGGTCGTCCGTTCACACTTTTTCTAAATTTTACAAGGTTGATGTGAGTGCATCTTCTGATGCTTCTTTTGGCCGCAAGGTTTTGCAGGCGGCTGTTTAAAGTTGCACCTCCTCCGTTGAGGAGCTCTGCTTGTTTGGGGTGAAGTTGCTTGTTTTTACGCATACTGTTCCCACCCCTCATTTTTTTGACACTGCTTGGGGACGTCCCACTTGTCAAGACTTGAGCAGGCTGTGTCCGTCCATGGACGATAAGAGAAAATAGGATTTTTTGTACTCACCGTAAAATCTTTTTCTCTGTCATCCATGGACGGACACAGCACTTACCCCTCCTTTTAGGTTTGTACTGCTTGTTACAAACTGAGGCTGCATGCTGCAGGGAGGAGGGTTATGTCCGGAGGGACCGCCCCCGGGCGGGTCTGTTTGACTCTGTTAAAGTAACATGTATTTAATTATCTAACATGTTCTGCTTAGTCCTCTCCTGTGAACAGGAACATAGCCCACTTGTCAAGACTTGAGAAGGCTGTGTCGTCTATGGACGACAGAGAAAAGGATTTTACGGTGAGTACAAAAAATCCTTTTTTTCCACAAGTTTTCAGTAGTCCACTTTAGGCCTTTCAGGCTCTCATTTTCAGCTTTCCTTGTTAAACCGTAGTGGAGATAGAAGCCATTATGTTAATTTAATCTCCCAGTAATGCTTGCTTGTAATCTGTTTTTGAAGTCTGCTTTTGGACCCATTATTAAAACAAACTATGACTGCCCTCTTTCCACAACACTTGTAAACAATACACAAGGAAAGTTGTAATTGCCCACCGGGGATTGGGAAACCAAATTAGATACTAAGCGAGGAGTTTGTTTGTCTTCACCTAAAACTGTTTGCTTGGAAAGTAGAACTGCAATTGCCAAAATTCTACTTTCTGTGGAAACTCCGTAAATGGATTATAATTATGTACAGGGTTGTATCAGCATGACATCCATAACATACGTTTACAGACTGTGACCCCAAGGAATAATAATAATAATTACTATTATAATTATTATAGTTTATGTAAAAGTGAATTTGCAGTCTGTTTTGTTAGTTGCAACATTTTCCCCCTGTTTGGGAAATTGCCCTTCGCTTCCTGTCTTCTTGGCCACCACTTATAACTTCTATCCCCCTGCTTTCTCAAACCAGCCCCCCAATCTCACGCACTCTTTAAAACGCCCGCTCTATCTGTAACAAGCTAACATCTGTGCATGACCCTTTCATCTCTCATGGCTTTAACATACCAACCATAACTGGAACCTTGGTTCAAAATTTTGACTCTGCTTTTCCTGCTGCACTCTCCCATGGTGGCCTCTATTGGACTCATTCCCCCGGACCCAACAGACAGAAAGGAGGTGGAGTTTGATTCCTTTTATCCCCACAAAGCACCTTCCAAGTCCTTCCTATCCCTCCCTCTCTATTCCTCTCTTCTTTCGTGATGCACTGTATGTGTCTGTTTTCTCCCATTTCTCTGAGGATTGCAACAATTTATCGACCTTCTGGACCAGTATCGTGCTTTTTTGATGACTTGGCTGCCTGGCTACCATACTTTCTCTCCTCTGAAATACCCACTATCATTCCTTTTTTTTTTTAAGGGTAAATTTTATTTTAGATTTTCATCTATCTTGTACAAAAACAATACAAAGTCCATATTCACTTACAGTATTAAAGAAATTTCAGTCAAAACTCAGTAATACATGAATAGAATATATGTATCATGTCAAACAGTTATTGCTGCCTTTCAATAAACAGATGAAAACAGTTGCAAAAATATCAACCATCTGTTGTGTGTCTTCTGTGTCCCATACTGTACAATAAAGTCTCTCAATATATGTTCAATACATCGAGGGTACTCCCTTTTGTAGTACTGTTCCAACCAAAATGTATACATCAGATATCATATCCCTATGTCTCCAGCTAGATATTTTATCCATCCTGCCCATACCTTGTCAAATTTCTTAGGGCTACCTCTGGCAGCGTAGGTAAATTTTTACATTGGCAGAGCATTATTACCCACTATCATTCTTGGTGACTTCAATATTCCTGTCAACATTCCTGTCAAACTTAACAGCCCAGCTACAGCTCAACTTCTCAACTTAACCTCATCTTGTGACTTAACCCAATGGACACATACATCCACTCAATCCAATGGTAATATCCTCGACCCTGTATTCTCCCATCTCTGCAATCCTGGCAACCCCACAAACACCCCCTTTCCTCTCTCTACTCACAACCTCATCAGTTTCACTGTATCCTTGCCTCCAACTACCCATCCCGCCAAGTAGCAAATGATTTACTTGTAGGAACCTTCACCACTTCTCTTCTCTGCTACTGACCACATATAATATCTCTCCTGTCCTGTCCTGACCTGGCCACTTCTGTTTACAATAGTTCACTCTCATCATCACTGGATGCACTTGCTCCTCTAAGCACATGCAGAATCAGGCCCTGACCATTACAACCCTGGCAAACTGACAACATTAGAAATCTCAAGAGACATTGCTGTGCTCTTGAACGACTGTGGCGTAAAACCAAATGCCTGCAGGACCTCACCCCATATAAATCTGCCCTTCTAAAATACAATTCCTGCCTCCATGCTGCCAAATAAGCCTACTTTGTCTCTCTTATTAATACATTGTCACCCAGTCCCTGTTGGCTCTTCTCAACCATTAACTCTCTGCTTCGTCCCCCACTCCCTCTACCCACCAACTCACTGCCCAAGAGATTGGCAATCACTTCAAAGACAAGATGGATGCAAATTTGTGAGGACACCTCCACTGTGCGTACATCTTCCCCACCCAACATTCCTTGCCTAACAGCACATTCAACACTCTCCTTTTGAACTGGCTACTACTGAAGAGGTTACAAAACTTTTCTCAGATGCCCACCTAACCAATTCTCCCCTGGATCTTGTTCCCTCACAGCTACTACGGTCACCCTCTTCTTCTATCCTATGCTCCCTCACATATTCAATCTCTTCTTCTCTAGTGGCACCATCCCCACCACCTCTAAAACATGCGCAGATCACTCAAATACTTAAAAATCCCTCACTGGACCCCACCAACCTTAACAACTTAAGACCCATCTCATTGCTCCGATTCACCTCTAAACGTCTAGAATGCTTGGTCTGCAACAGCTATAGATTCTACCTCATTGAAAATAACCTTCTTTACCCCTTACAGTCTGACTTTCACTCACAGCACTCCACGGAAACTGCCTTACTAAAACTCATTAACATTTACTAACTGCTAAAACCAACGGCCACTACTCCATACTCATACTACTTGACCTCTCTGTGACTTTTGATACTGTTGACCACCCGCTCCTTCTCAATAAGATCCATTCCCTTGGCCTCCAAGATTCTGCTCTATCCTGGTTCTCTGCCTACCTATCACAGCGCTCCTTCAGTGTTACCTACAACGCTGTCTCATCCTCCCCATTGTCCCTTTTCTGTGGGGGTCCCCCAAAGCTCTGCTCTTGGACCCCTTTTCTTCTCTATCTAGACCTCACCCTTGGTCACTTGATAACCACCCACAGCTTCCAATACACCGATGACATCCAAATCTATCTGTCTACTCCTCACCTCACTCCTTCAGTCTCCTCACGCATTACTAACGAACTTGCACTACTTCCTTAACCACCCCCCCCTCCCCCACCGCCCTGCCCTCCTCCACGACTTTTCTATCAAAATCAACAATGCAACTACAGATGAAACTCGAAAAATTTGAATATTGTGCAAAAGTTAATTTATTTCACTAATGCAACTTAAAAGGTGAAGTTAATGTTTGAGATTGTCTCATTATATGCGAAGCAAGATAGTTCAAGCCTTGATTTGTCATAATTGTGATGATTATGGCTTAGCTCATGAAAACCCAAAATCCACAATCTCAGAAAATTAGAATATTACATGCAATCAATAAAACAAGGATTTTACATAGAACAATATCAGACCTCTGAAAAGTATAAGCATGCATATGTACTCAGTACTTGGTTTGGGCCCCTTTTGCAGCAATTACTACCTCAATACGTTGTGGCATGGAAGCTATCAGCCCGTGGCACTGCTGAAGTGTTATGGAAGACCAGGATGCTTCAATAGCATTGTTCGGTCTCATGTGTCTCATCTTTCTCTTGACAATGCCCCATAGATTCTCTATGGGGTTCAGGTCAGGCGAGTTTGCCGGCCAATCAAGCACAGTAATCCCACGGTCATAAACCAGGTTTTGGTGCTTTTGGCAGTGTGGGCAGGCTGGAAAATGAAGTCAGCATCCCCATAGAGCTCGTCTGCGGAAGGAAGCATGAAGTGCTCCAAAATCTCCTGGTAGACGGCTGCGTTAACCCAAAACTTAATAAAGTGGACCAACACCAGCAGATTACATGGCTCCCCAAATCAACACAGACTGTGGAAACTTCACACTGGACTTCAAGCATCTTGCAGTGTGTACCTCTTCATTCTTCCTCCATACTCTGGGTCCTTGGTTTCCAAATGAGATGCAAAATTTGCTCTTATCAGAAAATAAGTCTTTGGACCACTGAGCAACAGACCAGGTCTGTTTTTCTTTAGCCCAGGTAAGACGCTTCTGACGTTGTTTGTTGTTCAGGAGAGGCTTGACAAGAGAAATACGACATTTGAAGCCCATGTCCAAGATCTGTCTGTGTGTGGTGGCTCTTGATGCACGGACTCCAGCCTTAGTCCATATATTAGTTTCACCTTTTAAATTGCAATAGTGAAATAAGTGAACTTTTGCACGATATTCACATTTTTTGAGTTCCACCTGCATCAGTCCCTCCCCTCAAGCCAGAGTACTAGGTGTAATTTTAGACTCTAACTTGTCCTTTCAGCCTCAAATCCGATCATTGTCAAAAGTTTGTAGAATTCACCTCGTAAAATCTTCTAAATTCGTCCCTTTTCAACAAATGAAACCACTGAGCTCCTCATTCACTCCATTGTTATCTTTTGCCTTGACTATTGCAACTCCCTTATTATTGGCATGCCTCTCCATAGGCTATCCCCTCTGCAGTCTATCATGCATGCTGCTGCCAGGTGTATCCCTCTTACCCACTGTTCAGCATCTACAACCCTCTCCTCCAAACCCTACACTGGCTCCCAATCACCCAGTGAATTAAATTCAAAATACTAACCACAACATACAAAGCCATTCACAACTCTACCCCGAGCTACATCACCAATCTTGTCTCTAAATATCACCCAAACTATCCTATCCACTCCTCCCAAGACCTCCTACTCTCAAGCTCCCTTGTCTCCTCCCATGTTCCTCTCCATGATTTCTCCAGAGCCTCTCCCATCCTCTGGAACTCGCTACCTCAACCTGTCGGACTATCCCCTACTTTTGCTACCTTCAGGTAATCCCTTTAAACTCATCTCTTCAGGGAAGCCTATAACGCCTCCAACTAATCTTTTACCACTTTCTCAGCTCATTCCCCACAGTTACAACCTTTTGTACCACCTGCCCCACCCTATTAGATTTTAAGCTCTTTTGAGCAGGGCCCTCTTAGTCCTCTACTATTTTATTGTATTATAACTGTATTGTCTCCCTTTTATATTGTAAAGCGCTGCATAAACTGTTGGCGCTATATAAATCCTGAATAATATCAATAAATATCAGATGGCTTCTGTAGCATTCTGCTGATGTCTGCAATTAGAGGCTGCACGCTTAGGGAAACATAAGTACCTGATTTTTAAGATAATTAGGATCTTTTTTCTTAATAGATAATTGCCAGTTGTGTGAATAGGGACACTACTCCCATGTGGGTAGAGTCCAATATAGGAACGATGGCAAGAAAATCTCTATCCCAGAGATGTAAACAGGGTTTAATTCAGTCCACAATGCTCCAAACATATAACTAAAACATCAGTGTAGTGAACCAGGGCCAATAAATCTCTAAATAAATAAATGCTATTGAGAAATGTAACCACTACTTGGCAGTCCTCTGCTTTGTAGCAAACTGAAATAGATGTCATGTTAAGGACCGAACAGTCCACAAGCAGTTACAGTGGAATTTAAAGCGACAAAATAATAGCATGTAGTATAAAATATAATTACATACGTTGCATTATATTATTATAATAATAGCATATATTATATATGCATATAGTATCTCACAAAAGTGAGTACACCCCTCACATTTTTTTTAAATATTTGATTATATCTTTCCATTTCTTTAGTGACAACACTAAAGAAATTACACTTTGCTACAATGTAAAGTAGTGAGTGTACAGCTTGTATAATAGTGTCAATTTGCTTTCCCCTCAAAATAACTCAACACACTCACACTCATTTATGTCTTAACCGCTTGCAAAAAAAATGAGTTCACCCCTAAGTGAAAATGTCCAAATTGGGCTCAAAGTGTCTATTTTGTGTGACCACCATTATTTTTCAGCACAGCCTTAACCATCTTGGGCATGGAGTTCACCAGAGCTTCATAGGTTGCCACTGAAGTCCTCTTCTACTATTCCATTACATCATGGAGTTGGTGGATGTTAGAGACCTTGCGCTCCTCAACCTTCCATTTCAGGATGTCCCACAGATGCTCAATAGGATTTAGGTCTGGAGACGTGCTTAGCCAGTCCATCACCTTTACCCTCAGCTTCTTTAGCAAGGCAGTGATTGTCTTGAATGTGTGTTTGGGGTCGTTATCCTGTTGGAATACTGTCCTGTGGCCCAGTCTCCAAAGGGAGGGGATCATGCTTTGCTTCAGTATGTCACAGTAAATGTTGACATTCATGGTTCCCTCAATAAACTGTAGCTCCCCAGTGCCAGCAGCACTCATGCAGCCCTAGATCATGACACTGACCTATGTTTGACTGTAGGCAATACACACCTGTTTTTGTACTCCTCACCTGGTTGCCGCCACACACGATTGACACTATGTGAACCAAATACATTTTATCTTGGCCTCATCAGTAATCCATGTCCCTAGTCTGCTTCTCTTCAGCAAACTGTTTGCGGGCTTTCTTGTGCATCATCTTTAGGAGAGGCTTCCTTCTGGGATGACAGCCATGCAGACCAATTTGATGCAGTGTGCGGAATATGGTCTGAGCACTGACAGGCTGACCCCTTCAACCTCTGCAGCAATGCTGGCAGCACAAATATATCCAGGGGTTGTCTTTGGGAAATAGACATGATTCTGAGCATGCACACTTAACTTCTTTGGTCGACCAAGGCGAGGCCTGTTCTGAGTGTAACCTGTCCTGTTAAACCGCTGTATGGTCTTGGCCACCGTGCTGCAGCTCAGTTTCATGGTCTTGGCAATCTTCTTATAGCCTAGGCCATCTTTATGTAGAGCAACAATTATTTTTTTCAGATCCACAGAGTTCTTTGCCATGAGGTACAATGTTGAACTTCCAGTGACCAGAATGAGAGAGTGAGAGCGATAACACCAAATTAACAAACCTGCTCCCCATTCACACATGAGACCTGTAAAACTTACGTATCACATGAAATTGGGCAGAAAAATGGCTAATTGGGCCCAATTTGGACATTTCCACTTAGGGGTATACTCACCTTTGTTGCCGGCGGTTTAGACGATGATGGCTATGTTGAGTTATTTTGAGGAAACCGCAAATTTACACCATTATACAAGCTGTACACTCACTACTTTACATTGTAGCAAAGTGTAATTTATTCAGTGTTGTCACATGAAAAGGTATAATAAAAATAATTACAAAAATGTGAGGGGTGTACTCTTGTGAGATACTGTATGCTTCGCTAGCAGTAACACAGTGGTTATTGTTTTTCCCCATAACATGCTATCAGTAACACAGTGGTTATTGTTTTTCCCCATAACCTAGTATTATTAGATGCAAATAGACATTATTATTTTTCAGGGCTTGATTGACAACAATGTGAATAGACTAGAAGTGAACTGGACCTTGTTAATGTTATTTTTTTCAGTGTAATTGCAAACCTAGGCTTAGGGAAAAGGAGTTGCACTTAAATTGCTGATCTTCTGATGAGTGCATTCTTCTAAAAAAAATCTCACCTACAGCCCTTAAAAGAGAACTTGGTTTAACAGGCCTACAAGACAAGTGTAGATGGAAGCCAAACATCTGATGTCAGTAGGCCGAGGCCCACAGTAGTAACAAATCCTTTTCCCCAGCTACTTTACAAGCTCACAGATTATAAGCAACCATTATTCACAGTGAGGCTACACAGGAGCAATTCATGAGCTGAGGAATCAGACCGTTCCTGACAGTTAATTGCCGAGTTTGTTTAGCGATTATCTGAGGTAATTATGTCTTCATCGAGCTTACGCAGGCTCTGAAAGACATGGAAAAATACATCCCCCTTAAACAGAGATTTACTAACAGTAAAACAGTTCAGTCTATGTGAGAGCAATCCTAATATTTTAAACATGAGGGGAGAGGTTACCGTGGGGAAGATGCTTTGGTGAAGCAAGGATGTGATTATTTTATCTATACGGCTGTGTAATATGGTGGCTTTAGCGGAGGGGAATGGCAAATTCCCATTGGGTCATTCAATGCAGAAAGTGAACTAACATCTTCCGCAAGACAAATGCAAATCCCAGAAGGGAATCGCCACAATTTAGCTTAGTTATACTGTATACACAGTGTGTGTATATATATATATATATATATGTGTGTGTATGTAAAAAAAAATATATTATTTTTATTTTTTATTCAGCATTACTGAGTCTAAGAAGATTTCGTCCCTTAAAGTTTTTCATGTTGGAGAACATTGAATTACAGTGGCTTTAATTCAGCTTACTCTAAAAACAAACATAACTCTTTTATGTAAAAGTGAAAGCCAAACTATTCAAAGTCATTTAAATTAAAGGATTAGTACACCTTTATCGGCCTTTCCCTCACATCATTTTTCGAAAGGCCGAAGATTTATTTCTGATCTCGAAAAATTATGTGAGGGGAAGGCCAAAAAGGGGACGATATCTAAGATTTATCAGATCTTGAACAAATCAAGATTACAGTACGTCCCGCCATACATCACGAAATGGGAGGAGGAATTGGGATCATGCGTAAACGAGATTGAGATCAGTCGGCTAATAACGAGAGTTCATGTGACGTCGATAAACAATGATACTATGGAACTGAATTATAAATTTTTGTTGCGCTGGTACCTTACCCCAGATAAAGTACACAGTTATGTTGGAGGGGTTGTAATGAAGTGGGATCCATGGTCCATATCTGGTGGACCTGTCCTAAAGTTAGAAAATATTGGGGGGAGATTAGACAAAAAAATTGAGAAATAACAAATGATGAACTCCCGGATGACCCTTGGGCATGTGTATTACACGGGTCCCGAATCCCAACTAAACAGTACCTGAAAACACTAACTCCACAACTTCTGAATGTGGCAAAGAACCAAATAGCCCGTAACTGGCAAGAACCGGAAAGTCCATCATTGAGAGGGTGATGTAACAGAGTTGAGGGAATCTATAATTTGGAATATCTAAGATATAGAGATGAAGAGAACTGGGCGGATTTCCAAGAGAAGTGGGAGAACTGGAAAGGGTTTAAGTACACGATGGGATACGCAGAAGTGATGGGTGCTTAAAGTCTAAAGCCTAAAGATATATAATCTAATGGTGTGAGGTAACATTGTGGTGGATAGAGAAGCTGGAAAGCAGGAGTTAGTGGCTAAGAGGTCAGTGGGGGAGGGAAGGGGAGAGGGGAAGGGAAGGGAATCAATCTCCACGGAGACACAGATGTATTAATAACCCCTGTTTTGAAGTAAGAAAAAAAAAAGAAAAGGGATAAACCACTTATGATGCGAAACCATAGAAGAGACTTAATGGGCAAATAAACCATGAGCAAGTCTTGTTGTCCTTTTTGGTTGAGTCTGAATTGGAAAAAAAAAGTTCACCTTTATAAAAAAAAAAAAATGCCTATGCAGATCAGGGGCATCTGCAGGTAAAAACAAACTATGCAACTTTGATTGAAGTTGAATAATGCCCTTGCTATAGGTGTAGGTCAATTTACTTGACCTGAGAACTTCCAGAAAGTTTCTAGGACGTTGCTAAGTGAGGTCCAGATCTTACTGTTTGACTTTTTCACAGGAGTGAGCTCTCAAACAACAATACCAATTACAGTTATAATGTGAGCACCCATAAAACATAATCCCGCAGGAGCAGGGCCCTTCCAAGTCTCTTGTTCTGAATTGTGCTGTAAAGTGCTGCACAAACTGTTGGAGCTATATTAAATCCTGTATAATAATAATAACTCACATAGTCTAAGGGGCCTGTGCTTGCCATCAGTGCCAGACAGGCATTAGACTTACCCCAGGATTTAACTTGAGGGCATAGCCCATTACAACCACGTCAATTGCTGGCAAGGTCAAAACAGCCAATAAAGCTGTGACAAAACATCGGAGTGGGTGGGTGGACAGCCAACTCTGTCAGCTGAATCTCCTAATGTCAGAGGGACGTGCCTCATTGTACATTTTCTAGAGTTCAGACTCTGTCCCATCTCCTTGTGTCCTGTAGCCAATCCTAATGGAGCCACTTATTTTTCTCTCTTTTGAATAATTCTAATGCCCTCAAAGATTGTCATTCAATAAATGATATCTCCATTTTGGGCTCACGGCTTTGAATAGATCAAACCGATCGGTAAAAATGCCCCCCAGTGTTGCTAATTATGTTGTGAATCCTTTCGGAGAGCGAGAGCTTTTCATTCCCTTGAATGACATGTGAAAGGGATGGAGGAAAAGAGCAATAGAAACTGGATGAACGTGTTTCTGGATTGTAAAGTGAGGAGGAGAAAATAATCAGCAGGTCCTACAGCAATTAATCAGAGTTCAATAGATCAGAGAGGGCCTGCATATTGAAGGAAATAAACTGTTTAAAGCCCCCTTTCCCTTGTAACCTACTTGCTGTGGCATCATCATTTTCTTCATTATATTTTATTGTTCCTTTTTTCCTCTTTTCATGATGTTTCACATCTTCTCACCTCACCCATGTTGCCTAATATTTCAGATTGTCACAGATGCCCTCTACGTTTGTGAATGGTGTCCTCTACATTTGTGAAATCCCAGTGAGCTCAGAAAAAAATGAATGCACTAATTACCCTAGCCTGATTCCAATCACACACTGCAGCTTACAGCAGTCTCAGGAGAGAGTGCACTGAGAGAATTTTGCAAGCCCTGCCTGCATTACAACCAAAGTCAAAGTCGAAGACAACTGTGAAGTCCACAAGCCCTGATCTAGGGACTTTGCTTGGGCTGAGATGTCATTAGTCTGCTACAATCATGAACCTCCCTTTCTAAAATGATCATCAAGACTGTACACCAGGGCTGGTGCAAGAATTTTTGACACCCTAGGCGAAACCTCATTTTGCAGCACCTCCATTGGCTCCACCCCTGACTCACCCCCTGTGTCCTTCCCATGTATACCCCACGTTTTAAATGAAGCACCCGTCAAATGCAGCCTCTCCAGCGTCAATCAAATGCAGCCTCTCCAGTGCCCATCAATTCAGCCTCACCAGTGCCTATCAATGTAGCCTCACCAGCACCCATCAATTCAGCCTCACCAGCGCTCGTCAATGTAGCCTCACCAGTGCCCATCAATGCAGCCTACTAGTGCCCATCAATGAATGTTTGCTTGCTTCCATTCATTTGGGAGTTGGGATACAGACACAGCCCTCCACCGCCAGTGTGCCTCTGACACTATGTACGAATGGAGACTTAGTTGGTTGTTGCAGAGAGAAAAGAGAGTAGGAACACCAGTGGCTGGGCGACCCTAGGCAACAGTGCGCCCTAGGCGGCTGCCTAGTTTGCCTAATGGTTGCACCGGCCCTGCTGTACACTGTGTGTAGCAAGTGACAAGGTGAGAGCTTGCAGTAGGTGCTGATCTGTGACAGACATATTTAGGGTGTAATATTTTCCAGCACCAATCCCCCTCAGCACCTAAACCCCTCCTCCTGTGATAGTGGGCAGGGGTTCCTCACCCTCACAGCCGCTGTCACCGTTAAAATTGGGGCAGTTGTGTGGGGCTCTGCCTGCACAGCCATGTCATTCATGCACAAAGATCTGTGAAAGAAACGTCATACACTGTGGTAGACCGCTTGCTGTTCTCAATGGATTAGGAGGGCACTGTGCAGCACCTTTTGTAGTCCATTCACTCATCCTTCTGCTTTCTAACAGAAAAGCCAGTACAGAGGTACAATTACAAAAGCTGGAAGGAGAGTGTGCAGGAGCCTTACATTGCACCCACGATCTGGTGATCATGGGTGCAAAGCTTTGCAGGCTGCTGTGGGGAAACAAATCAATAAATGCACATTTTGTTTCTGCTAAATATGTGCATTTATTATTTTAGTCTTTAATTCACCGTCCAAGCTGCCTAAAAAAAGCTCATGCAGTTTTTTGAGTGACAAGTGGTATGCTACAGGCAACAAAACACTCTAGTTTCAATGGCTCCTGTTCACATTTATGTTTTTTATCGAGCACCTTGGAGCTTCGAGCTACAAAACGCAGGTATGAATGAGGCCGTAGTGAGTTCTGCCTGTCCGCTTGCCATCTCTTTCTACAACTTCCTATAATTGACATATAATGTGGAAATGAATATGTGATTGTACATTTTAAACATGGATGCACTTTAAAGCTTAACTTTGCGCAAATGGCTAAATACATACCGTACATAAAATACATGCATAACACATTTGTCCTCCCCTCCCTAAACCAGTGACTGGACAATAAAGAAAGCAGCAGACTGATGCACGCATCTGCCTCTCACTCTGTTCTCTTCTCCTATTGGCTTGCTTCTTATACTGCAGTGAACTGATTGGGTCCTTATACTGCATCTCCCTCCCCCAGTCCCAAGCTCTGCTGTTTATTATTCACATTAAACAGCACAGATGGACAAATCTCCTACAGATAAATGGTTCTGCCACCAGAATGCTTAAACAGTGCCTGCTTTTTATTAGATGTAGGTGCTGTTCAGCTGACAATTTACTGCCTAGCTCCTTCACTCTTCAGCTGAGTGGTGCTGACACAGGTACCGACTAATTTTAATTTGGACTTTAAGAGATCCAGCTTTCCACACTTGCAATTAAAAATATAAATGTAAGGGTCATTTAATGACTACATAGCCGTATTAATTTGTGTCTTTATCTGCCTGGAGTTCAGCTTGAGCCTAGGTTCACACTGCTGCGAATTCAAAATCGCGGTAAAATGCGCGATTTTACCGCGATTTCGCGGCCACGATTTTGCCGCGATTTCGGACGCAATTTAATGTAAATCGCGGCCCGAAATCGCAAAAAGTAGTACAGGAACTACTTTTTTAAATCGCAGATGCGGCGTCGCACTGATTAGGACAGTGCCATTGCCGACAATTGCCGCCGATTTGAGATGCGATTTGACATGTCAAATCGCATCTCAAATCGTTCCAAATCGTACCCAGTGTGAACCAGGGCTCAAAGAAAAAAAAATGTCAACCAGAGGAAGCCATATGGCTTATTTGTGTCTTCAGAAAACAAAAAAGTGAAGGTTGTGAAGCTTCAGTGAAAATATACATAAAATATTACATCTATCCCACCACTAACTCAGCTCAGCGGATTCAACGCCTCCACTACTTCGACCACCATCGTCTATCTAAAAGGGGATTATATTCACTGTGATTTTAGGTTTCAGCCACTGCCAAAACTAGTAGCATGGGTACGCTGATAGATTACTGAGCAAACATGGAGATGGAGGAGCTGTCAATTCAGCAGAGTTATTTTAACTTCAACAGCAATTTGGTGTGAAAATTTCAGCCTGAAGGAAACTTGGATGAAGAGCCAACTTTTTTTTTTCTTTCATTCTTAAATAGATGGTTTATTTTGGGGATGTGGAGAACCAGTAGCTGTATGAGTTGGCATTATGTGTGCTGTATATAAAATTAAATGAAAAAAAAATTGTAACTCCAGTATTTAAAATGTGTAGTGATTTTTTGTATAAATATTTGTCTTGACTGCGATTCTTTCCTAAGCCAACACCAAGAGCCAGTCAGTCTCTTATGCATACACATCTCCTGACAGGAGGAGAGAGCAGAGTTAAGCAGAGCTGATGACTTGTTAATGTTTTTTCTGGTTCTTCTGTCTAGAGTTTGAAAGTTACAGGCAGAAACCATGACACTGCTCTGTTCCTTAGCTCTAATGCCACGTACACATGATCGGAAATTCCGACAAGAAAACTGTGCATTTTTTTCCTGACGGAATGCTTGCTCAAACTTGTGTTGCATACACAGTCTCACAAATCTTGTTGGAAATTCTGACTGTCAAGAATGCAGTGACGTACAAGACGTATGACGAGCCGAGATCAATTAAGTTTAATAGGCAGTTCAGCTCTTCTGCTTGATTCTGAGCATGCATGTTTTTTTCGCGTCAGAGTTGCATACAGACAAGCTGATTTTCTGATCGGAACTTTTTCAGTTGGAAAAATGGAGAACCTTCTCTCAATCTTTTGTTGGCAGAAATTCTGACAGCAAAAGTCCGATGGAGCATACACACGGTCAGAATTTCCGACCAAAAGCTCACATTGGACTTTTCTTGTAGGAATTTCCGATCATTTGCACGCGGCATTAAGGGCTTGTTCTACAGCATTGTGTTGTGGTTTGTAAATAGCCTTTGCTTTAATGTACCACATTAATTTGAATAAAAACAAAACAAAATGCCAGCACTCAGGATTTGGGTTAATTGTAATAAAGGGCAACAATAGTAATGTAAATTATAAAATGTCCAGAGATCCAGGTTAAACAAAGTCCAAAAGGAGGTGATGTATCTTTAGAAAATATGGGTATGTTAATGCTGCATCTTGCTAATGAAACACTCACTCAGGTCTAAGCTCTTCTCATGAGTGAAGCCAACATTGGATAACAATGTCAATGAAGAAAGACAGGAAAGCGCCTCTGAGTACAATGTTTATTGTACAATGGTATAAGTAAATCCAACACATATATAGAGGTAAGGCAAGATGTGCTTGTGGGGCATGAAGAGAACCGGGATCGTCTGCAAAGTCTCCTATGTGAGCATCGTCTCCTGTGGGAGCAGGGAACCAGCCACTGAAGCCACGGTATCCCAGAGAGAAAGCCAGCTAATCCAGTGAAGGGCTGGGTTAGATGTTGCGAACCGCTTGGAGAGCAGCGCCTCTAGGCGTGTGACCTCACTGGGAGAGTAGGGGAAACCACAATGCGTTTCAGATTTTTGTTCCTCCATTTGGAAGATATAGCGAAGGGCGAGGTGGAAGTTGTACATGGTACCTATTTCAGTAATAATATTGTGGTTGTATTATGCTCCTTGTTTTTGCACAACTGTCAATGTATTGTACTCTGCCTTTTCTTTTGGATGCTTAATTGTAATGTCTATGCCCTTTGGCCTCTTTATAATAAACAACTTTTTGATTTAAAAAAAAACAATGCGTTTCAGAGCATGCGTGAAGCTTGTACAGCGCATTCGCTCTCATTTGTCAAGTGTAAGGACGAAGGGAAAGGAGATCGGGTCTTATATAAGGCCCCTTTCACTCAGGGGCGGGGACGGCATCTGCGGTAAAGTGCTGCTATTTTTAGCAGCGCTATCCTCTGCAGAGGCGCTTTGCCGGCAGTATAGTCGCGGTGCCCCATTGATTTCAATGGGCAGGAGCTGTATACACACCATTCCTTCATCACTCCAAAGATGCTGCTAGCAGGACTTTTTTTACCATCTTGCTAGCACACCACTCCAGTGTGAAAGCCCCCAGGACTTCAGGTGGAGATGGCTCCACGGGAGAGAGAACTCTAGGAGTATAAGGCTGCAGGTGACATTCTGAGCGAACCAAGCAGCACGAAGCTGAGCAAGAAAGCTCCAAGAGGAAGTTTGACTAAGAGAGTGAACCAGGAGGCAGAAATTTCTGTTGTACAATGATGGTGGTACCCCCTGCGAGGGAAGATTTTCTGTGAAGTTTGTTTTCGTTAAAATTAAAATTGGGCTGCCATGCCATTAAAAATAGTCTGGACTGACCTGTCAGTGTTCCTGAAAACGCATACACCACTTGAGCATAATCTCCCCACATCATCACAGTATCTAATGTTAGTCGCTGCAAAGCCAGTTAATTGAGCTATTGGCAACCTGGTGTTTCCAATTTGTCAATCTGCCAATTGATTGCTTCTCTGTGCAGAGCACTCTAATATAAGACCTGATCCTCTCCCGTCCTCCTTACAATTGACAAAGGCACACAATGCTCTGAAACGCGTTGTGGCTTCCCCTACTCTCCCGGTGAGGTCACACGCCTAGAGTCGCTGCTCTTCAAGCGGTTTGCAACATATAACCCAGCCCTTCACTGGATCAGCTGACTTTCTCTCTGTGATACCGTGGCTTCAATGGCTGGTTCCCTGCTCCCACACGAGACGCTGCTCACATAGGAGAGTTTGCAGACAACCCTGGTTCTCTTCATCCCCCACGAGGACATCTTGCCTTACCTACCTTATCTTTTAAGTATTGGATTTACTTATACCATTGTACAATAAACATTGCATTCAGATGTGCTTTTCTGTCTTTCTTCACATTCATTTTAAATGGGCATCCTGTGCACCCCAAGGTAGAAAAAACGGACATGCACTATTTTTCCCAATGAAAGGTGTGTGCATTGCTCACTATTGTATTAGTGCATTGGTGTGCCACTCAAAATGAATGGCACTGCATCCCACTAATGTAAACGCAAATTCCAGGGTGCTGCACATAGATTTAAAAAAAAAAACCTTAACAGAGAAAGTGGTTTCAGGTTCTTTTCTCTCAGAGCACATTCTTTGCTTGCTGCAATCCACTATGCTTGTATTTATTTGTTAACTAGCCATAGACACAAGCCAGTTCTGGCTGGATCAAGTGATGGATGTGTCTGTGAACACTGAGCAGGTTTGGATGAAAAGCAATTGCAGGAAAAAAAATGGGAATATATATATATATAGTTTCTCTGTCCTTCTCCCCTTTCTTCCTCCATGCACATACAGTGCATACTCAACCAGCCATGGCATATGGCCACATTTACTCAGGTACACAATACTGCTAACACACAATAAATGTTCTTCTCTCCTCTGATCATCACTTCAGTTGTTAGCACTGTAAACTGTGACATGGTGTTTTTTGTTTTTTTTTAAGCTGGCCCTATGTTCAAGTCTGAAGGTGCTATCTCTGTACTACTGACTTTAGAGGGCAAGGGCTTGCCTACACCATCCATTAAAGTTTTATCCAATCAGACATGCCCTCGATTTCCAGATCTGCTAGTAGATCTAAATGAGATTATACTGTCAGAATGTAATGGCTTTGGACAGCTTAAGTTGCATTTATGTAAAGTTTGATTATGGCCAGGATGGATTGTATTAAAATCTGATGACTGAGTTTGGGAAGAGTGGCACCGGCGAGAGAATCCGCCCTGAGCAGATGGTCGAGCCTCCCTATCTCCCCCCCCCCCAAACACCTTTCTCTTTTCTGCAGTAATTTCTCTTTTGTTTTTCCTACTCTCTCTCTTTCTCTCTCTCTCTCTCTCTCTCTCTCTCTGGTTTTTTTTCAGGATTTGTTGTGGTCTATAGCAGACCCTATTCGATAATTAGCAGTTTTTATATGGAGTCAGCCACGACCCCCTACTGTCTGTTTTATTGTTCACTGTTACTTGATATGCAATGGCTCTACTGTGGTTATACTGAAATTTGTGTATTTCAGTGTCAATGTTTATCAGCTGCAATGATTAATAAAAATTGTTATTTAAAAAAAAAAATCAGATGACTGAAAAACTGTGTCTGTCTAACATTGGTTTCCTGGATAGTAATAGTAATGAGATGAGGGTGTGATGAATACTTACATTTAAAAAAAAAAAAGCAACATTTTAGACCCCTACATACACCATATCTATAGAAATGAACACCGATTAGTCATGTACAACATCTGTTATTACCCTAGAATTGTGTACAATGTGACAAATTGGAGGTCAGGCTTTGCTGTCTTGCTGCCAGTAGTCCCTTTGTGACTCACATCCATAACCTGGCTCACTGTATCTCACATATGTTCCATCGACGGTCCTCTGTTTGATCACTCTGCTTATTTTGTCAGGACTTGTTCAAAAGCAGATACATCAGACAGGATAAAAAGTTAGAAATTAGTAATTTGGGAATGTCTCTGTCATGTTCCAAAGTAAATAGTTTCAGCTTAAATGTTGTTTTAATACAGAGAGGTTTCTTTGTTAAAGGGAGACTGATGTGCTAGTAATGCTGAGCATTTAAAGCTGAAGTTTAATCTGCCTATATTTTGCCTTCCCTGGTTTAACCCATAGCCGTCAACATGTTAATGAAATGTATATAAAACCTTTCAGTTTTTATTACATACTTTATTTTAGACCCAGTGTTGTCATCACTAAGTCACTGTGCTTCTCTACACAATTCAGGCAGATCACCTGTGGTGGCAGGGATAGTATGTAGCAAACTCAAAACAGCAGTCCCTAGTTGGTGCCCACATGTGATGGTGATCCTACATGACTGAGAGAACTTAAAGTGTTTGTAAAGGCTTCAAAGGCTTTTTTTTTTTTTCATGAATTCTATGCATGAAGGTAAACAACATTATGTGTGCAGAAGCCCCCCTAACACTTCCCTGAGCCCCATCTCGATCTAGCCATATGCACAAGAGCAGCGGCTTTCCTGGGTCTCTTTCCTCAATGACTGCAGCAGGAGGCAATGGCAATCACAGGCAGTGGGCCAATGAGGAGAGAGCAGGGGCAAGGACGAGCTCCACTCTGTGTAATAATGGAAACAGAGAGCAGCAGCTCGAGAATGAGCCTGCTCGGGTGCCCCCACAGCAAATTACTTGCTATGGGGGCACTCGGCAGAAGGGAGGGGCCAGGAGCGCCGATGGGGGACCAGGGCTGTTCTGTGCAAAACCAATGCACAGAGCAGGTAAGTATGACATGTTTTTTTGTTAAAAAAAATGCCTTTAATGTCACTTTAAACTCAGTGAATGAAGGGAGCATGCCCAAATCAGTTAGGTTTGGGAGGAAAGGGCTAGATGATCCTGGATGTGAAATGAGGTGTGCAGTGAAATCGGAGTATTTTCAGTAAAGGAGAGGTTCTTATACAGTTGTGCAAGACTGAAGGTATGTCTAGAGTTCAGCTCAAAGGAGTTTTTAAGTGTTTTTTTTTATTTTTTTAATAGTTTATACTAACCTCTGATCTCTGTGCCACCATAGCAATCTGCTTCCTATGTAGGCACACATGTAGGCGTGCACCTGAGCCCTGCTGTGTGCGTCAATAGACACACACAGCATGGCTTGACGCTGCCTCCCACTCTCTGCTCACATGATTTAATTGACAGATGCAGAAGCCAATGGCTCCCGTTGCTTCCTGTCTTGTGAGAGAGAAGAGACAGCTGCTGCAGATGGGCACAGAAATAGATCAAGTGAGGACTCAAGTAAATATTTAGGGGCTGAGGGGGAGATACAAATACTGGAACAGTTTTTCTTGCATTAAGGTAAAAAAAATATTTTTCCCTTTAGTACCACTTTAATCGCTTGCATAGCACCAGCAGTAAATTTATTGCTGGTGGGCAGCTCTCCCAGGCACTGTGACTTACCCATACATCGCAGAAAGCTTTCTGGATTGGAGGTGCGCATGCACGTGCATCCCCTGCTGATCTGAGATGTGATTGAACATAGCATGAGTTTGTCAGCAAGTTACAGCCGACAATTTTGGCTTCATACCTGCTGATCGTCATTATTATTGGTGAGCATACATTTGTATGCTCACCAATAACCCCTTGATTGCGATCTTGATCTCTCTGGTCACCCAGCCAGTGTCATTAGTATACTGTACAGTATTATCACTGAGCACTGTATTAGTGTCGCTAGTGATGTCGGTGTCAGTTAGCACCAGATTGTCCGCCAGACTATAAGTTACTGATCACTGCCATTACTAGTATGTTGTCTGTATAGATCAGTATCTTGAACTCAAAGTTCGCTCAGAACTCTACTATAGTGTCCCCATAAACACAGTTTGTTTTTTACCAAAGACATGTAGCAGATTACAATTTGACCTCAATTTATCTTTTAATGTAAATTGGATTTTATTGGATATGTTTTATAAAAAGTACAAAATTATTTTTTTCTCTTTTTTTTTTTTTTTTATTTATATAATAAAAACTAAAAACCCAGTGGTGACCAAATACCACTAAAAGAAGGCTCTATTTATGCATCTTTTTTTTTTTTTTAGGTCAAGTGGTTAACCACTTCCATACCGGGCCTATTTTGGCACTTCTCTCCTACATGCATAAATCATAATTTTTTTGTTAGAAAATTACTCAGAACCCCCAAACACTATATATGTTTTTTTAGCAGACACCCTAGGGAATAAAATTCCGGCCATTGCAACTTTTTATCTCGCACAGTATTTGCACAATAATTTTTCAAACGCCCTTTTTTTGGGGAGAAAAACGGTTTTGTGAATTAAAAAATAACAAAATAGTAAAGTTAGCCCAATTTTTTTGTATAATGTGAAAGATGAAGTTAAGCCAAGTAAATAGATACCTAACATGTCACGCTTTAAAATTGCGCACACTCATGGAATGGATGGCGCCAAACGTCAGTACTTAAAAATCTCCATAGGCGTCGCTTATTTTTTTTTTACAAGTTACAAATTTAGAGTTACAGAGTAGGTCTAGTGCTAGAATTGTTGCTGGCGCTCTAACGCACGCGGCGATACCTCACGTGTGGTTTGAACGCCGTTTACATATGTGGGCGGGACTTACGTGTGTTTGCTTCTAAACGCGAGCTACCGGGGACAGGGGCGTTTAAAACATTTTTTTTATTATTTTATTCTTTATTTTACTAAATTTCTTTTATTTTTACACTTTTTTTGTCTTTTTTTTTTTTTTGATCACTTTTATTCCTATTACAAGGAATGTAAACATCCCTTGAAATAGGAATGGTTTGTGACAGGTACTCTTTATGGAGATATGCATGGTCAATAAGACCCCACATCTCTCCTCCAGGCAGGAAAGCATTAGATTGTGAAAAAAAATTCACCGATCTAATGCTTTCAGCCGCGATCGCGGCTGTGTTTACATTCCAGGAAACGGGCGTGACGTCATAACATCGCGCCCGGGCCTCTGACGATCATAGAGATGACTGGTGACCATCTGGTCACCAGTCTACTCTATGGTTTCCATCGGACGCCGGCGGATCGTTTCTCCGGGTCTCCGATGGCAAAGGAGAGCCCGGAGAAACACCGCATGGCGGCGGGGGGGGGGGCGTCCCCTCCCGCTGCCTATAAGAACGATCAAGCGGCGGAACTGCCGCTATGATCGTTCTTATGGTGCAAGGATTCGTCGGCTGAAGAAACGGATATCTGAATGATGCCTGTAGCTGCAGGCATCATTCAGATATCCCCACTGAAAGTCCAGGACGTCATATGACGTCCTTGGGCGGGAAGTGGTTAAAGAAGGGTGAATTCAGGTTTATAGTGCACCCTGCACACACACAGTCTTTGGAACAATTTTAAAGTACCTTCTGGTTGTTATTATTGTAAATGCTGCTTTTGAATATTATAGCAAAGCCGCAGTATGGTCCCCCTATCATGGAAAGCTTCACGATCGTTATTGGTAAGGTTTCAGGGAGAGTTCGTGTGAGGGTGACCAAGAAGGGATAGTTTTTGTTTTGGGGTTACAGAGAGGGATTATTCCGATCGGAAATTCTGCCAGCAAAAGTCCAATGTAAGCTTTCGAAAGGAAATTCCGACCGTGTGTATGCTCAATCGGACTTTTGCTGGCGGAATTTCCACCAGCAATAGATTGAGAGCTGGTTCTCAAATTATCAGACGGAAAAAATTCCTATGTATCTTCCAATTGGGTCCGCCTGAAAACCTGACGAGCGGATTTGATCGGAACGCCTGTCTGAAAGGGTCCTTAAAGTTAGAGTTATACGGAGGTTTAGTGTTACAGGGACACTGCAAAAAGTGCAGAACACAATACCAATGCGGGAGGCGTATGATTGTGTTGATGGGGGAATCAAGCGATCTGTCTAATCGAGTCATCTATAATAAATAGAATATTTGTGTTAATTTTACAGAGATGGTTAGTGCAAGGGTTAACATGTAATGGTTAGAAGGTGGGTTGGTGTGAAGGTGACCACCAAAAACGAACAGTGCCAATCTGCCAGTGTTGACAGCTAACATATCATGTGATAAAGGTGTGCCTTTTGTCTAAAATCTTGGTACTAAATGCCTCTCCTATCTCCCCCAAGTTTGACGGTCTTGCTGTACTTGTCTACAGTTATGCTTTTACAATAGACACTATTCTGCAGCTCAATTCCTCAAGACATCCTTTTTCTTTCCAGATATAAAAGTGACAATCCAGTGTGCAAATATTACCTCGATCATCAAATATTAACATAGGACAATGATTTCCACTTCAGCTATTGTCACCACCAGCATTGTGTGACATTGAATCTGTCGTGTTTACTTAATAGGCCTGTTTTGCTAAGCTGTGGAGGTGTTGTGTGGGAAGTGAGACCAAGGTGAATGCATCTACATATACCAGTAAACGACAATTGGAGGAAGTAGATCTCCACTAACACTGAGAAATCACTGTAATTATAATGGAAGTGCCTACAGGAATTATATTGTTTAGATGACCTTCTTAAAGTGATTGTAAAGCTTTCTTAAAAAATAAAATAAAGAATACACATTTTACTTACCTGCTCCGTGCAAATGTTTTATACAGAGAAGCCCCAATTCTTCTTTACTGGGATCCCCTGCTGGCACTTATGGCACCTCCCCCTTTTGTGTGCCCCCATAGGAATCTGTTTCCTATGGGAGCATTTGTGCATGCTCGATCCTGAGTCGGACATCTAGTTTACATCTATTCAGACACACACGGACGGCTTGGCCCTGCCGCCCGCTCTCTGCTCTCAAATAATGACTGATGGCAGCAGGAACCCATGGTTCCTGCTGCTCTCAGCCAAGCCTATGAGAGAGGGCGGAGAGAGCAGAAGAGCTGCTGCAGATGTGCACAGCTCTGGATAGAGATTAGGCTCACGTAAGTATTTAGCAGGGCTGGGGGTGTGCTACTATTAAAAGTTTTTTTTGTTCCTTATTGCAGAGAATGCATTAAGGTATGAACCCCTTTACCTTTACAACCACTTTAAAAGAGAAGTATAGTTATTTTTGTTTTCTTCTTTTGTACTTGCCTAGATGGATTTAGCATGGGACCAATTCTGCATCTATCCCCCGGCGTGTCTACACTGAGAACCGAGCGATCAAACAGATCCCAGAGGGGAGAGCTGCTGACTGTCCATCAGCATCTCTCCTCTCTGCTCCTCCATGCTCACTGGAGCGCTGAGCTGTGGAGGAGCAGGGATCGGCTGCCTCAGTCTCTCAGCAGGTCGCTGAAAGGCTGAGCCCGGGTGTCAGTCCAGGCACCTGGCGGGTACAGACTTCATTGTCGGGATGACGTGAACTTGAGACCGCTCTCTGCTAAAAATGGGTTGCAGGAGTACAAAACAAATTGCACTCCTGTGACCACTTAGGAAAAGCCCAGCCAAACAAACTCAGGCTGGACTTCACCTTTAATGAAGGAGGACTCTGCCCAGGTAGCACTTTGGAGAGAGGGCACAAACATGGATCAAAAGAAACCCCCAACAATACCATGGCCAGGGACCATCTTTATTATCTTCACACTTTTTTGTATTTTTTATGTTTAGTGTTTGTGCTTTATCCAGTGGCACGTTAAATACTAGGAAGAAAAGAGACAAATTGTGCAAAAAGGCACATTGTGCGCATTTTTTAGGTGCTCCCATTGAAGTCTGTAGAGACCTAAAAAGCAACAGAAGCTTGTGTACTTTTTCAAGCATCAAGCAACACAATGCACAAGTGTGAACAGGCACCATAGAACATAGAAGGGATCTTCATGTCGAGCATTGAGGCACTTCTAGAAAAGCTCTGCAAATCACTCAGGTGTGAACAGAACCTAAAGGTGTGTCAATGTTTTACAAACACATTTACTTTTTTGTTAGTAAACAAACACACTGCAAAGAGTTGTCTTCATTGTCGCTTTATGTATTCTAGGGATGATTTAAAAACAAGAAGAAACAAACCTTTTCTTGAACTGTAGTTTTTTGCCAACCTGGTTAGAAGTAATGGAAACATTGTATCCAGAATGATCTCACATCCCAGCTATGTCCTCTGGGGATGTGTATTCATCTTTCTTCGAAGTACACAGTGGAAAGTCTTGAAAAAAACCCCAAAATTATGAGAAAAAAAAAATCAACCACTCTTGCTATTTTTCTAAACATGTAGGCGCACTTATTAGTATTTCCTATGTTTATATAGGCTATACTAATAATGACAAATTCAATAGTGCTGTACAGAGAGCAGTTCACATCAGCATGTGCACCAGAAGGGCTTACAGTCTACAACCACTGGCCCCACCGCAGTCACACACTATTATTATGTATTTATATGGTTCTATCATATTCCGCACTGCTGTACTGAGAATACTCAAGCATTCCCATTAGTCCTTGCCTCAGCAGAGCTTACTCTCTAATGTTTCCAGCATGCTATTTATATGGTTTTGCCATATTCTGCAGTACTGTATGAATAACAATTTACTGTGGATGTACCGTAGTGTCCGACTAAAGGCACAGAACAACTGATCTTTTCTAGGCTTAGGTCACAGGAGAGAGCTCAGGAGCAGTGATTTGCGTGTGCACCCAATTGCTGCAATGTTCTGGGTGCTCAAGAGCTCTCTTAGAACATTGACACACATTTTATATTTCAATGTTTTTATTAAAGAAAAGAGCAGAATAGTCAGCATACAAAGGCCAATCTTCAAACCTAGATACCAGTATAAAAACATACGCAAGTGGGGTAAGTATCAAAAAGAAATACCGAGTGATACATAACATGGAATCTGTATAAAACTCCTGAGAGTCTTAAGAGCAAACAGGATTCTAAACTGACCTAGTGCAAATTGAAAACAAGTACATTCAAGAATTAATAGAGGGAAAGAGAGAGAAAGAAAAAGAGAGGAAATAAGGAAACAAATAAAAAAGGAAGAGTAGAATAGGGTCAACCCAGAGCTCACTGAGGAACCGAAATATAATGAATCCACGGATCCCAGATTTCTCAAATTTTTCAGAATTATTATGAAGTATATGTGTGAGTTTATCATTTATCATAATCCAATTTACTTTGTTTAACATAGTCAAGAGGGACACCCAATTGTTTCCACTGACGGGCTATTGCTATTCTCACCGCTAACAATATATACGTGATTAATTTCACAGATGTCCTGGGCACTTCATCAGGCAATCTGTGGAACAAGGCTATCTCGGGGGATCTACGAATATTCACCCCCGTCACTGAATGAATCAAACAAAATATCCTAATCCAGAACCTAGACACCGTAGGGCACTGCCACCAAACATGATACATTGTCCCCAACTGACCACAACTCCTAAAGCAATTAGGTGAAGCGGACGCATGCATTTTAGCTACCCGAGTCGGTACCAAATACCAATGTAAATGACACACATTTTAACTAGGCTGGCGCTATTATATGCTAAGCATTTTCGGCTAAAACAAGCTGCAAAGCAACAAAGTTGCAGAGATGTGAAATATCATGTAATTTAAAACATTGTATCTCTATTGAAAACTTTTTAATTTAAATTTTGGATAGAAGGAGTCACTCCTGCTGAGCTATTGTGTTCTGAAGGTGCAGAGACTTCTCCACCATCATAATTCACTGATCATTGCTGGTGGCACTGATCAAATGGCATGTATTCTATCAAAAGTAAAAACAAAAACAAACAAGTTGTGGCTGGAGATACACTAGACATTTTGATATATTCTAGAATGTTTGTGGCTCTTGTATGCAAAGTAAATTTTTGGTTTAGGTCTATAGGTTGTAAGAATACCAATTTCCTTCTCTGGTATTTGGAGCAGGTAAACCAGACTTGCTATGACATTTGAGTTTTTTTTCTGGTGTTATCAGTAAGTAGACAGAAATTACAAAGATTTATCTTTAGCAAACCATGTACAATATAACTGGTTTTGAGACCACTTGACTATGTCATAACTGGATAGTGTGCCCCTGACATTCCATACTGAGAAATTCTGAAGGTTACACCAAGTTCAGAGGCAGAGGGTATGGTGGGCCGAAGGTCCAATTTTATTGATATCTAAGTGATTCTTTTGCTTTTATTGTCGGGTTTAGTTTCAGTGTTTTCACATTCAAACATGACGTTCATGGTACTGTTCTATAAAACATTACATAGATTCTTTTTTTGTAAAGATGGTTGTTGCTTTTTTGCTATTTTTGTTCATGTAAGCGATCACCTCTACTTTTTCTGCGGCAGTTTAACTGGAGCCAGTATGATAATATCTGTACTTGATTTTGACCCATCTCTGTCAGTCTTGTATTGGCTACCTACTGTAAAATCTCAATGTTCATGTTATTAAAGCTAAACTATAGGCAGATGTATTTAAAAAGCAAATTATGTTTGTATCTAAATTTCATATAATATTAGCTTTCTGTATTCCTCTGCACAGCATCACATTCTGAGCAATCAGATTCTGCTGCATGCATTGTAAGTGGACAAGTCTATTAAAGGAGGGAGCAGGGCTGCTGTTAGAATTCTCAAGGGGCCCCTGTGCAGCCTACCTGACGGGGCTTCCTTGCCCCCCACCCAACAGGGCCGCAATCAGGAATTATAGGGCCCCTTACACAGCTGCAGGCATGGGCCTGGGGGGGGGGGGTGCTGCCGCAAATTGAGAAGAATTGAGAAAGAAGAAATAAAGAAATATATATAAAAAATTGGGGGTAGCCATCCGGGACCTCTGGGCCCTTAAATAATAAAAAATATATATATATCTATATATATATAAAGAACTAAAATATGGGGGCTTGCCATCTGGGGTCCTGTGGGCCTCCGGGCCCCTTACAGGTGTACTGCCTGTACCCCCCTGATGGCGGCCCTGCCACCCAACCCCCAAAAAAATAAAAAATAAATCACTACAAAAACAGTAAAATCACAAACAATATAATTAACACAATTCCTGTTAAATCTAAAACCTAAAACTGCATATAGTTAATAAATAAAGCTCTGTGTGTGAATGAGGTTTTGGAGCTCATTTACATTGGCATTGTGGTCCACACAGTCTGAATCAGCAGTTTATGTCATGCTATGGAGACACAGCAGCTGTATGAACACACCTGCAAGTCCTAATATTAGAGGTGTGAGGGCAGGTGTATGGCCCCAAACAGACAGTGTGCATCCGGTGCAATTTAGGTCCAGCCCAGATACCCAATAGTCTTGGGGATCTTAACTTCTAAAGCCTCATGCACACAATCGGATTTCCATCGGACAAATCTATGGATTTTTGTCCGAAGGGCATACAGACGGCAGAAATTTTCAGCCAACATTCACATAATTACTTGTTTTTTCTGCTCTTTAGCGCCACCCTTTGGGCAACTTCTGCCAATGTTGTCTTATGGTTAGCATTGGTTCAGAGCATGCGTGTTTGTACTTTGGATTTTAGCCCGACGGATTTGTGTACACATGATCTGATAATCCGCCGGAACACATTTGTTAAGATATGTCTCATAGAAACATTAACAGCGCTATATGAATGCCCTGATTCACCTGAACCAAGAGTTCACAATCTGCTGAAATCTATTGTAATAGTCTCACAGGGGCTCTATCCTATTATCCACACAATCAATGCAATAAAATTACACTATCTGCAATAAGTCCCACATTGGTGTATAACCATCAGAGAGTCTCTTATTCAAAGTGCTTCTTTAGTATAGGGTGGTTCTTATTGGTTATTCCCGGTAGGTCCAGACACTCCCTCAAACGCTGTCCCCCTCAAGATAATCTACTCACCAGATTGTAGTGGTGTGTGATGCCTTAAAATCTCCTCTCAATCAGGGATCATCAGTCACTCTCCTCCTGGCCCCAGCATCAGATACTCTCCTCCCAGTGCGTGTAGGTTCAATACGGTGGGTGCATGCATGCAGCATAAGCGGTCATGGAAGTGAAGCAGAGAGGCAAAACATAGTGTAAAACTGTATTTATTATAAAAACATTCCCCCGCAACATGTGTATGCTTACAAGGTATAAAAAGTAGAAATGCACATCAGATAAAATCCTGCAGCTCACTCAGATAGGTATGCCTTCAAAGCAGATATCCAGCTGGTAAGTCCCGGGAGCAGCTTCCTCTGTGTGTACGATGCGTCGCGTAGCCACGCACTGACGCGTTTCGTGATTGGCTCACGTCTTCAGAGGGCGTCAACACATTTGTTGTCGGACAATTTGAGAGCATGACCATCTAACATTTGTTGTCGGAAATTCCGATTACAATTGTCCGATGGACCATACAGACGGTCGGATTATCTGACAAAAACACGCCTATCGGACAATTGTTGTCGGAATATCTCATCGTGTGTACGGGCCTTTAGAATGTCCTGTTTAGCCCTGGACCCGATGTAGTTGGCAATAATGTGGTTCAGGTGTTGCATGTGAGTGCTTCGCGCAGGCGAGCAAGGCCATTGTTGCTGTTCCTTTTGGAGATCAGGGGACAGGAGGCATGTTGATCATCAAAGAAAATCCCGCCACCATCAGAAAATGCAGCAAAGAGGACTAACACAGGTTCTCCTAAAGGTTCCTCATTTTGGATTCCCTCTAGGATTGTGGCAGGAGATTGTAAAATTTACCCTTTTACCCAACCATTACAGTTGCTGCCCAATAGCAATTTCTCACTTTGATGATCTGGGGTCTTTGCACAGAAGTTTGAGTATAAAAGACCCCATTCATCATAAGCTGCTTGCGGCAGAGTTCTCAGTTTAGCTGAGGACAACCTTGTCCTCAATCTTACCCAACTCAAGTAGAACACCATGTTTTGGGAGGTTGAAACATTTCTCTTGAAGCTTGCCCCGTTTCCTTCTCCAGCAGCAAGTCCTTATGTGCTTGCCCCCGACTACTGTCCCTCATCAATCAGGCCATGCACTGTGTGCTCCAGAAGGAACAGGAGAGGGATTGTATCACTATTTCCTGCCTTGTTACAGTTCTCCATTTCGGAAACCTCTTCAAAGGGTAACGAATTTATGCACACATTCTGAATCATGAGCGATTGACACCGTAAAAAGAACCTCAGCTCCCCAGAGTTTGCCATTCTACTATAATCGCACTGGTATTAATTGATGCTAGTGCAACCTCTGCAGCTTGGCTAATGTTAAGTTTCATTGCATGTGGCTGTCACAGATGAGGTGGTTGGCATGCAGCTAATGGGGGAGGGGGGGGTGGTGCTAGTGCCGCTGCAACTACAGCTGTTGTGGACACACATAAACTGGTAGTAGTGAAATGGACTGTTTGGTCTCTGAACTGTGAACCCAAAAATATGTATCCCACCACACTGCAATCCACAGTTTAGTGCAATATAGCATACGGTAGTAGCTCTCCCTACACAGACTGTCAGCTGTCCCTAAACTTTCAACACACACTGGAAAATTACTTACTCTTTTATAGTGAGAGTGCTGGCACATAACAAAGCCCCCATTATCGGTCATTCCAACCCTGCAGAACATTGTCGAAAAGTCAAGCATGGTATTATAGTTTTTTTAGAATTCAGTACTACTAATTTTGCCATACAATTGTCAGACACACAAGCCCCCCTCAGATTAATTTCAAACCCATTCTGCAGAAAATCTGAACCTCATCCTTAGGCTTCATGCCCGCGGACGTTTTTTCAGCTTAAAAACGCCTCTCCACGTTAGCCTATATGGCCTCATGCCCATCATGACGTTTTTGAGCTGTAAATGGCATAGCTGTTATTAAGCTGCAAAAAAACAGGACCAGTGCGTCCTGAAGCTCCAGCGTTAGAGCTGTAAAGACGTCAGATGCCGGCAAAAGGTGTTAAACACGATTTAACGAGGCTTAACGCTATGTTAAGCCTCGTCCGGCATTTCTTTCTCTATTCAAGATCAGTGGTTCCCTATGGGAGCCCATTGATTTGAATAGAGGTTGCACCAGAAGTCGCATTAAGATGATCCGACTTGCGGTGTGACTTGTGTGCTGAGAATCTTTAACCCTGCGGAAATTAAAAAAACATTGCTTGAGGTTTCCCCCCAAGACGATAGCAGACCATTTGGTCTGGTATGGGTCTTAAGGGGAACCCCCACACCAAAAAAAATGGCTTGGGGGTTCCCCCAAGATCCATACCAGACTCTTATCTGGCAGACCAGCCCGGGAGGTCAGGAAAGGGGGGGCGAGCGAGCACCCCCCTTCTGGACTATACCAAGCCACATGCCCTCAACATGGGGGTGAGGTCGGTGCTTTGGGGCAGGGGGGCACTGTGCCCCCCCACCCCAAAGCATCTTGTCCCCATGTTGACCCCTGGCCATTGGTTGTCGGGGTCTGCGGGCGGGGGACTTATCGGAATCTGGGAGCCCCCTTTAATAAGGCCCCCCACCCTATGTGAATGAGTATGGGGAACGTCGTACGTTGTCCCCCATTCACCTGGGGAAAAAAAGTGTCAATAAGAAAACACACTACACAGGTTTTTAAAGTAATGTATTAGGCAGCTCTGTGGGTCTCTTCCGACTTTGGGGGTCCTTTCCGACTTCTCAGCCTCTTCTCCCACTCTTCAGTTCTTCTCCAGCTCTCCGGCTCTCCGGTGTCTTCTGCCGGCTCTTTTACTAGCGGGTGCTCAGTCTTCTCTGTCGTCTTTTTCCCTCCGGTCTTCTTTCCTCCGGTATTGTCTTGGGGGGGGGGGGGGGGGACCTCACGCAAAAAAAATATTATTATTATTATAAATTTTCTCGGGGTTCCCCTTCAAGATTCTCAGCACACAAGTCACACCGCAAGTCGGATCATCTTAATCTGACTTCTGGTGCGACCTCTTATCAAATCAACGGGCTCCCATAGGTAACCATTGATTTTGAATTGAGAAATAAAAACACGGCTGAAAGCTAGCGCGGTAAAATGTGCATTGAATTCAGTTGCGTGTCTGGAATTAATTTTTTTGTCTTTTCAGATGTAAAAGACAAAAGGTCGGGTTACCACCCAAAGTGAATGTTTTTTTGCCACAAGTTAAAGTGGTTGTAAACCCTTTACAGACACTTTTACCTACAGGTAAGCCTAGATTAAGGCTTACCTGTAGGTGCAAGAAATATCTCCCAAACCTAAAGGGTTTAGGAGATATTTGCAATAAATTGCGGCACCGATGTCTACGGCGCTTGCGCACTGAGTGTGCCGCTACTAACTGCATCATGCGCGGGAGTGACGTCATCGCTGCTCTGGCCAGTCACAGCACCGGAGCAGCGATACACGGAAGTCACTATGGCTATCATGGCGGCGTCGGAGGAGGCGAACAAGGGACGGTGCGGGGGCTTTGATCTCAGGTAAGTAATTAATAATGAGCTAGTATGCTATGCATACTAGCTCATTATATCTTTCTCTTGCAGGTTGTCTTTTTAATTTTTTTGGGACAAGAGGGTTTACTTCCTCTTTAACTTGCATATGAGGAGTTTACCTTCCTTAACTACTTCCTTACTGGGCACTTAAACCCCCTTCCTGCCCAGACCAATTTTCAGCTTTTAGCGCTGACGCACTTTGAATGACAATTGCACAGTCATACAACACTGTACCCAAATGATATTTTTATCATTTTTTTCCCACAAATAGAGCTTTGTTTTGGTGGTATTCTCTATTTTTTTGCGCTATTAACAAAAAAAAGACAGAAAATTTTGAAAAAAACTCAATATTTTTTTACTTTTTGCTATAATTCCCAATTTTTCTTTAAAAAACTTTTTTTTCTCAGTTTAGGCCGATACATATTCTTCTACATATTTTTGGTACAAAAAATCGCAATAAGTGTATATTTATTTGTTTGCGCAGAAGTTATAGCGCCTACAAAATAGGGGATAGATTTATGATTTGTTTAAAAAAAATTTTTACAAGTAATTGCGGCGATCTGCAATTTTTGTCAGGCCTGCGATATTGCGGTGGACATATCGGACACTATTTTGGGACCATTCACATTTATACAGCGAACAGTGCTAAAAATATGTACTGATTACTGTATAACTGTGACTGGCAGGGAAGGGGTTAACACTAGGGGTGATCAAGGGGTTAAATGTGTTCCCTGGGAGTGATTCTCATTGTGGGGAGAGGGGACTGACTGAGGGAGGTGACCGATCTGTGTCCCTATGTACAAGGGACACAGCATCGGTCTCCTCTCTCCCTGACAGGACGTCGAGCTCTGTGTTTACACACATAGCTCCACGTCCTGCCTCTGTAACTGCCGATCGCGAGTACTTGGTACCTGTACCTGGTAGACATTGTGGCCGCCAGGCGTGACATGGCGGGCACAGCTTTTCCCCACCGCGCACCCTCAGTGGCGCACGGGGGGGATGTAAACAGGAAAACGTCCAGGGACGTCCACCCGGCAGTTGAGAGCCGCATTGTAGACGTCTTTCGTCTATAGTGTGGCTCTCAAGTGGTTAAAAAACACGTGTCAAAACAATCAGTAGATCCAGACATACAGAGAGTTGAACTTATACACAGATTTTGACTGTTCTTGTGAGAGCTTAGCTTGGTCTTACCTTCCCATTGGTAATTGAATGGGATAAGTGGCCTCATGTACCAGGAGGGATGCACAATGGGTAGAAGAGATGGGGTCAAACTATTCTTTAAGGCACGAGAGATTTGCATGTAACTTCTACTGGCTTTAACTCTGAATCTTCTGTTTATTTTGACATGGTTTTCCCTGAAGGTAACCTCTGTCTATGTATATCTCATCATATGCTTAGTGTGCTTTGAACAGGACCATGACAGGTTCATTTTAAGTTAAAGAATGAATCGTAAAAATAGAGCAGAGGACATTTGGGGCCTAACTGGGAGAAAAAAGTGGTTTATTAATTCAGAATATCAATGCAGCCTTTCAAGGGTATGGGTTGCAGACAAAGGAGGAATGCTTTAATAGGGCAGTCTTCCATTTCACTGTTTGCTCAGTTTAACTACAGTAGGCTAGGTTCACACCTAACCACAGTTGAGCGGTTGTTGTGGGTGCGGGAGATCACAGCTGTTACCACACATGCAACCAAATCATGCTTCCCCTTAGAGACGCGCAGGGCTGCAATTCATTCTTAATGGCACCCCCACTCATCTCAACCTGCAGCGAGTTTGCGGGTATGAGAACTGAAGGGAAATTGCATGGTGCAAATGCCCCATGCATTTTCCCTGCAGCCATAGTTTGAAAAAGGTGCATGCACCTTTTTTTGCAGTAAACGCAGGCACAACAGCTCACTCAAATGAATGGGCTGCTATGCGCACGCAAACACGGGCTGCAAACCAGCTAAGGTCTGAACCTAGGCTTAGTTATTTTATGACTATCTGTACCCCCAGATGTGTGGTTACAGGGTTGCTCTGAGTCACCTTGTAACAATCTTTCTATTTATCTTATCCATTGTTGATTAGCACTTCTTATTTCTTAACTTATTGCCATTCGGTCATTGTGTTAATCTAATTTAATTATATAACATTTTGAAACCATATTCCACCCAAGCAAAATATAACTGTAGCACTAATTTGGGGGCCATGGCATATCTGCTTGGGGGTTAGACCTTGGTGGCATTGTCATGTCTATGGTGGAAAGCCGACACCATTGGTTAATCCTAGCCATACACTATAAAAAAAGTTATTCAAACTGGTTTTAGAATAATGAACACTTGGTTATGAGAGCAGACGATAATGTCATCATGTAATGGACGATTAATAAATTGTTCAATGGATATAAATTATTCAGTTTTTCATCTGTTTTGTCACATATGGGCAGTGCGAACAGTTCCAGTTTTAACAGCCAAGAAACACATTAACCTTTCAATTTAGCATTTGTTCGGCAAACGTTTTCCAACCTGTTCTTTGTTTTGTTTTTTGTCTCTGAAAAATCAAAAACTATTTTCTATTTGTGCTCATTAACTTGACAAAAGACAAACGAACAGTCCAAATGAAAGATTTTCTAACAATTTTTTGTCTAGTGTATGAGCACCAAAAGAGCTTTTGGTAAAATATTGATAGCTAAACAAATCACGATTGACCTCCTACACAGTTTACACCTGTGTGCAGTCTAATTTTTACCACTGCATTCAACTTGTGCTCCTGAATTTGCCAATAGTTTCTGGACTCCTTTTTTCTCATACAGCTGTTATCCGAATCTGTAGAAATGCAGGCTAGGTGTTCTCCAGTTCAAAGCATGGGAAAGAGAATGCAGTGCATACAGTCGCATAACTAGAATTCAGTCCCATCATAAGAACTGTGAAAAGCCTGCTGAAGCCTGCAATAGTTCATATTAAATTCAAGTTAGAGGTTGTTTTTTTTACAGCAACTGCAGTTTCCTGGCTAAGATTATCACTTCTCTGATTGCTTTTACTTGAATGGGGTTTAACCCGCACAAAAAAAAAAACATAAGCTTCCTGGAGGAGCTTAAAAGAACATGTTAATGCCAGCTCTGGCCTCCTAACATTCTATCAGAGCTCCTTGACATAAGGAACACAGCTTCTAGAGGTTGGATCTATTACTTCATTGCATCCCTCTCCAAACCGCTAACTATCTTACGGCAGGGACATATTCTTTCAAACAATATTTCATCACATATAAGCCAGTGTTTTAAAACGCATTCCACTTCTCACTTTACATATATAAATACTTGCCCAATAATTTGACCCTTGCCAAGTATTTCTGCTGAGAGTCTTGAGGCTGAGTTTGTGCGCGCACCTTAACATAAGGACCCCCACCCCTTCTCATTACTATTATTTTTCTCATTGAGAGTGGTTTCAGTTTTTAAAAACTTTTAGTCTACATTAATATTTGTTTTAGCCTGTGTTTTATTAAATGCAATTTAAAGGGGTTGTAAAGGATTTTGTTTTTCCCTAAATAGCTTCCTTTACCTTAGTGCAGTTCTCCTTCACTTACCTCATCCTTCCATTTTGCTTTTAAATGTCCTTATTTCTTCTGAGAAATCCTCACTTCCTGTTCTTCTGTCTGTAACTACACACAGTAATGCGAGGCTTTCTCCCTGGTGTGGAGAAAGCCTCTTGAGGGGGCGAGCAGGCAAGTCGGGACACTCTCTACTTTGCAGATAAAGAAAAGAAGATGATGTGTTAGTGGGCGTCCTGACACTCATGCTCGCCCCCTCCCCACTGATGGGCTCTCACTATAAGCTGTGAAGGTGCTAGAAGTGGCAACATTGCTGCAGTTTCCTTGCATTGCCCGTGTTACAGTCTAACACTGGGAGTAGCTGGGAGTAGCTTTTTCATCAATTACCCTTTGCAACAGATTTTGTGATAAATCACCAGCTGTCAATTGGAAAGGATGGTGTGAACTATAGCCTTTCTGAGACATAGTTCTCGCCCTATTGTCCCTTAGAAGGCAACCTACAATCTCTTATATCTGGAATACATGGAAAGTGTCATTTAAAATCGAATTTGCTGCCATATGGTCAAATTGAATCTCACATTAATTGTCAGTGCTATTTGCACTCATTTTATTGTTCAGTAGTTAGCTGATCATACTAGCAGAGTTCAGGAAGATGTTGGGTTCATAGGAAACACAAACTGAAATGCACAACACAGTGGAAAGCCAGTAAATTGAATAAATAAATTGATTAAGAAGACTGGAGCAAAAGTACAGCAACCAACCAGGTTGCAACAAGAATTGCCATAGTTTACTGATAAAAGTATTTTGTTTTTTTCTGCTTTTGATTTTTTGCAGATCAGCTTCCAAGTTCGATTGTCCTTGTTTTTGTTTTTTAATTTGCATCAGGCCATAAAAATGTGCTTTCCATTTTCAGACTACTGGTAGCTCATGCTAGGAGCAGGATCACACTGCGATAAAGCTGGCAAAGAGCCAGGGTGATGCTATGACTAGTTCTAAAGAAGAATGCATCGGCTAAAGATTTGCAAAGGAGATTATTTTATTCACTGCTGTCACTGGAAACCCATCTTCAGATTTGACAGTTATTTATGTAAAAGGTCAATTAACAATTTTTACAAATAAATGTATAAAAATTTGTTAGAAGTTTGTCACAAGTGAACGTTCCGAGACAAATTGTTGGTCCATGGTGTCCTTGAAAGTTGCTGTAGGCAACCTGCTTCTCATTGGTACCCTCACTGGTTATGAGGAACTGCAGGCTTCAAAAACATTATTAGACTGTTTACATTTCAACTCCAACCAAATTTTTGTATTTTGTATTGAATAAAACAGGTTGGATTAGTGCTTCTATTCCATTTTATTGCCTCCTGTACCCCTATTCGGTGTGTAGCACCCTGATGTTTAGGCATTGTTGCTAGTAACTTGATTTGCCAAGCTATATTTGCCTTGGCCAAGTGATAGGAGGTCAATTGAAGTCACCCTAATTCTGGAATTGCTGCACTAGATATCTGGGTATATGGTGGCATTCGATAAGACAAGGGCATTGCAAGAACAGATTAGGAATGAATGGGGTGTCTCAGCCAATGGGAAGGGATTTTCTTTGTCTCTTGGCCTGCTTGGAGAGCCTATTTGTTTGGGTGAGGTCAGGTGATCTGAATTCTGTGCCACCTGGACGGCTGTCTGGGTGGACGTGTGTTGTATTGCCTGGGCTGCTAGGCCAGAGCCTGAGGTCTATCCTGGGGACATCTGGCTGCTAGGCTGTCTGAGGGTCTATCCAAAAGCAAGAGAGCAGTGCAGGGTTGGGACTGCGGCTTGCAGTCCAACCAAAAGAGATGGTTCTGCCGGCCGGAGAACCTGTCTTTGTCGGAGGTAGAGGAGAAGCTGTCGCCACTAAGGAACCATCCACCTTGTTACCCGGGACCACCGCGAGTAGCTGAAGCAAGTACCGGATCAGTATTCTCACCAACTGGGGACAGTGAAGAATTGGGAAACTTCCTCAGGTGTCAAGCCAGGGACCCAGCCAGTGGAGGTGACACTTGCAGAGCAGTCTTATGTGCCAAGCCAGTGGGGTGACGCTTGAGTATCTGTGAGCCCCAAGCTAGGGACCCAGCAGGGACATGAGGGGTGACTCTTAAAGAAGATGCTGTGTGTGAAGGATTGAAGAGCTCAGGGGATCCAGTGGCAGTAGATCAGCAAGTCTAGTGGGAGCTCAGTGGAGTGAAGATTTACAAGAGGAGATTGTAGCAGAAGTAAAGGAGTTTATTACAACTTGTGTTAGAGACTGTTGCCATAGGAGACAGCGATCCTACTCATGCAGATGTTGTGTCTTGCTGGATCCCTTTCCCTGCATGGCTGTCTGCCTAAAGAAGTCTCGGAGTCTTCCAAATTAACATTGCATCTACTAAAGGGTGTCCTGGCCTTAACCCTCTCTCCCCCAGTTCTATTCAAGAGAAAATAAATCTCTTTGCATTCAAGAAGTGTCTGGCGCCCATGCATTACACCCACTGTGCCTTTGTAACCCACTCTACATAGGATGTCAGTGGTCTCTAACTATGGAGGTCACCATTAGGCCCCAGGGGCCCCGGGATATCGCTACAGGTGTATTTCCCCTCTCTTTTCTATTAGGACAGGAAGTGATAAGACATCTTTCCAGTATGGCTACAGGCAAGAACAAAAACCATGCATTTTTTTTTCAGTGGGGAAACACGTGGACCTACAGTAAGTAGAGTTACATGAGTAGTGAGTTTTTTTTTTTTTTTGCTGGCTGTGCCTTCTTGACCTCTCCCAGTAACAGCAGCTCCCCCATTTCTTGTACAAGTATCACAGGGACAGGAATCTCTCCAGTTGGGTTAGAAACAGGAGTAAATACCTGACAAACTGTGTATATATATATATATATATATATATATATATATATATATATACAAAAAAACAGACTTTAACTGTGCAGTTTTCTTTTCTTGCCTATCAACGTATGTGTTGCGGCTTCATCTTTTCCATAATAGGACCCTATGAACTCAATGGAGTTCATTATGACCTTGCATATCTTACGTACATATCTAATTGGCACTAACTTGCTCCAGTGCTTAGCAGTGTAACAAACTGTTAAAGTGGAACCATGTGATCTCCCTTTTGTTTGTTGGCGAAGATTCTGGCTTGTTATCCTGGTAGAGTTTAGTGTCTTTTCCTCTGTCTTCAACCACTGTTACACGAAAAAGATGGAAATATGTGACGTTTTAGAGGAGGCAGCAAACTGACGAATGTGATATGTGCGTAAATTGATATAAAATGATGAGATCAAGTGTGCTGTAACACGGCCCACACAGTAAGTGGTAGGAGCCTACTAATTCTACCTGGTGTGATGTATAAGTCAAGCTTAAGGTACTGTGGACTTTTGCTCTGATGAACAGGTGATACCTCTTGAAACGCATTAGCCATATTGGACCTGGATGACTTCTTTCCATTAGGTTGGTCAAGTGCTGCTGATTTGGTGAATTTAATAGATTTCGATTTTACTGAAAAGCTTGTATATCCAATTTGTGCTTTTATGAACCATAAATGGTGTAAGAATCCCTCCGTCTGAAAATACTAATTATCAGTTTGCCTTGGGTTTCCATTCTGTAAATCAATATGCAGATAAAGGCTTGCCAACCAAGCAACTAGCATTGTCAGAAGCAAGTCTTCATTCCCCATGATGTCAAGTGTTAGGGGGTTAAGGAGTGAAAGGAACAAAGCCATAGAAAAGCCAGGCAGTTAACATTTGACCATTCGAATACCATCAGGAAAGGCAGCTGGTAGAGTGGGACCAATTGGCTTGGCCGAAATTACATGGTCTTCTCTGCCTGTATTGAGCACACCCTCCAATTTGTAATATCTCGATCTTCTGTGGCATTTCATTCTTCCTATTATTGCAGGTCTGCACCTGGTATAATATACTTCTACCCTGTGCTGTCTGTAGCTTGTCCAGCTGTGCCCGCTCTTGTCAGTTTTGCACTATGTATCTAATAAACCTTACGTGGGACTGACATATCTTTATCTTATTACACCTACTCACATTACGCTTTAAGCCATGTTTTCAGTGGGACCAATAGCTTCTCTGGTAAAACACTTTCTTCCTAAATCCCTCACCTGCTGTACAAATCCTTTTCTCACATGTTGGTAAGTGCTTAGGCTTTAAGACAAGTTCTCCTGAAGGATAGACAATTTGTGTTTTGTGAGGAGATGCAAAGTAAACCTGGACCGTTAAGGACCAACTGGGACACAGAAACCGCCCGAAGGGGGTCTGTCAGTGGAGATAAAAGAATTTGCAGAACTTTACAGTTTACCATAAAATATTCCAGGAACTAGTCTGTCAAACTTTTAAAGTAGAACTAAACACTCACAAAAATACTTCACTTTGTAGGACACTGCAAGTAAAATAAAACTGTGTTTTTTCACTGTTATTCCGGAGTGTAGGGGAGCGTTGTCTCCCAGATGAGTGGAGGATCAGGTAAGTAAAAGTGCCTTTCCTGCCCCCTAGAAAGAAATTAACAATTATCCCTTGCAATGTGAACACAACCCTATGGCAAGCAAGGACTTTTAGTTTTGTCACAGTTGAACTTTAATGCCGCGTACACGCAATCATTTTTCGGCATGAAAAAAACATTGTTTTTAAAAAATGTCATTTAAAATGATCGTGTATGGGATTCACATAATTTTTCGGGTTCTGAAAAACGACAATTTTTTTTTTTCCGAACATGCTGCATTTTTTAACAACGCTTTAAACAATGTCGTTTTTCGGGTTGTACAAAATGATCGTGTGTGGGCTAAAATGACGTTAAAAACCCGCGCATGCTCAGAAGCAAGTTATGAGACCGGAGCTCTCGTTCTGGTAAAACTACCATTTGTAATGGAGTAAGCACATTCATCACGCTGTAACAGACAGTAAAGCGCAAATCGTCTTTTACTAACATGGAATCAGCTAAAGCAGCCCCAAGGGTGGCGTCATCCGCATGGAACTTCCCCTTTATAGTGCCGTTGTTTTGTACATCACTGCGCTTTGCTAGAGCATTTTTTTTAAAACGATGGTGTGTGGGCAACGTTGTTTTAATGATGACGTTGGAAACCGCGGTAATACCGCCCGCATTGTTCAAGAAGATGCCTGAAGATTTTCTTGTAATATTTTTTTTCTTTGTTTTCTCATCGCTGGATAAAATGTCATGTCATGTCAGCTCTGTCAACACCTCCTATGATGTTGTAGTCCATCACTACTTGTGGTTTCATTATGTCTTATCCACCCTTTGTGTGTACCATGACAGTAGAGGTGTTATGAATAGTACTCCTAAGGCACACATTTTTTTTGTCGCACCATCTCAGTGCCATAATTTTGCCTTTCTGACAGGCAACTATTTCTCCTGCCTTGAGCCTTTTATTGCCAAAGGTTGGCGGCATTTCACGCCAGTTAGCCCTAACGGTCCCATAGGCATCAGTCTTGTTCTGTAAAAGGAACTCATAGAGTTCTGGAGAAGTATAAAAATGTCTGTGGTTACACAGTAGCCCTGATTCAGCAATGGCTCAATCAAAGAAAGAACTGAACAGGTTGCCATTCCATAATTACTGAATCTTTCGTTGAATTTGGTTCCTTTCCCGTTGTATAGGACCAAATACCATATGTAACCAGTGCTCGATTCACATAGCATGAATGGTTTTATGACAAATTATGCTCTCTTCAACGCCATATACTGTATCCAGCTGAGTCTTCCTTTGTAGGCCATACTGTCGATATCGATGTCTCTATCTGGTACATAGGTCTGCTGGAAATTTTTCTGAATAATTTGATATACTGTATTTATTGGCGTATAACACTCACTTTTTTACCCTGAAAATAGAGGATAAACTGTGCCTACGTGTTATACGCAGGGAGCTGTAGAACGTTTTTTTCCCTGAAACTACCCTCTTTAAGTTAGGGTGTGTGTTATACGCTGAAAAATTACGGTACCTCCCAAATGTTTTTGAGTTTTGGTGCTGGATGCGTAGTCTCATCAAATTCTTCATTATTTTCAAAGTGCAAATACTTCATTATCAGAGAAAATTTGTACTTCGACATGACTGTGCCAAAGAATGGAGTGGCTAGTAATTTATTGGTTGTCTAATACCACTTCTTCAGGGGTTTCCCCACCACTCCTTGAAGAATTATTAGGCCCAGAAACTTCCATATGTCCTCTTTGGTCACTGGTTCCCACTTTCAGCTCCTCGAAAACCTCTGATGCGTAGCAGCTTGTTGCTCCTGGTACCGATTTGTCTCGGTAACAACTTTTTCAATAACCTCATCGGGAATCTTGGGGGCGTTACATGCTCCGCACCGCAGTCAATAGAGCACCAAGTCCGCACCTCACTTGGCACAGTCCCAGGACCATCGCTGAAATCACTTTCCATGCCTGATGACGAACTTCCCCACAAATCGCTACCACTCAATTCTGCATGCGATTCTGTATCATTGTCGCTGTTTTCCAGCAGGTCATCAACCGCTTTTGAGGTAGAGGCGCGCTTTTTTGATGCCATGGTCGTTCTGCAGTTTCAAGACAAAGTACAGTAAAACTGCAGGCAAGGGCACTGGAGAAACCACTGGGGGGGGCAAACTAAGGTCAATTTATTTTATTTAGTAATGTAATCCAATAGGATTACAGTCTATCTGTGTGTTGTGCTTTATCCTATTTGTATTTGTCACTGGTTCCACCCCCTGCATTGCGACGCTTGCAGGGAACGGAAGCCAGTGCTTCGGACGGAAGATCCGGCCGCCGTACACAGCGGGAGTACATCGCGGGATCCCTGGGACAAGGTAAGTAACCTCTTCCAGGATCCAGCCACGCAATCCTGAGGCTCGGGATTACCGCTAACATTACTGAATTTTCACCCTAAGCCACACTTGGGAATACTGCCACAGTGATAGGGAAGTTTCCATCCGCTGGTGACACTGTCTGATATTTGGCGTGCAGTAATGTGGTCCACCAGTAGGTGTCTCCTGGCAGTCTGGATCTGCCAGGGGAGCTTTCCCCTGGTGGTGGTATTATGTAATCTTTGGGCCTGAGAAGCTCTGTATCTGTACCTGATCCTGTTCCTGTTTCCTGTTCCTGTTTGTTACCTGAACTCTGAGCCTTGTAGCTGTACCCGTCCCTCCTGTGATCCCTTTCCCCAGCTGCTGATCTCCCATTGACAACCCTGGCCTGGCTCTGTTTATGATTCTGTTTTTTCCCATTACTTGTATATAGGGTTGTCCCGATACTAGTATCGGTATCGGGACCGATACCAAGCATTTCCGCTGAGTACTTGTACTCGGGGAAAATGCTCCGATACTTTACAGATACCTGACTTTCCCTGTATCCTCCTCCAGTTCCCCAAATCCGTTCTGCTCTCTCCCTCCATGCTCCTGTTTCCCCCCTCCGTGCCGCTGCCGTTCTGCTCTCCCCCTCCGTGCCCTGTGTCCATTCTCCATGCCGCTGCTCTCCCCCCTCCGTGCCCTGTGTCCCCCCTCCGTGCTGCTGCTCTCCCCCCTCCGTGCCCTGTACCATTCTCTGTGCCGCTGCTCTCCCCCCACTGTCAGGATGGAGAGCGAAGGTAGGAGCCACTAAATATGGCTCCTACCTTTTCCAAATGAACAGAGTCAGTGATCACTGACTCTGTTCAATCATATAACTGAGCATCGTAAACTGTGTTTACGATGCTTCAGTTTATGAATGGAGAGGAGCTTCTGTCTCCTGTCCATTCATTTACAGTGCAGCTGAGAAAGGGACTGGGGAATCTGTGTCCCTAGTCCCTTTCTCTGTCTGTTAAGACCCCTGATATCTCACCAAAGCCCCCCAACAGGCCTAAGAAAAAAAATAGCAATAAATACTAAAAATAATTAATTGTAAAAAATAATACATATTAAAAAAAAAAACACACTGACACATCCATCCCCCCCCCCTAAGGAGGCATTGTAAAAAAACAACCAAAAATTGTGAAAAATTAAAATTGTAAAATAAAAAAAAATACTGACACATGACATACAAAAAAAAAAAAATTATCGGTAATCGGTATCGGCGAGGACTTGAAATATATAGTATAGTATCGGTACTTGTACTCGGTCTTAAAAAAGTGGTATCGGGACAACCCTACTTGTATATATTGGTCTGTTACTGTTGTTGTTTGTGGGTTTTGTTTGGTACTGGTTGTTGTGCACTGTGTGGTATTGGAGGTGGTTGTAACTATATTATTTCACTTATCTTTATTAAATCATGATATTTCACTTACACACGTTTGGGTTTCCTCTGTGTCAGTCCACACAGTTCTGGTCTTATCTGATACACAGCCTATGACTGGCAGAAATGTGCCCATACCATTTTATTGCCAAAAATATTAAATATTTAATTCCAAATATATATCGGTATGATGATTTAAAACCATTTATTGATTTTATTGATTTTTGCTCTGTATCCCAAAAGCATATTTTTTTTTTTTTAACATATGACCAGAAGCAGAGGACTAGAAGCTTCTTCTGCTTATGTTTCCTTGTAGACAGGCTGGGAAAGATTTGGGTCATGTGATAGCTGTATATCGATCAGGAAAAGGTACATAGATTTTTATTTTTTTTATTATTAAAATAATTAGTGTCATCATCCATATACAGCAATAGAAGGAACAATGTAAATTAAACAGTATGTTTATTATCACTTGAAGGATTAGTAAGCTGTAACAACTTACATTTGTGCTTTTGGGTTTAGATACACATTAACCTGTAGCTATCTTTTTAAGCATTGGAATTCCCTGAAAGGCACCACCACGTGCAGCCAGTCATGTGGAGCCCTTGCAGTTTTGGGGGTATTGCAGCTTGCTTGTCAGGCTATGTAGCGATAATATGAGGCCTGTTCTTCGAGCAGGATTAAAGCGGTGGTTCACCCTGCAGAACAACTTTTTAGCATAAAATTAGGCATAGTAGCGCGAGCTACAGTATGCCTGTCTTAATTTTTTTATCCCCGTACTCACTGTGTAATCGTACATAGAAGATTCCGACTGCCCGCGGGGAATGGGCGTTCCTTTCAAGAGGGAGGGTGATTGACGGCCGGCTCTGGCACGTCACGCTCCCCGAAGACAGCCGGAGTAGGTCTCGGCTCTTCACGGCGCCTGCGCAGACTATGCGCAGGCGCCGTAAAGAGCCAAGCCTATTTCGGCTATTTCCGGAGAAGCGTGACGCGCCAGAGCCGGCCGTCAATCACCTTCCGTCTGGATTGGAACGCCCATTCCCCGTGGTCAGTCGGAATCTTCTATGTACGATTACACAGTGAGTACGGGGATAAAAAAATTAAGACAGGCATACTGTAGCTCGCGCTACTATGCCTAATTTTATGCTAGAAGAATTTTTTTTTTTTTTTTTTATAGGGTGAACCCCCGCTTTAAGCCTAGCCAAGTGCAGCTGCCATTGTGAAGGGGTTTTGTTGTTGTGTGTATTGTAGTGGGGAAGGCTCTCTCTTTCATGCCCCATCAGTTCCTTTTGAACGTGCATGCTTTATGCGCAGTAGCTAAGATCACAAGCTTTGGTTGTTTCCCTTGTCACTGTTCAGGTCTGGTGACCTTCATTATAGAGCAGCTTCATGCAACCTGTGAAATTATTCAGTGAGCGCCTGATACAATTCAGGAAAATGCTACCCCTGGGCTAAAACTGGATGTTTTTAAAATTGTGTGTTTTGGCAGAAAATTCAGATTGCCATTCAGATTGCCTGGGTGCAGGGCTACAGCCTCTTGTCAGTCATTGTTGCCCTGGAACCTCCAATAGCAAGGTTGACATCCCTCTCCACATATGATTTTCTCTGGATTGCTGTGGGTGGTGCAGGAAGCAAATATTTCTTTATAAAGGTGTATGTACCTAATTAGACTGAATTAATAGTGTTTGTTGTAAAACTACAGAAATATTCTGATATCACAGCTCCAATGTTAGTGTGTTTCTAGAACTCCAGATAATCAACAATTGAATTATGCACAGTGAGGTTCTCTGTTCTCAAAATATACTATACTATATACAAGAACCTTTTATATTCTTGCAATTCCTCTTCTTGGTGCCTTATGGCTACATAGTATAGGTTGACAAGACCCTTCAGTTCTTCAACCTATAGCGCCCCCTTACTTTCAGTAAAGGTGCTACGCTAAAGTTAGTGGGAGAATGAGAGAGGTTAGTTGCTCTCATTCTTGATTGTGTTAAAATTGGCTGTCGCCAATTCTGGATTGTCCTGTGGGTCAGTCTGTATGTCCAGAGATATGGTCTCATCTCTGGATGGCAGATTGCGCCAGAGGGGATCCAGGCGGAGCCTCTTCTTCCCAGCAGCCAATGAGGAGTTGAGCCTCGCTGTGCATGCTGGGAGGGGGTATTTCTGTGGCGGGAGCCGTTGTTCTTGGTTCTTTGCGGGTTCCTGGTTCCAGGTGCAGCACCCACCTTTAGGGCCCCACCACTATGGCCTACTTGGCCTGGGGTTGTGCGCAACGCGGAGTTCCTGACTCTGGGCCCTCCTGGCCTGAAGCAACTGATGCCACAGAGGGGCCCCAGTGACTGACTGGGTCCCCCTTTCTACTGAGGAGATCCCAGGCTGTATGCCATTGGGTGGGGGATCGGCTTGAGGAGAACCCAGAGGCAGGTTGTCCAAAAGGGCTTGAACGAACCATCAGGGATCTGGTGACCGGGACATTGACAGGTACACTTCCACTGTCAACCAGTGACCCTAGCGCAAATTTACTGGGAGGATAAGCTCAACCATTTAGCTCATCCAAGTACTAGGTCTGTGGCAGAGGCCCCATCAGAGCCAGGTCTGTGGCAGAGACCTGCTCCTCCCAGCATCCTTAAAGTGACACTTCGGCTGCCAGGCCTGTGGCAGGGGTCTGTCCGGGGGCACTTCACCCACTCCGCCTGGAGTGGCGACGAACTGTATCTACTACTACTGAAAGCAGGATTGCTTTCTTCTTCTATCCAGGCCTGATACGGCAAGGTTCTCTCAGTTCATCAACCTTTCCTGTCCTACCTCATGTTGATGTTGGTCGTGTTGGGCCGAGAAATAAAGCATTCAGAAAACCTATCTCGCTGATTGGACATTTGTTTACTGCTCTACTCACTGCTATCACCCTAGACAATGATTAGAGGTAACTTAATTCGCCGATCCCAAAAACAACCAGCGGCTCCTGAGGGGGTAGCTCTACACGTGGGGGCTCGTCCGGGATCCGGCTGATACCTCTGGCAACAAGAATTGTGAGTACAAGATTTACTAAAGAGCGAAGAGTGTCGTGTTTAGAACTGTCCGGCCACGAGGGAGTTAACCTCGAAAAGCTAAGCTTGGGCGTAAGTGCGGCACAGCACACTCCTGAAACGTGCCTGGACAAGTTCTTCAAGTGGGAGGAGTCACCCACCCCTGCGTGAGACGTGGGTATAAGTTTCGCGCCAAACGAGCAAGGAAACGCCCATCTTCGCGCCAAATCCGCAGACCAACCATTTTTCCCGCGAAAGACAGACCACGTGAAAAATGTCTGCTCCATCGGAAAAATATGCTGCCTCTACCGGATTAAGACGCCCCATGACTACACCGGGAGTCTTCTCCGTGACTGCCGCATCCGTAATACTTCTGACGGATACCGGGACCCGGATGCATACGGATGGACGATTTGTGCTGTACACCAGTGGAGGGTCGGAGGCCCTTGGACTGTCCTGCCTTCGATGCAAAGAGTTGGCCGTCCGCCTCCTGCCTTTTGCCGATGCCATAGATGCCGGGCTTATCTATTCAGTGTCACGCCACCAGCTGAACCTCCACGGGAGTATCAGGTGGATTGGTTCTCTGGGACAGTTACCGCTGGGGTGGAGGCCCCATGGCCGGTACCCTCCTCATCCGGGGCGATCGGAGAATCGGAGGCCGTGAACGTTGAAGTCATTACCGTCCACCCAGACTCTGTCGGCTACCTCGCCCTCCCGCTCACTGGAGGTAAGCCCGCTGGACGAGACGTGGAAGAGTGACTATACGGCCCGTGTGTCAAGTGTGCAGGCCGAGCTCACTTCAGAAACTGTTTCGGAGGTTGCTTCAGTTAATGCAGTCTCCGTCCGGTGTGTTGCTATCGGAGGGGGACCCCTACCCCGACAATCCAGCTGTAGCGATTGGAAGCTACCTACTCGACCGGACTTGTCTGTTGTCCTACCAAGTTTAAAGCAGGTTAGGTTATAAAAATATCCCAAGCTTTGAACATCTCACAGAGCACTGTTCAATCTATCATGCAAAAATGGAAACAACTGCAAACCTACCAAGACATGGCCATCCACCTAAACTGACAGGCTGGAAAAGGAGAGCATTAATCAGAGAAGCAGCCAAGAGGGCCATGGTAACCCTGGAGGAGCTGCAGAGATCCACAGCTCGGGTTAGGAGAATCTGTCCACAGGACAATTATTAGTCGTGCTCTCCACAAATCTGGCCTTTATGGAGGAGTGGCAAGAAGAAAGCCATTGTTGAAAGAAACCCATAAGAAGTCTTGTTTGCAGTTTGTGAGAAGTCATGTGGGCGACACAGCAAACATGTGGAAGAATGTGCTCTGGTCAGATGAAACTAAAATTGAACTTTTCGGCCTAAAAGCAAAATGCTATGTGTGGCGGAAAACTAACACTGCACATCTCCATGAACACACCATCCCCACCAGCTCTCCATCCAATCTGACAAAGCTTAAGCTATTTTGCAAAGAAGAATGGGCAATAATTTCACTCTCTAGATGTGCAAAGCTGGTAGAGACTGAATACAAATGCATGCCACACTTTTCAGATATGTATTTGTAAAAAAAAATTGAAAACCATTTATCATTTTCCTTGCACCTCACAATTATGTGCCACTTTGTGTTGGTCTATCACATAAAATCCCTAAAAAATACATTTACGTTTTTGGTTGTAACATGACAAAATGTGGGAATATCAAGGGGTATGAATACTTTTTCAAGGTACTGTAATTGTGATTTCAGAAAATCATAAAGTATCCTCTGGTAGGATTACCTGAACTAATTTATTATACATATATTAGGAGTGGGTCTCCAGATTACGGTTCAGTGCAGGACAGTCTCCTATCACACCCCCCTTCCAACCGCCCCCCACCCCCATATTTTCCCAAGCGGTAAATGGTTTAACATGTTTTCTGTAATCTATTATTACAATCATAAAAAAATGATAACTTTTCTGTGTTGTCTACATGCGGTTTAGTTGATACCACAGTCTGCTGCTGCATCTGCCAACAAAATTGCTGACGGTGGCGATTCAATTGTGCCTTTTTGTTTTTTATACTTTTACTGGCGTAATGGAGCTTACTGCTGTCCCTGACACTTTCTCAGAAAACCTGAATGTTTTAGCCATCATCCACCCTCCACTTCTCATCCCTTCCCCTTTATTTTCTTTCTGAACTAAAATTACAATTTCCTACATGCTGCTTGAAAAACCAAATCGAGAGCAGAGAATGAGGCATGTAGTGTCAGGATCACTTCAGCCAGCAGCTTCGCTTCATTGCCATCTTTTGCTGAGACAATCTGTCTTTGCATAAGGTTCATGAGGGCGCCGCGTATGTTGGCGTAACCTGGAACTCCCAAAATGCATTATCGAATTCTGTTTTTCTTTTAGCCTGTGGATTGCGTCTGCTAATTGCTGGTATAGAAGTAAAAGAATATACTATATATTATTTTGCTGGGAAGCTTACACTGTAAGTTAGAATTTCAGGGCTGTAATTGCATATATATCTTTGTGACTGAATTGTGTGCCTAAAGTTTGCCTTGTCTACATGAGTTATAAAAACGGCAAAATCTAAATTAAATCTTAAAGAGGAACTGCAGTCTGCTCACATAATTTGTAATAAAAACATCTTTGCCATTCTGAAGCTTCCCTCCAACCACTTTGCATATTATTTTATATATACTGTGACTCTGTACTTGCCAAATATGCTGCAGAAATCTCCCTCCACGGAGTCTGGCTGAAACCATTTTAACTGTGGGCAGCTGAAGCCTGTTCACTCCCTGGATTTACACAGAGGCACACCTTCAGCTCTGCAGCTCTCATTGGACCTCTTATGACGCATCCTGCCTCCCTTCCTGGCAAACTCTCATGAGAGTGAGAGAGAGAGAGCTGTGTGTGATGTCAAAAGCCTAGGCTTTTTACCAGACAAGAAACAGGAAGTGGGCTGTATAAGGTATTTACTGTCAGAAAAAAATGTTTTACTATCCAAAGTTAAAACCACAAGGGCAGAAGATTTAATAGATGGAAAGATGAACAATTACTGAAGTTCCTCTTGAAATGATCATTAAATCTACAGCACATCATATATTATATGGCTCCATGCACACTGAAGCTGATAAAAGCTATAAAAAAACGCCAGTAGCTTTGCAGGGAGCCTTTCAAAGTTTTTTAGCGTTTTTGCAATAGCTTTAATCAGTGTTTTTCAGTGTAGCTTTTTTTTTTTTTTTCAATGGATTAAAAAATGCTGGCACTGGCGTTTTTTAGTTTTTCTGCGTTTTTGATAGTTTTTCTGCGTTTTGAGCGTTTTTCTGCGTTTTTGAGCGGTTTTCTGCGTTTTTGAGTGGTTTTCTGCGTTTTTGAGCGTTTTTTCCCGCCAAAAAACAGGACTTTAACCGCAAATTTCAGGCGTTCAGAAAAAAGCCAATAAACTCCAAAGCCTTAAAAAAAAAAAAGCCAAAACGCCAATAAACTGCAGTTTATCAGCTTCAGTGTGCATGGAGCCTAAGGCTTTTTTTTAAAGCAGAACTCTACCCGTACTGCTAAATACTCAGCCAGTCTTCTGATCCACACACACCTACAAAATGACATAGCCAGAATGCTGACACTGCTACAGATAAACAAAATTAAACAGGGGTCCATTCACACCAATGCGCGGTGTTTACTGCCCATGTGATCCTAGTAGAACCACTGAAACCTTAGGACGTTTGGGTACATCCATTTGCAGGAAGTGGTTAGAAAGTGTTAGCTGGACTTGTTAGTCAAGTCCATCTAAAATTGCTAGTGCATCTAACACTACTCTCTCCACAGGCTGACAGTGTTGCTCCTTCTTTGGGTTCATTGCTCCTCCAAAAAGTGAAACCACCCTAAGACAAGGAAGTGCATTACTAACTGGATCGCCCCGGTAAAATAAAGGAAAACAAAAGAAAATGAATGCGGCCGCCACATTTAAGGATTAGTAAGCTGCATTTTTTTTAAGGAGGGTTTAGATACGCTTTAAAAAGGGGTCTCTCCGTTGTGGTTTCAGCCATTTATATGGCTATCCATGTGTAGAATGTCCCAGCGTTAAAGATTACTTCTCCCCAGTGGGCCCTGCCCTGCAGCCTGTCATGACTACCAGTCTCAGCTGCTAGTCCCAGGACATGTCTTTCATGAAGCCTGCATTGCTACTAGAGGTCGACCGATATGGGTTTTTATCTGGCAGATGCCGATATTTAGAAATTGCGGTGGTCGATGGCCGATATAGGATGCCGTTTTTTTTTGGCCGATATGTTAGGCCGATTTAAAAATAAAAATCCCCTTCATCTCATAAAATCTAACAGTTGGACCCCTTTCACACTGGGGTGTTTTTCCGGCGCTTTTGGGTTAAAAATAGCACCTGTAAAGTGCCTGCAAAACGGCTCCCCTGCAGTCTCAGTGTGAACGCCCGAGTGCTTTCACACTGAGTAGGTGCGCTGGCAGGACTTTAAAAAAAAAGTCCTGCAAGCAGTATCTTTGGAGCGGTGTATACCGCTCCTCCACCACTCCTGCCCATTGAAATGAATGGACACTGCTGCCGAAGTGCCTGCAAAGCGCTTCTGCAGCGGTGCTACACGGGTGCATTTAACCTCTTAATCGGCCGCTAGCTGGGTTATAAGCGCCCTGCTAGCAGCCGAATAGCGCTGCTAAAATGCTGGTAAAGCGCCGCTAAAACTAGTGGCGTTTTACCGTCAACGCCTGCCTGCTCCAGTGTGAAAGCAGTGGAGTTCCGCCAGAAAAATATATATTAACAGTCAGCAGCTACAAATACTGTCGGCACCCGAAGCCGATCTCTCCCTCGGCTCTCGGGCGCTGCCCTGGCCATCTTCGGTAAGGGAATCAGGAATCAGGCACAAAAACAGGTAATCAAAACTTTTGGCCGAAGAAAAAAAAAAACGGGCTAACTTTACTGTTTTTTTTTTTTTTTTTTTTATTCATTAAAGTGTATTTTTTTCCCAAAAATTGTGTTTGAAATACCGCTGCGCAACTACCAGAAAATACAGGATTTTTAATTGTAAGCAGAAGTGTCAGAAAATATTTGGCATTTAAATGGTTAAACTGAGAACTTCTACACAGGAGTTCAGTTCATTGATTAGTAGAAACATTGTATCTCTTTTCTCACACTTGGCAGGCTGCCCAGAGACAAGTCGCTCCACGGAAACTTCAGGCAACTTGCATTGACTTCTATGTTACAGAAGTTTTTTGCAAGTTGCGCTGAAGAAAATCGTCCTTTTTTTAAAAACAATCGGCTAATGCCGATTAATTAAAAAGTGCCAAAAATTGGCCGATTTATCGGTCGACCCCTAATTGCTACACTAATATCTGGGTGCTCCCATATTTTCAAAGTGGGCTTCTATATTTCAGTAAATCCCCCACTTGCAGACTTCCACAACCCCTGGGCCTCGGTTGTGGAGTAAAGTCCCTTCTCCTCATCAACATAGGAATAAGGTGCTTAAAGCGGAGGTTCACCCTAATAACATGCATATCTGACCAACTTCCTTATATTCGTAACAAGTACAATCCGCAATTTGTTTGTTTTTTTATGCTTTACGTACCTTGTAATCCATCTTTTCAATCTACTTCTCCCCGCGGGAGTAGGCGTTTCTATGCCTAGGGGGATTGTCATCTGGGAGTTCGCCCAGATGACTGATGTCTGTTCCCCCCGGCGGATAAGGCCCCTTCCCCCGTATTGCGTAGGCGCGCACGAGTTACGGGGTTTCCGAAAGAAGCCGAACATGCAGAGCGCAGGCGCCGTATAGAGCCGACTCACATCTCTGCATGTTCGGCTTCTTTCGGAAACCCCGCAACTCGTGCGCGCCTACGCAATACGGGGGGCGGGGGCCTTATCCGCCGGGGGGAACAGACATCAGTCATCTGGGCGACCTCCCAGATGACAATCCCCCTAGGCATAGAAACGCCTACTCCTGCGGGGAGAAGTAGATTGAAAAGAAGGATTACAAGGTACGTAAAGCATAGAAAAACAAACAAATTGCGGACTGTACTTGTTACAAATATAAGGAAGTTGGTCAGATATGCATGTTATTAGGGTGAACCTCCGCTTTAATCGGGGTAGTTCCTCCCCATGTTAAGGTCATGTGAGAGGGCGCATGCATGTTTTTTGCATGGGGTTTCACTTTTTAAAATCCATAATAAAACCAAAGGGCCTTTTTACATTTATTTGATTAATGTAAAGTGGCAAAATGTTTTTTTTTTTTATCTTAATGCAGGGAATGCATTAAAGCGGAGGTTCACCCTAATTTTTTTCTTTACATTACCAGTCTCCTTAAAATCTGTTAAGACATTTGACTTTTTTTTTTTTGCTTACCAGAAACACCTGTTGCTAGGCAGTCCTAATCTGTTCTCCTGAGAAATAGGGCCCGTTGTCTTCTGGGACCTGTGTGTGTCCCAGAAGACAGCCAGCCATTCTCAAAGCGCAGCGCGACAGGAAATGGGCAGTGAAGCTGCAAGGCTCCACTGCCTGTTTCCCTTAGTTAGAATGGTGGCACCGGCACTCGATCCGATGGGCAGATCGGCCTGGGGGGTCGATATCACGGGCTCCCTGGACAGGTAAGTGTCCTTATTAAAAGTTTTTAAAGTAGAAAACTTTGCGGGTAGAACACCACTTTAAGGTTTAAAAACATTTTAGCTTTAGAACCACTTTAATGTGCACCAAGAAAATAATTTTCTGGTAAGGTAAAATTAAATTTTCAGCAATTGGGGCAAATGAAAAACATTGTTGTATAGCTGAAATTGCAGTTTTTATAACAATTGGCACAGGTCCTTGGCTTAGTGTATTGAACCTTATGTCTTCTGGCCAAAATATCCTATATACGATTAAAGCAGGGCTTCACCCAAAGGGGGAAGTTTCGCTATACGGCCTCCTCCCCTGCTCTTATTACACTTATGGCACTTTTTTTTTTGGGGGGGGGGGTACCTAGTTTGGATAGCTACCCGCTCCCATTTCCACTAGAATCGCCTAAGCCACGGGTGTCAAACACAAGGCCCGCAGGCCGAATTCGGGCCCTCCAGGCCATTTCATGTGACCCTCACACCTCTCCTGCAGCTGCAGGAGAGCTCCAGCCCTCCTCTGGTCCTCCTCCAGACCCCTACTTTCTGCTTTAATGCAATGCATCCAGCTTATTCCCAGCAGGAGCATAATGACTGTATGTAAGCGAGAGTAGGGGAACTTAACTTCTGATGGTGGGGTGGCTCCTGATATCTAATGTAAGGGGAGGGGATGCGCTGGACATCTAATCTTACAGATACAACCGGCCCTTTTGAGGGAAATCATAATGCTGATGTGGCCCACGATGAAATGGAGTTTGACACCCCTGGCCTAAGTAATCCGAGAGGAAGTTCTCCTCCCTCCCTGTAGTCTTCTGGGACACATCAGAGGTCCCAGAAGACTGCAGGACCATTCACAATGCTCAGCGCAGCTCACACATTTGCAGTAGGCTCTCGGCTGTGAATCCATAAGCTGGCACAGTCTGGTGCCCACAGTTAAGATGCCACTACTGGGGATAGAAGACCGGTAGAACAAAGGGCTTGGGTGCGCACATCTGTGGATCCTGGGACAGGTGAGTATATGTTTATTTAAAGTCAGCAGCTACAGTTTTTGTAGTTGCTGACTTTTAATATTTAAAAATTAGGCTGGAGCTCCCCTTTTAAGCTCCAAATGTTTCCAAGCCTTGTTTTACAAGTGATGTGACACCTATGTTATGTCTTTCTGGGCTCCGCTCCTATTTACTGGTTGTCTTCTGAAATTAGATTGCAATATTTGTCCTTTTTAGCAAACCGCATGATTTTCTTCTCCCCACACTGATGGAAACACTTTTTTTTTTTTTTCCCTTAAATCACATTACAGTTTTCCTTAGACAAAAACAGCTGGTCTGAATCGGGCAGGAAAAATAAACAAACATAATTATTCCTTAAACTGTTTAGTTAAAAGGAAAACCACTCCCTCTAACATGTCCACAAAACAGCTTCATTAGTTTGGATTTAGAGATGGAAATGCAACATATCGGGCTGCTTTAGTGAAACATCATGTTTGTTGTTTGGTTGAGGCTGACTTGTAAATAACGCCTGTCAATGACAGATGATGTTTGACAAAATGTCAGCTGATTTATAGAATGGGGTTTAAAATGCACATAAAGATTTACCCTTACCTGGGGGGAATTTGGGCTGATCGGATGGTATTATGATCAACCACATATGTAAACATCTGAAAGTGAAAGTAGAACTCCAGCCAAACCTTTATCTTTAGTTTTAGATACATGGGGATAGTTTGCAACCTCTCTCTGTATCCCAACCAAGGGCACAACAATAAATCCTGTCACAAGAGCTTACCCCTCTCCACTCAGCTGCTGTCCATGGCCTTTATTTTGCTTGATTCCTCTCCTGGTGACCACACAGGACTTCAGGGGATATCTCCCCAATGGGAACATCCTTCTGACTCTTCCCAATTTTATACAAAACAAAGTCATACAGTAGGTGTTTGTGATATTGTGTTTTTAGCACGACAGCATCGCGCTGATTCTCGGCGACATGGTGCCGAGATCTCGCCGACATCTTGCACTCACTGGAATAGTGACGGCACATTCCAACGTGCGCGTCATAGAAGCGACGGGAGATCCGACTTGGATTCCCGCCAATTCTACACGTGTGCGGCGTTTGTTATGAATCCTGAGGGGGAAGTCCCCGCCGGATTTTAAATAAAAATTCGGCATGGGTTCCCCCCTCAGGAGCATACCAGGCCCTTAGGTCTGTTATGGGTTGTAAGGAGAGCCCCCCTACGCCGAAAAAACGGCGTAGGGGGTCCCCCTACAACCCATACCAGACCCGTATCCAAAGCACGCTACCCGGCCGGTCAGGAAAGGAGTGGGGACGAGCGAGCGCCCCCCCCCCTGAGCCGTACCAGGCTGCATGCCCTCAACATGGGGGGGTTGGGTGCTCTGGGGCAGGGGGGCGCACTGTGGGGCCCCCCCACCCCAGAGCACCCTGTCCCCATGTTGATGAGGACAGGGCCCCTTCCCGACAACCCTGGCCGTTGGTTGTCGGGGTATGCGGGCGGGAGGCTTATCGGAATCTGGGAGCCCCCTTTAATAAGGGGGCCCCCCACCCTAAGTGAATGGATATGGGGTACATCGTACCCCTACCCATTCACCTGGAGGAAAAATGGTAAAAACACAGGGTATTAAAATATTTTATTAGTCTGCTCCGGAGGCTCCCCCTGTCTTCTTTAGCTCTTTTACCAGGGGGAGCTTCTTCTTCCGATTTCCGGGGGTCTTCTCCTGCTCTCGGGGTCTTCACCGCTCTTCTGTGACGTCTTCTCCGCTCCGGGGGGTCTTCTTCTATGTTCGCCGCTCTCCGCTCTTGACTCGGCGCACCCCGGTTCTTCCTCCCGCTGTCCGGTGCCTTCTCCTTCTTCCGCTGTTCTGTGACGTCTTCTCCTCTTCTTCCGCTGTTCTGTGACGACTTCTACTTCTCCCTTCAGGCCGCTGTGCTGTGACGTCTTCTCTTCTCCCGATGCTGACACGTCGCCTCTTCTCGCTGCAATGACTTGTGCACGGCTTGCGTCGGACTTATATGGGCCTCACAGTCCCATCATGCTCCGGTAGGTACCACGTGGGTAGGTATCACATGGGTAGGTACCAGAGCATGATGGGACTGTGAGGCCCATATAAGTCCGACGCAAGCCGTGCACAAGTCATTGCAGCGAGAAGAGGCGACGTGTCAGCATCGGGAGAAGAGAAGAAGAGAAGACGTCACAGCACAGCGGCCTGAAGGGAGAAGTAGAAGTCGTCACAGAACAGCGGAAGAAGAGGAGAAGACGTCACAGAACAGCGGAAGAAGGAGAAGGCACCGGACAGCGGGAGGAAGAACCGGGGTGCGCCGAGTCAAGAGCGGAGAGCGGCGGACATAGAAGAAGACCCCCCGGAGCGGAGAAGACGTCACAGAAGAGCGGTGAAGACCCCGGAGAGCAGGAGAAGACCCCCGGAAATCGGAAGAAGAAGCTCCCCCTGGTAAAAGAGCTAAAGAAGACAGGGGGAGCCTCCGGAGCAGACTAATAAAATATTTTAATACCCTGTGTTTTTTATTTGTGTTTTTACCACTTTTCCTCCAGGTGAATGGGTAGGGGTACGATGTACCCCATATCCATTCACTTAGGGTGGGGGGCCGGTATCTGGGGGCCCCCTTATTAAAGGGGGCTCCCAGATTCCGATAAGCCTCCCGCCCGCATACCCCGACAACCAACGGCCAGGGTTGTCGGGAAGGGGCCCTGTCCTCATCAACACGGGGACAGGGTGCTCTGGGGTGGGGGGGCCCTGCAGTGCGCCCCCCTGCCCCAGAGCACCCAACCCCCCCATGTTGAGGGCATGCAGCCTGGTACGGCTCAGGAGGGGGGGGGGGGGCGCTCGCTCGTCCCCACTCCTTTCCTGACCGGCCGGGTAGCGTGCTTTGGATACGGGTCTGGTATGGATTGTAGGGGGGCTCTCCTTACAACCCATAACAGACCTAAGGGCCCGGTATGCTCCTGAGGGGGGAACCCATGCCGAATTTTTATTCAAAATCCGGCGGGACTTCCCCCTCAGGATTCATAACAAACGCCGCACACGTGTAGAATTGGCGGGAATCCAAGTCGGATCTCCCGTCGCTTCTATGACGGCTTTCTCTCCATCGCGGCAAGCCAGCTCGGCGCTGGCTCCCGCGATGGGGCTCGTAGGTGCTCAATCTCGCCGAGAAAGGGAGCGAGATTGACACAATATCGCGTGCACCTACTGTAGCTGGTGTCCCCCTTTTAATTTAGAATGTCTTCCCTCAATCCTTTGTACATTTCATTGCTGTTATGTGTTTACTACTTTATTCCGTTTTTTTCGTTTCTAACTAGTTCAATCCATGTGCATTGGGTAATTATTCTCTGATCTGATTTTTGTGGGCCAAAGGTGAGGGCTATAGAAGCAGAGGCAAGTACCAGGAGAAAAACGTACTTGCATGCAAATAATAATAATGATAAAACAATTAAACCAATTCTGGTCAGAATGTGGAGGCATTTTAACAAAATAGCAACACAGTTGTGACCCCATTGCATGAAAATATTTGCAATTTATGAAATAAAATTTCAAACAAATGTAAAAACAATCTAATTTATAATAATGTATAAGTAGATTAATGCTGTTTACCTCAAGACAAGAAGCTGGTTCTGGTAAATTTACCAGGACTTTGAATCTGCCCAGCCTTTGGTGTTTCTTGATAGTAATGCATTGGGGGTCTTGTAGTTCAAAAACAGCTCTTTATTTCTATTCAAACAATTTACTGGAAGCCATGTGTTTATATCATCATTCAGTCCTACTGTCTCCTTTAAGGCATATCTCTTTCATGAATCACGTTTGTGGGTTTTCGTGTTTGGAAAAATCGTAACCTTTGACGGGTGAGATCAGCCATTGTTTTAAGGTTGTATTTCCCCTGAAGGGGGGGCGGTGAGAGCTTTTCAGTCTTTTGCTTGTTGAAGGCTCTAGTCCAACATCTCACAGTCGTGGCCAAACCACAAGGCAGTTGGGGTATATTCTGACTCTTAGCTAACCTCTAAAGAATGGCCTTGTCTGCTTTCAGGCGCTTGTCTTTCCACAGCATAACGACTAATTAATAACTTGCTTGCTTTGCTTGTAACTTTTGTTCCCTTCTTTTTTCGTCAAGAACCTTTTTTCCCAAATTATAGGAAAATCTGCATTTTTAACAGATCAGCGGAATTGTTCCTTCAGCTCTGGAAAGTGAACTTTTAAACCCAGTTTATGATTCAAAATGGACAGCCCTCTGTCAAAGGCATTTGGTGAAATTGCCAGTGTTTGAAGAGATGAGGCTTATGCCACGTGTACGGTTTTATACCGCCATACTTTGTGCATCCATGTGCGTCTGTGCGTTTTTCACCTAGTACAAACTTTTATTTTATGATTGATATTTAAATAGTTTTACTGGTAACACAAAAAGTTTGATACAGGAAATCGGTTGACTAAATTGGTGTTTTGATTTTCAGCCATATGAGTGGGCGCAGCATATGTTTTTTGTATGAAAGAGTTACTGTGTTCCGGTTCAGTAATGCATGGCGATTATTTTTTCCTTCGCAGCACTGCATTCCTGGGTTCAGTTGCCAGCAAGTGCACTGGCTTTATAGTTGTTATGTTTGTGTGAGTTTTTTCACATCATCCAAAAGTTTAGCCAGTCCCTATCCAAACTGGCTCTGTGTGTGGTGACATTATATTGTAAGCTCCTTCTTGGTTCTAGGCTGATATTCTGATCCACTAATCTATTTACATCCATTTACGGAAAAAAGATCAATGCTGTACATTATATGATAGTTTTGTATTTTTACACAAGACTGACTGTATAGCCAATGTACAAAAAAAGCAAAAACAAATTCTGGCTGTCAGAATGCCCAAACAGTGACTGCATCTGATTGGATGCAGATACGATTTGGCCAACAATTTTCCACCTGGCTCCTTTGACAAAAGTCGATCGAAAGTCAACTTTTTTCAAGCTGGATGGTGCATAGCCGCCGACTGTATCACTCGGACCCGCCCCCCAGCGCGCCGCGTAATTGGATGTGATTGACAGCAGCGCCAGCCAATGGCTGCTCTGCTATCAATCCGTCCAGCCTAGCCAATCAACGGCCAGGCTGGGAACCGAAAAGGATCACGGGGATGCGCGCGGGACTTTCGAGGGGTGAGGTAAGTAAAATGGGGGTTCGGGGGGGGGGGCGGTACCGTCGGATGTTTTTTCACCTTAATGCATAGGATGCATTAAGGTGAAAAAACATTTACCTTTACAACCCCTTTAAGTAATCTTACTCTTTACTCTATCGCACTCTAAGGATAACCACACTGATTGCAATGTGCTTGTACAATCTATTAAAAACTCTGTAGTGTAAGGACCTTAGCAGGCAATTAAATGTATTTCTATTTGGGATGGTCTTTGCAGTACATGGTAGTTTTTAAATATATAGGAGATTGTACAGGTAAATGGTGTCTGGTTGGCTTTCCAATATTGTAGACGCACATATACCTAGTGACCTTGTTGATTGGAATAGATTCAGATTGGAGGACAGATCTTAAAGGCAGCAGCCATGATGTTTCAGGCACTATCCTGCTGATTAGTTAGAGTGGTGCTTTAAGGTTTGTGAACTTTCAGTTTATCTACATAATTATGACCTGAAACATGTTGTTTTTGAGGCTGGGTTCACACTATACTACACGACTTTCATCCTACTTTGCTCTGCGACATTGGTCCTACACTGATCCTACCATGATCCTACATTTATCCTACATTGGTCCTACAGCCATCCGACTTTCATGAACAGGATACTACTTTGATCTGACTTTTCCCTGGACTTGAAGTCCGACTTTTAATGAGTGGGGATCCGACTTGGATCCCTGCCAATATCAGGCACTGTGCTTGATAGGAATCTTGAGGGGGAACAAAACAACTGGCATGGGTTCCCCTCCAAGAGCATACCAGGCCCATGAGTCTGGTGCGGATTTAAAGGGGAACCCCCTACACCGAAAAACGGCGTGGGGGTCCCCCCAAAATCCATACCAGACCCGTATCCGAGCAGCAGCCCGGCCGGTGAGGAAAGGGGGTGGGGACGAGCGAGCGCCCCCCCTCCTTAACCGTGCCAGGCCGCATGCCCTCAACATGGGGAGGTAGGTGCTCTGGGGCAGGGGTCACCCTGCGGCCCCCTCACCCCAAAGCAACCTGCCCCCATGTTGATGAGGACATGGCCTCTTCCCGACAACCCTGGCCGTTGGTTGTCAGGGTCTGTGGGCGGGGGGCTTATCGGAATCTGGGAGCCCCCTTTAACAAGGGGGCCCCCAGATACTGGCCCCCCACCCTAGGTGAATGAGTATGGGGTACATCGTACCCCTACCCATTCACCGGGAGGAAAAGTGTCAAAAAAAATAAACACACTACACAGGTTTTTAAAATATTTTATTAGTCAGCTCCGGGGGTCTTCTTCCGACTTCTCCGCTCTCCGGGGGTCTTCTTATGACTTCGGGGGTCTTCTTCTGTCTTCTCCGCTCTTTTCTTCTGCTCTCTGCGCTCCTCGGTTCTTCTCCCGCTCTCCAGTGCCTTCTGCCGGGCTGCGCCGCCGCTGCTTTCTTCTTTGTAGCTCTTTTACTAGCAGCAGCGGCCAGCCCGGGCTTCCTCCGTCGTCTTCTTCCTCGTCGTCTTCTTCTTCCCTCTTCTTTTCTTCCAGTGTTGACTCGTCGCTCCCTCCCGCTGTAATGCCGGGTGCGCGGCTTGCACCGATTTATATAGGCGTCTTATGACGTCACAGTCCCAGCATGCTCTGGGTGGTGACATCACCACAGCGGGAGGGAGCGACGAGTCAACACCGGAAGAAAAGAAGAGGGAAGAAGGCGACGAGGAAGAAGACGACGGAGGAAGCCTGGGCTGGCCGCTGCTGCTAGTAAAAGAGCTGCAAAGAAGAAAGCAGTGGCGGCGCAGCCCGGCAGAAGGCACCGGAGAGTGGGAGAAGAACCGGGGAGCGCGGAGAGCAGAAGAAGAGAGCGCAGAAGACAGAAGAAGACCCCCGAAGTCGGAAGAAGACCCCCGGAGCTGACTAATAAAATATTTTAAAAACCTGTGTAGTGTGTTTATTTTTTTTACACTTTTCCTCCCGGTGAATGGGTAGGGGTACAATGTACCCCATACTCATTCACCTAGGGTGGGGGGCCGGTATCTGGGGGCCCCCTTGTTAAAAGGGGCTCCCATATTTCGATAAGCCCCCCGCCCGCAGACCCCGACAACCAAAAGCCAGGGTTGTTGGGAAGAGGCCCTGTCCTCATTAACATGGGGGCAGGGTACTTTGGGGTGGGGGGGCTGCAGGACGCCCCCTACCCCAGAGCACCTACCTCCCTATGTTGAGGGCATGCAGCCTGGCACGGTTAAGGAGGGGGCAGGGCGCTCGCTCATCCCCACCCCCTTTCCTCACTGGCCGGGCTGCTTCTCGGATACGGGTCTGGTATGGCTTTTGGGGGGGGGACCCCCACGCCGTTTTTTCAGCATAGGGGGTTCCCCTTTAAATCCGCACCAGACCCATGGGCCTGGTATGCTCTTGGAGGGGAACCCATGCAATTTTTTTTGTTAAAATTTGGCGTGTAGTTCCCCCTCAAGATCAGCACAAGTCGCATGCCAAAGTCGGAGCGTGCAAGACTGCAATCCGACTTTGATCCTACTTTAATGATATTCAATGGAGTGAAGTAGGATCAAAGTCGGACCAAAGTAGTACAGGGAGCATTTGCAAAGTTGCTCCGACCTGTATCGGACCAGTTAAGACGGCTCCCATAGGGAAACATTCATTTTCACACGTCATGCGACATGAGCTCCCAATGTCGGAGCGTTTGTCGGACTAGTGTGAACCCGGCCTCACACAGTCTAAAACTAGATACCAAGAACCCAATTAAATAGAGGAGTCATATTGGCTTGGAGGAATTTTGTCTTCAGGCTCGTGGAGCACATGCCAATTTGGCGCTTTTGGGCTATTTATGGTATTCCCTTACTTGTATATGTAAGTGCATAGATTTTAAAGCATTTTAAATTCATAAGTATTACTACAATATGGTAGCTTTCCCTATCCTTTACATCTGTCTTGGTACTGTGGTCCACAAATAGAAGTGATATTGATCTAGATGCTGCATGGGAGTAAATGTATGCTGTACCAGATGAGGATTATGTAAATCCATGTTTCAAAAATAGAGGAACTCCAGAGTTTTGGGGAAGATCCATAAGTGGAGACAAAGAAATGCCTCTTTTACTAGCTTAGAAAATCATATACCTCTGGTGAGTGTGGGAGTACTGAGGGGGGCACGGAGTGTTCACCACATGCAAGCGTGGATATATTGATTTTTGCACCTTTATTTAACCACTTAAGACCCGGACCATTATGCAGGTAAAGGACCTGGCCCTTTTTGCGATTCGGCACTTAATAGACATTCGGCACTTTTTTCACACAAATTGAGCTTTCTTTTGGTGGCATTTGATCACCTCTGTGGTTTTTATTTGTTGCACTATAAACAAAAATGGAGCGACAATTTTGAAAAAAATTCAATATTTCTCCTTTTGCCTTCCAGGACAGCCTCTGAGATGTATGGCTCCTCCCTCCGGGACAGGAAACACGTATACCAACAGTTAAAAGGCGGTCCTCCAGGCCTCCTCTTCAGTTTTTATGTTTCCTGCCAGAGTGGCCTCCTCTCAAGCTGGTTCAGCATCCGATTCGGAGGGGGAGGAAGATTCCTCCAGGGTGTCCAGATATAAATTATCTCTGGATGATGTGGGGGATCTGCTCAAAGCAATTTATGACACACTAGAGATCCGTTAGGAACAGGTTTCAACTCTCTAAGCACGACCTGATGTACCAGGGGTGTAGTGCAAGTAGGACCAGGGTTTTTCCTGTTCACAAATCATTGATTGAATTGATTGAATTGATTCTACTGGAGTGGGAACACCCGGAAAAGAGACATTCATTTTTAGATAGCCTCAAGCGGAGATTTCTGTTTGAGGCGGATGCGACTCACCCCTGAAATAAAGTTCCCAAATTAGATGCTCCCTTAGCCAAAGTTTCAAAGAAAACTGACTTGGTCTTTGATGATCTAGGGTCTCTTAAAGATCCTATGGATAAGAGAGGGGACTTGCTGCTAAAGAGAGCTTGGGATGCCTCTTCTATAGGTTTGAAACCAGCTCTTGCAGCCACTTGTGTGGCCAGAAATTTAGAGGGTTGGCTTACACAACTACAGGCTCACATCACGGCTGGCACTCCTAGACAGGAACTTTTAAAATCGGTCCCCCTAATTTTCAAAGCAGTCAGGTCTCTGGCAGACGCTTCAGAGGAATCTGTAAAATTGGCAGCCAGGTCAGCTGCTTTGGTGAATGCGGCTAGAAGGGCTGTGTGGCTAAAAACCTGGACAGGTTTGCGGGTTACCATTTTCAGGTGACCACCTGTTTGGACCCGGCCTCCAGGAGGCACTTGAAAGGACCCAAGATAGAAAAAAGCCATTTCCAGAGAAAAAAAAAAAATCAGACGGGAAACGTTTTTTTCGAGGGCTCAGACAATAGATACAGCAGAAGTGGGGTCACCCCAAAAAAACATGGGCAGGCCACAAGGGGCATGGAAGGGGAGGAATCTTATTTAATCCTCCTAAAACCACCCCAAAACCTCAGTGACTCTTGCGTCACGGTCGGATGAAGACTAGAGGGGTTCCTCCCACACGTCGACTTCATGCCCGTTCATTTTGGACATCATAAGAAACGGGTACAAATTTGGAGTTTGAGTCAATGCCCCCTCCAATTTTCAGGTTGCATTACTCAGGGACAGAGAGAAAGCAGAGGCCCTAAGTCTGTTGCTGGGGGACTTGGTGGATCAGAAAGTTCTGATTCAGGTGCCCCAGAAGGAGCACAGACAGGGAATGTACTCCCATGTGTTTGTGGTAAAGAAGCCATCGAGAAAGTTCAGGTTAATCCTGAACCTGCGCCCCCTAAACAAGTTTGTGAAATACAAACGGTTCAGGATGGAGTCGATCTTTACAGTATCAAAGCTACTGTTCCCAGGTTGTCACATGGCTACTCTAGATCTCAGGGATGCCTATTTACACATTCCAATTCATCCGGAATTTCAAAAATACCTCAGGTTGGCAGTCAGAGTAAATTCAAAGATACTGCACTTCCAGTTCCGAGCTTTTCCGTTTGGTCTGTCCTCATCGCCAAGAATTTTCATGAAAGTTCTGCCAGAAGCCCTAGCCCCGTTAAGAGTCAGGGCTATTACGGTAATTCCATATTTGGATGACCTCCTGTTCGTGGCCAAATCGGCTCAGCAACTGGAGAAAGACTTGCGGGAGGCACAGAGTTTCCTCTCTTTTCTCAGGTGGCTAATCAACAAGGACAAATCCCAATTGTTCCCATCTCAGGAAGTCCTGTATCTGGGGTGCAAGATTTCTTCAGTGGAGAGAAAGATCTTTCTCCCCAAGGAAAAAACTACAAAAGTGGATGTGGACCAGGACCTTCTCGTGAGGAAGACTCCTCACTGGGGTCAGTGACAGGGCACTTGTCAGTGCGCTGCTGCAAAGAACTTGATTATGCTGTATTGTGCAGCGGAGGTATCCTCTGAGGGCTCGGTCTTATTTGTGCACACAATCCAGACCGCTCTGTAAAAGTTTTTCCTTGTATATCCTTTTCTTTTGACAAGTTCATTGATAAGGCATGGGAAAGGCCCCAGAAGTCCTTGTAGTTCCTCAGCACCTGGCGGTTTGGTACCCCTTTGTGGAGAGTTTAAAAAAAAAAAATATATATATATATATATATATATATATATATTTCCAGGGCCTTGTATATGTCTGTGATGCTACACGGGATGCAGCATCCTTGATATCCAGAGCCTCAGATTTGCCTGAAATGCTGACCAAGCATCCAAAAAACCCTGGCTGATTTACCACTCAGGGGTGGGAGGTTTTGGTACCTCGTTGGATGACATTATCACTAATGTCACTGGGGGTAAGAGCACTCTCCTCCCTCAGTCCGTTAGGGGGAAGGAACCGCGCCATGTGCCGGGTCCTTCATTCCCCACTCAGAAGCTGTATTTTTCGTCAGTCAGGGCCCGCGGGTAAACCCTCCCAGGCCGACGAGGCTCAGCTGGGGGACGAGATCGTCCCTGGGTGCGTAAGCCGAACTCGCCGGCACCCAAACCCGCCAATGTATGTAGCCTTCTCCTGCCTGTCTCGGTGAACCTCCCTGACCAGTGGGTGGTCTCTTCGAAGTACTGGATAGGCTTCCTCCTATCCACCGAACAGATTCTTTCCCTCAAGTCTCCCTCTCCTTCTGCCCAGGGGCCGCTAAGGCGATACGTAATTTTGCCTTTTGGCGGCCCCTCCCTATAGGCGATCGCCTGGGACACGTGACAGGTCCCAGGCGATCACCTGTCCAATCAGATAGCGCCCGGCCGTGAAGCCGAAAGCTGTCACGGCCGGGTGCCCAAAGTAACAATGAGGATGCCGGCCAGAGAGGGGGGGGAAGAGGAGCGGAGCTCCGGCCGAACCGTGGAGCAGGTGAGTGCATGTTTATTAAAAGCCAGCAGCTACACTTTTTGTATCTGCTGACTTTTAATAAACATTAAAAATTCCTGGAACTCCCCTTTAAGGAGCTGTGTCTGTCCATGGACGATAAGAGAAAATAGGATTTTTTGTACTCGCCATAAAATCCTTTTCTCTGTCGTCCATGGACGGACACAGCACCCAGCCCTCCTTTTTTAGATTTGTACTGCTTGTTATGAACTGATGCTGCAGGGAGGAGGGTTATGTCTGAAGGACTGCCCCCGGGGCGGGGCTGTTCAACTCTGTTAAAGTAACATGTATTTAATTATCTAACATGTTTCTGCCTAGTCCTATCTTGTGAACAGGAACATAACCCACTTGTCAAGATTTAAGGACCTGTGTCCGTCCATGGACGACAGAGAAAAGGATTTTACAGTGAGTACAAAAATTTTTATTCTATTTTTACATTTAACTTTCTTGTACTTGAACCATTTTTTAATAAATCAGCTTGTGTGTTTAGGGTTTTTGTCCTGGCACATGATCCACTTACCATTCATTTTACGGTCGGATACCCTAACCTTCTGCTGCAGAATTTCCTAGTACAATTCAGAATTTACGGTTAAAGCGGAACTTCAGTAATTTTTTCATTTTTCCATCTAATAAATCTTCTGCCCTTCTTGTTTTAACTTTGGATAGTAAAACATTTGTTTCCTGACAGTAAATACCTTATACAGCCCACTTCCTGTTTCTTGTCTGGTAAAAAGCCTAGGCTTATGACGACATGCACAGCTCTCTCTCTCACTCTCGTAAGAGTTTGCCAGGAAGAGAGGGAGGATGAGTCATAAGGGGGGAAATAAGAGCTGCAGAGCTGGAGGTGTGCCTCGGTGTAAATCCAGATAGTAAACAGGCAGCAGCTTCAGCTGCCCACAGTAAAAATGGATGCAGCCAGACTCAGTGGACGGAGATTTCTGCAGCATATTTGGCAAGAATCACATATATATAAAATAATATGCAAAGTGGTTGGAGGGAAGCTTCAGAATGGCAAATATGTTTTTATTACAAATTATGTGAGCAGACTGCAGTTCCTCTTTAAGTCAATGGTAGCATGCTGCCCCGGTCTAGAAGCAGCAAAGAAAACTCAAACCATAATACTACCACCACCATTCTTCACGGTTTGGATAAGGTTCATATGCTAGAATGTGCTGTGTTTGCCTTTTGTCAAAAGTTGACACTTTTTTTCAAATAAGCCAGAAAGCTCTGTTTTGGTCTCATCTATTCACAGCACAGTGGCCTTCTGACTTACCTATGCTATCTTTGGGTAACTAAATGGACAGCAATAGAATTTTTTGGATAGTAGTGGCTTTCTTTTGCAGCCCAGCCACGATCATCATTGTTGTTTACTGTTCTCCTAATGATTAACTCTGACATTTGCCAATGCAAGAGAGGCTTTAAGTTCGTTAGTCTGGGTCTTTTTTTTGCCCCCTAGAGTTTTGCATAACTTGCTCTTGGTGTGATCTTTGTTGATTGAGCACTCCTAGGGAGAATAAGATTGCATCCATTTTAGGGATAGTTTTGTAATCTTTTCCAGCCTAAGCGTAAGTTTTTTGAAGGATCTCAAAAATCTACATTATTAAAGCCATGTCACACTTTCACAAACCCGTATTAAGATCAGATTTGTATTGTGAAGACCCAGATTGCTAGTAGATAAAGATCACAGACAAAAATATATATATCATATAGAATTGCTACACAAGTCTTATTGTAATTAAATATTATAAAGTACCGTTGCTTTTCAGTCTGTAGCCTTGTTATTTTCTGTATTTTATGCAATATGGAAAGCTGGGTAACTTCTGTATGCATTTGGTGTACCGAACTTCACCAAAAAAAAAAATTTCTGCTTGTGTGATTGGCTCACTAATTTTCCCAGAATTCTGCACTAAGATACAAGTTGGAATTAAGGCATCCTCTGCAACATTTTTTTTTGGGGGGGAGATACTCTAATTCAGATTCACTCTGCACACAATAAACCACAATTTCTTCAGAGCAGAAACAGGTAGCACCAGCTCTATGTGTAGGATTACAGAAGATTAAAGTGAAAAATACAGAGAAAAAGCCATCAGCGTTCATTGGCTTGACACTCTTCTAGTAACTGGTGACTATCACGATTCCAGTATTTTTGCGTGGTAATCCTAAAGTGTATTTCCACTTTTGCAGTCAAATTTGAGAAAACCCTGCTGTATTTTTGTTTTCCTATTCACACCACATACCTTAAAAAAAACATATGTCTTTCCTTTTAGATGTTTCTAGGAGAAGGTATCATGGCTGATTCTATGTTTTTCTGGAGAGTGTCACAGTGGCTTTGTTCCCACACAGACTGTAATGGCATACTGTACAATGTGGGAGGTGGTTTCTAAATTCTTTGTTGGAACAGACCATGTTCAGTTCTAGTTTACAGCTCATAATGAAGAGAACATGCAAGTAAAAAGGTAACTTTTTTAAAGTTATATTATGGTGATGGAAACATGTAATAAATAAAAAGTAGGTGTTATCCAAATTTGGCTGCAAAAAGTTAAAATACGCTTTCATTTTGAATAGGGTTGACATGGTGCGTCCCATAAATGTCTTTGTTACCTTAAGGAAGACAAGTTGTATAAGCTTTACCAGAGCTGCACTTAACATTATCACATTAATTTGGTTCCACTCTTTGTGCAAAGCCCCATAAATGTCAGAAATAGACACATTACTGTTGACTCACAAGCCGCTGAACCTGTTTTGACAAGAGTTTGGCTGTCATGAAAGTGATGTTAATCACCCATAAGGAATGGTTGGTGCTTGGGAGCCTTAAGACTGGATTCTAAAGAGTTTGGATAAAATAGAAAGTTGCAAGAGTGTCAAGGAATGGGAAGTTCAGCTAACATCTAAGTGGAGGAACTTATTTCATACATTTAAATAATGAAACCCCCTTCCCCGGAGGCGTAACAAGGTGCGAACTTAAACCTGAAGAGTGAGCAAAAATTGTGCCAGGGCACTAGCTAGGTACCAATAAGGTAGTACTAATGATGTAAGTCTCACTGATTGCTGCTGCTTCTTTTCAAAGCTTGGTACAAACTGTATATGCAACTTCTGATAGTGATATCTTTTCACCGTCGAAACTGCCAGGCTGAGCGAAAGCATACAGATCAGAGCAGTTGACTTACTGTACAGCTTTTCCATTCAGAAAATGTATGCTTTTCGAAGGATGCAAAAGATGTTCTGTCATTGGCCTTCCATTTGCCACTTGTCCACACTTCAGCTTTAAAGTATATCTTATGCCAAAAGTTTTTTAACCACTTCAACTTCGGAAAGTTTTAGCTGACCAGGCTACACAGGCGATACAGCACTGCGTTGCTTTGACAATTGTGCAGTCGTGCGACACTGTACCCAAATGAATTTGATTTCCCACAAATAGAGCTTTCTTTTGTTTGTATTTGATCACTTTGACGGTTATTATTTTTTGCGCTTTAAGCAAAAAAAAAGACAGACAATTTTGAAAAAAACTTTTTTTTTTACTTTCTGCTATAAAATATTTCCAATAAAACAAAAATTATCGAATTTCTTTATCAATTTAGGCCAATATGTATTCTGCTACATATTGTTGGTTTAAAAAAAATAGTCACTAATCAGTGATTTTTTTTTGTGGGACTGCGACATTGCAGCGGGTGTGGATGCACTGGAGGAAAAAGATCCGTGCTTCAGCTTAGCTGAAACACAAGATCTCTCTTTTACTCCCTGACAGAACAGCAGTCTGCCTTCTTTACATAGACTGCAGTTCTGTCTTTCTTTTGAAGGATCGCCGGGTCCCGAACACAGCAGAAGCAGCACTTCAGCGGCGCGCGCCCCTAGATCACGTGCACAAAATTAAGCACAAGAATGTGATTTTGCGCAGCCGGGCCACCCTGCTGCAGTAGGCGGTCCAGAAGCGGTTAATTTTGAATGAAATAAGGAAATGGTTAACACCCCCTGTCAGTTTTTTGCTAACTGTGTCTGATTGGGGAGATTTTTCTTTACTTCCTGTACTGTAGACAGAACAAGCTTTTCTGCAAAGCATGTGCAGCGACATGTGCATGCTTTACCAATAGGTTTGCATGCCACATAAACCCACTTCACTGTGTTTCCCATGAACTTTATTAACTTTTGCTCATAATTAGAGGATATACTATCAGCCCATGATCTGTTTTCCAATGTGTACTTTTCGGATGCATTTCAACATGACTGGTCTACAATCAAAGAATTGGTTGCAGATGTGTGTTGTGAAAAAAAAATATTAATTGGATTGTAGTCGCATCAAAACCCACTCAGGAACCATAGCAGAATGTATTCTGAAAACCACATGTGCATTCTGATTGGTACACAGCAGGTCTCAAAATTTGTTGTGAAATTATATTTAGTACATTTCTGCAATGCATGCACATTGCCTTGTGTTTTATCTATTTAAGCACACTGTGAATACATAAAAACTATTTTTGATGTGTCAGATGTAAATAATGTGCCTAACTTCCTTTTTTGACATGACAACTTAGCTTTGAATTTCTAAGCAGGTTTTTCAGCCCTGCCCACTTCAATTATAAAGGATTACCAAGTGAGAAAATATATATAAACACCAGCGCTTCCTGAGGATGCCTGCTGATTGGAGCAAAACACGTTGGGGGGGGGGGGGGAGTTTGGGCATAAGTCACTTCTGGGCCAGGTAAATCGTCACTTCCCGTTTCCTTTTTATTCCCTGTCTGTGTAGGCTGGCTCCTGTGAATGTGGGGCAGCCAAGTGGGGACTGCAATTACACCCTATACATAGAGGTGCTGAACCTGGCACAAGTGAATGTGAGTGTGTTACCCTTATTTATGTGGTTAAAATTTTAATGCAGTGTGCAATGAAGGTTTCTCCCATTGCTTTATGATCTTGAGCATGCACAGAATAAGGAACTAAAGGTGGCGCGTGATCCAGGAGCCCAGTCAAGTGGCATTTTCCTTATGAGCATGTATTGGCCCATATCATCTGCAGGGTCCTAAGCTCTGGTGAATTTTGAGTGTGTCCACATTGGGAGCAGTTTATCTGGAACATTGCACAAAGCACTTCTTTTACACATGGACAGTTTATATTGCACAGAATTTTATGATATGCATATGGACATTGCACTTTATCCCTTTCATGACTAAGCCTATTTCTGACATTTGGTGTTTACAAGTTAAAATTCATATTTTTTTCTAGAAAATTACTTGGAACACCCAAACATAATATACAGTCCTGATCAAAAGTTTAAGACCACTTGAAAAATGTAAAAAAAATCATATTTTACATTGTTGGATCTTAACAAGGTTCCAAGTAGAGCTTCAACATGCAACAAGAAGAAATCAGAGTGAGACAAAACATTTTTTGAGCATTCAATTTAATGAAAACAACGCATAAACTGAAAAAGGCTGTTTTTCAGCTGATCAAAAGTTTAGGACCACACCTCCAAAAAAAAAACTAAACCCCCCCCCCAAAACAGAAATCCAACTTCCAAACATGAACTTAGTAATGAGCAGCTCTGCCGTTATTGTTAATCACTTAAAAAAATTGTATTGGCATGGTTGATGCCTCGCGTTTCCATGAGGTGAGTGGGAACATTTCTCCAAGTGGTGAAGACAGCCGCACAAAGGCCATCTACTGTCTGGAACTGTTGTCCATTTTTGTAAACTTCCCTTGCCATCCATCCCCAAAGGTTCTCAATTGGATTTAGATCAGGGGAACACGTAGGATGGGCCGAAAGAGTGATGTTATTCTCCTGGAAGAAGTCCCTTGTCCTGCGGGCATTGTGTACTGTAGCGTTGTCCTGTTGAAAAACCCAGTCGTTACCACACAGACGAGGGCCCTCAGTCATGAGGAATGCTCTCTGCAACATCTGGACATAACCAGCGGCCGTTTGACACCCCTGCACTTCCTGAAGCTCCATTGTTCCACTGAAGGAAAAAGCACCCCAGACCATTATGGCGGCCCCCTCCACTGTGGCGCGTAGAAAACATCTCGGGTGGGATCTGCTTGTCATGCCAGTAACGTTGGAAACCATCAGGACTATCAAGGTAAAAAAAATTCTCATCAGAGAATAAAACTTTCTTCCACCTTTGAATGTCCCATGTTTTTGATCAGCTGAAAAACAGCCTGTTTCAGTTTAATCGTTATTTTCAATTAATTGAATGCTCAAAATATGTTTTGTCTCACTCTCATTTCTTCTTGTTGCATGTTGAAGCTCTACTTGGAACCTTGTTAAGATCCAACAATGTAAAATATGATTTTTTGCCATTTTTCAAGTGGTCTTAAACTTTTGATCAGGACTGTGTATGTATGTGTGTGTGTATATATATATATACACACACACGCCCTCAAAAATTATCTTCTGAAATAACACTTACATGTTTTATGCAGAATTAAGTTACAAACTTTATCAGTGCAGCCACACCTGTGCCCATCATTGTAGCCTCTGCTTACTGTGCCCACCATTACGGCCTCTGCTCACTGTGCCCACCATTGCGGCCTCTGCTAACTGTGCCCACCATTGCGGCCTCTGCTCACTGTGCGCACCATTGCGGCCTCTGCTCACTGTGCACACCATTGCAGCCTTTACTCACTGTGCCCACCATTGCAGCCTCTGCTCACTGTGCCCACCATTGCCGCCTCTGCTCACTGTGCCCACCATTGCGGTCTCTGCTCACTGTGCCCACCATTGCAGCCTCTGCTCACTGTGCCCACCATTGCAGCCTCTGCTCACTGTGCCCACCATTGCAGCCTCTGCTCACTGTGCCCACCATTGCGGCCTTTACTCACCTGTGCCCACTATTGCAGCCTTTACTCACTGTGCCCACCATTGTAGCCTCTGCTCACCTGTGCAGAGGATCGCCCCATGGGAAGAGGAGCTGGGAGTGGGGGGGGGGAGCGCGGGTACCGCCAGCATGCGGGGATTGATCGGGAGTCATTCTCCCATCGAACCACCCCGGGGAGGAGAAAAGCAGCGGGATTACAGAGCCGATAGCCCGCTTTTACAGCTGACTTTACATTGCAATTGCCACCGCCTCCTGACCCCGTGCCTGTATCAGATTGACAGAATGCCAGTCCAATGCTGGGACGTGTTCTGTCTATCTGATACAGGCGCGGGGTCAGGAGGCGGGGCTGTGTAACCACGAGCCGAGTGGAGGCAATTGCAATGTAAAGTCAGCTGTAACAGCAGGTTATCAGCTCTGTAATCCCGCGGCTTTTCTCTTCCCAGGGGTGATCGATGGGAGAACGGCTCCTGATCAATCCCTGCATGCCGGCAGTACCCGCCCTCCCCCCCCCACTCCCAGCTCCTCGCCAGAAACAATTTTCCACTCGCAAAATGCGAGTAGGCGAGTGGAAAATTTGAGGGCTGTATATATATATATATATATATATATATATATATATATATATATATATATATATATATATATATATATATATATATATATATATATATATATAATAGTACAGACCAAAAGTTTGGACACACCTTCTCATTCAAAGAGTTTTCTTTATTTTTATGACTATGAAAATTGTAGATTCACACTGAAGGCATCAAAACTATGAATTAACAAATGTGGAAATTATACGTAACAAAAAAGTGTGAAACAACTGAAAATATATTTCATATTCTAGGTTCTTCAAAGTAGCCACCTTTTGCTTTGATTACTGCTGTGCACACTCTTGGCATTCTCTTGATGAGCTTCAAGAAGTAGTCACCTGGCGCAACACCCCATCACTATCCTTCTTGGTCAAATAGCCCTTACACAGCCTGGAGGTGTGTTTGGGGTCATTGTCCTGTTGAAAAATAAATGATGGTCCAACTAAGCGCAAACCGGATGGAATAGCATGCCGCTGCAAGATGCTGTGGTAGCCATGCTGGTTCAGTATGCCTTCAATTTTGAATAAATCCCCAAGTCTCCTCTTAACAGTTCTAGAGATGTGTCTGCTGCAAAAGGTGGCTACTTTGAAGAACCTAGAATATGAAATATATTTTCAGTTGTTTCACACTTTTTTGTTATGTATAATTCCACATGTGTTAATTCATAGTTTTGATGCCTTCAGTGTGAATCTACAATTTTCATAGTCATGAAAATAAAGAAAACTCTTTGAATGAGAAGGTGTGTCCAAACTTTTGGTCTGTACTGTGTGTATATGTATATGTATATGTATATGTATATATATATATATATATATATTTTTTTTTAGCAGATAATCTAGAGAATAAAATGGCAATTGTTGCAATATTTTATGTTACGCGGTATGTGTGCAGCAGTGTTTTAAACGCAACTTTTTGGGGAAAAGACACTTTCATGAATTAAAAAAAAAATTAAATAGTAAAGACAGCCCATTTTTTTGTAATGTGCAAGATGATGTTATGCCAAATAAATAGATACCAAACATGTCACGCTTTATAATTGCACGTGACAAACTACGGTACCTAAAAAAATCTCCATAGGTGACAATTTTTTTTTTACGTTTACCAGGTTAGAGTTACAGAAGAGGTCTAATGCTAAAATTATTGCTCTCGCTCTGACGATCGCGGTGATACCTCACATGTGTTATTTGAACACTGCTTACATATGCGGGCATGACTTCCGTATGCGTTTTCTTTGCTGTGCGAGCTCGCGGGGACGGGGGCGCTTTAAAAAATATATATTTTCTTATTTCTTTTATTTCTTTTTATAATATTAAATTGTGTTTAAAAAAAAGAAATTATCACTTTTATTGCTGTCACAAGGAATGTAAACATCCCTTGTGACAGTAATAGGTGGTGACAGGTACTCTTTATGGAGGGATCAGAGGTCTAAAAGACCCCAAATCCCTCCTTTACACTTCAAAGTATTCAGAACGCTAATTCTGAATACTGTATATTTTTTTAAAACCGGCACCATTGGCAGCCGAGTAAACCGGAAGTGACGTTGTAACGTCGATTCAATGTTTATATTAAGGAGACTGGATCAAAGCCGTTTACGGCTTCATTCCAGTCTGTGGCTAGGCGCCGGAGGTGGGGCATTGTGGATCGGGTCTCCCAGTGGAACAGGGGGCCTGGTAAGAGCGGCGGGAGGGGGGAGGTCCCCTCCTGCTCCTCCGATATAAAAACCATATGGCTATATGTGCGTACACTCAGCGGCAAGGGGTTATTGATTATTCACTTTGACACACATTGTTCTATTGAACCATGTGATTTGTATTTATCCTATATATCTTTGTCGCATGTTTTTTTTTTAATGCAGTGAACCCCAATGCAGTTCTCACCTATATGTATGTTTAATTCTGATGCATTACAAAGAACACAGACCCCCCCCCCCCCCCACACACACACACACACTCCTAATCTCCATAACTCCAGTGAGCACAGGGAGTTATTAGCTCACAAGATTCCTGGCAAAATTAACAGGTCTTTTTTGCATTTATCAAGCAGATATAACAAAATGCATTTAATTTTGTCATCCCAGATGATCTAGTCTAGCTTGACCTACAGTGTGTGCTACCCCTAAACTCCCGAAGGAGATGGTACATTAAAACTGGAAAGGGCTTTATGATACAAAGCTTTTGTTTCAATTGAAATAAGGAGTGAGGTGGGCAGAGACCTAAGTAGGTTCATACGTGTGTATGGTTGAATAAATCTGTGTGTGACTGCTGTTGTATTGTTATGGGTACCTTACGGCTGCATCCATCCCATAGGAGGGAAAGGAGGTATTTTCCCAGGGCTCTGATTGTGCCTTCTAAGTTATGTCATTGATTTCAATGTGTCGCCGAGACCACCAAATGTACTTGCGTAGGCAATGCGTAATTGGTCCCTTCTCGGCCTTTTGGCTAAGATCAAGTGTAGTATCTGTTCTTATCAGTTGCCAGTAGGTGGTGCTATGCTATCCGTCCTGAGTACACGACGAGGTGGAAAGGGATGGCGGTTGGCAGACGCTAAGCCTGCTGGCGTGGAGGTGGAAGCCTTCTGATTTGGACAGACAGGCATGAGGTCGAAGCTGGAGGGCTGGGCCTCTGGCCTGGATTTGGTGATTCCTGCCCCAGTCAGTTTGGGAGAGAACCCTTGCTCCTCTTTTAGTCGGGAGGAGCAGTTAGTATTTCCCGAACGTGATTAGGTGGGAGGGATGGGGGTTGTGGGAGTAGCCTGCTGAGATGGGCTCTCCCCGATCTCTTTGAACTCCTACCTTCCTGGCTGGGAAGGGTGCTGCTGGCTAGGGTCCGTTAAAAAGCCTGTGGAGATAGTGCCTCTGGAGTGGCAGTCCAGGGGTGCCATACATTGCACAAGTGTTTGAGGGGCACTTACCGTATGGCACTTTGGTCACGATCTCCACAACACACCTTTTAACACCTGCCTCTAGGGCCGAGCCTTTTGGCTAGGACCAGGGGAATTTTTGTTTCCTGGCCGGAAGGTCGGCCATCGTATTGCACGATGATCACTTTCCACTCACCTCTCCCACCTTCCTTCTCCCCCACTGTCTTTTTTATTTTACCCCCTTGTTTGTCACTTTTGTCTCTTTCTGTTGGTGCACTTTTTGTACATTTTTGTGTGTGATGAGTAGGGTGCTGGTCCTCGGGCCTGCTCTGAAAGTCTTGGGAGTGGGCGGACATGGCCTTCTGGCTTAGTTCGCCTGCTCTCATGGGGTCTCCCTCCGGGGGAGCCTCACCGAGAAGGGTTCTGTTTCGGCAGACCCTCCAAGGAAGTTGGGTCCGTGTCGGCTTTGGCTGCATGGACCACAGATTACTCTAGTCCCTGCCAGGAGCCTAACGCCCCGGGGGATCAGGGTTGGGTCCTTTTTCGGAGGACCATTTGATGTTGCACCCGTCAGTTTTTTGTGTATCACTCTTTGTGTGTGCACATTTTTTCCTGCACCGGGTGAAGTTTTTTGGGTTGTGTTATGCACGCCACAGGCTTTTCAATAGAAAAAAATGCATTTAATTTTATATCCGAGACACTTTACGGTAAACCGTTCTTGCCAAAATACAGAGATTGCCATTGCTTCTGAATGTGCTAGTTACATAGCTACTCTGCTTATTCAAAGATTTCAGCACTTTCTGAGTCCTTGTCCCAAAACGAGTATGCAGATCAGGAAAGTCGCAGAAATATCAGAACTTCTAATTTGCAAACTTGTTCTTGGATAGCAACACAAAATATTGAAGAGGGTTAACGTGACTGCCAAGCATCAAGCATTAGCACAATTAGGAGTAAGCAGTGGCAATCACCATTTTTCTCTTAGGACAGGTTTTCTTTAACTTGATGGTTTCTCTGGAAACAATTTAACATAGATTTTTTACGATTCCTTGAGATAAAAAGTGATTTGTATACAGCCTTAGTAGGGATGGTGAAAGTCGGGGGCTTGGAGCGAATGGACGGATGGAAAATGATTTGAATGTGAAAACAGCTGTCCATGAGATCATCACTTGGACGACGTCCTTATGGCTTCAAGTCTTGGGAGAAGGTTTTGTGCACAGTAGCACATTTTACTGGGCAAATACGGAAAATCAAACACTTGCCGTGTTTTCTTTGGCTCCTCTGAGCCCATCATCCATTGCTTGTGATGGTACATCTGACAGTTGGTACCCCCCCAGAAATCGCCACGGCTTCCTACTGGAAAAAGCAGAGCTTGGTTACCTTGGCAGGGGATGGCCCTGCAGCAGCACATCAATCTGGTTTTCCCTTTTTTTTTTATGACTGTAAAAGCAAAGTCTTAAGTGAATCCTTCTCATAATCTGTCTGCCGTCTTGTGTAAAGTCGCTTACTGCGGATTCTGGCTGTAAATCTCGGGGCACTTGGGGTCTCCTTTCGAGGCCTGTCAGCATTTCCTGTCATGTACGCTGAAAATGCACTCAAACTGTTAGCAAAAGGGAATGCCGAAAATGAGCTCCTTTGTGTTAATTTGCTGAGATCTTGTTTTGAAGCACATTCCAGCCAGCCCCACGCAGAGAGCACCTCTGAGAAGAGGCAGCAGCAGCCTGCAAGCATTTTCCTGGCTTACTGTGCCTCCATAGTGCTTTAAAGGGAAAATATAGGTAGATGAAAACAGCCTAAAGGTACACAATTAGACGTCACAAAAACACGTTGGGCTAGGTTCATATCTATCTGTGTCTGCTGTTGTCTGTTTTCTAACGTGCATTGTAGTGCATTTTTATTGTACAATTGCAAATCGCAGTGCTTGAAAATGCACAGAAAATGTGACATGCCTCTTTCTTTTTTAACACTGCAATGCAACATAGTGCACAAATGTGAATGGCCTCATTGGTTTCAATGTATTTTTTGACAAATGCATTTTTGTGTATTCCAAAATGGTCATAAAAATGCAGACCACATCAACCTCACTGGAAATGGTGTCCAATTCGGTCACAATTCAAAGACATGCAGATTGCCTTATGTCCTATTGCTTTAGTTTATAGCAACACAGCACTGAAAAGAAAATGGGACATGTTGCATTTTTGTGTAGCGCATTCCAGCGCATAGTGCTACTGCACATAGAGTTGGCTAGAGTGTACAGTTAGTGAAAGGGAAAAAAGGCAAGCCCTGTGATGCTTTTTAACACCAGCGTGTGCATTATAATGTAGATGTAGGGAAAGCCCCACTCTGCAGTTTGCTTTCTAGCAAGTAGAGCAGAGAGCAGCACAGTGGTGACATTACTAAATCTCACTCCAAATCTATTGAGACTTGCAGTCAGAAGCAACAGCACCTTTAGATGATTTTACACTGTAGATATACAGCCATGAGGCGGTAGGTGCATAAAACTATACTGTTTTTTTTTTGTTTGTTTTTTTGGGAGGACCTCATGACAGCATTTTAAAGTGGTTGCCCAGTCCCCTGTAAACAAATTAAAAGTCAGCAGCTACAAAAACTGTAGCTGCTGACTTTTTGAAAATAGCCACTCACCTGTCCCATGATCGAACGTGTGCTCACCCCAGCCGGTTTCTCTTGCTGACTTCTTTCCTAAGCGCAGGGATTTTAACTGTGGGCACCCAGCTGTGACAGGTTGCGCTTCCACTGCGGGGTGGAGGGAGGGGAGAACTTTTGCTTCTGATCGCCTATGCAGTGGAAGTGGTAGTGGGTACCTGTCAAAATTGGGTACTGGCTCTTCAAAAGTGCTAATCCCCTAGAGGAGAGGGAGATGAGTCCCAAAAGCGTAACGTCCCCTTTTGGGTGGAGCTCTGCTTTAACTTAAACATTAAAACAGGGTAAAAGACTAGCACTCGTATTGAGGAAGAAAGCCTGGAAATGTATAGTGTGCTAGACCCAACTGAATATAAAAGGCACTGTGGGTTAAAAAAGTTAAAAACAAAATCAAAACAAGAACTGCTGTCTCTAATATGAGGTAAAACCAATAGTGTTTCTCAGTGGAGGGAACAATGTCCATGGATATCACAGTCCTATAAGTCTTAAAAGGCAGAGAGGTCCATGACCCAGCACTATAGGCAGCCAGTGTATAGGAGCTAGAAGCAGTCTCTGTGATGCACACAAAGAAAAGAAAAAACAGAGCCTCTAAGTGCAGTATTAAAGCGGTTGTAAACCGCATAAACTTTTTTTTTTTTTTTTTTTTAAACCTGCAAGGCAAAAGGCATAGTCGGCTAGTATGCACCGCATAATAGCCGATTATGAAATACTTACCTCGGAACGAGGTGACCACCACTTACCTGGTCCACGCCGAGCAGGATGTCATCTTGCTCCGGCGTGTCTTCCGGGTATCGCCGCTCCAGCGCTGTGATTGGCTGGAGCGGCGATGACGTCACTCCCACGCGCGGGAGATTTAAAATCAGCAGGGTCCGGCGGATGCCGGTCCTTTCGCCGTGGATTCCCCCCTGCGCATGCGCCGCCCGCATTGCGAGGGGAATATCTCCTAAACCGTGCAGGTTTAGGAGATATTCTCCTTACCTACAGGTAAGCCTTGTTATAGGCTTACCTGTAGGTAAAAGTCAAAATAGTGGGTTTACAACCACTTTAAGGAGTTCCTAATACTGCACTTAGAGGCGCTGTTTTTTCTTTCATTAACCCACTCATGAGCAGAGGGATTGGAGTTTGAATGCCCAGACCAACTTTAGCATTGTCAGTTATTTTTTATAATGGCTCTACAAAGATTTGCCTGCCAAAATAATTTTGACATTGTTTTTAAGAATAAAAAGGGTTTACTTACACTTTAAGTCCACAGGGGTGTTGTCTATGCAAAAATGCATTTAAAAAGTAGTGCTCAAGTGTGGGAATGAAAATTCATTATTTCCTAGTTCACATTATGGCCTAGTGTAAACATGTCGAAGCCCTGGTTCACATTGATGCGATTTGACATGTCAAATCGCATGCCAAATTGGTGGCTATTGCCCGCAATGGAATCGTCTGAATCGGTGTGATGCCAACTTTGCGGCTCTGCACCAATTCCAAAAAGTAGTTTCTGTACTAGTGTTGGCTATTTAAGGTGCGATTTCAATAAACATCTGTGCAGGAAATCGCACATATGTCTCTGAAATAGTCGCACTGACATGTGAGAATTAAATTGTGCGAGTTCAGCTGAACTTGCACAATTTCAATCCCACATCAATGTGAACCAGGGCTCAACACGCATTAACACTAGCCGCATTTAGCTCTAAATCGCTAATTTCAATGGCCAGAATAATCTATTATTCTGTCCAATTAAATTAATTTATACCCAAGCACTTGAAGTGCTAAAGCGTTCCAAGTTTACAAGCGTCAAGCGTTTTTTCTGCCAAAGCGCCGCTGCCAGGAAGAAAAGCATCTAGAACAGATGGCCAAAGTGTTTAGTGTGCATGAGGCCTAAACATATTTAAAATAAAGATAAAATAGCTAGATCATGATTTGAGTCAGTGTCAGGGTTAGGGTCAGTATATTTTAGGTAAGATTTAAAAAATAAATAAAGCATTTTACAATGCAATTTCTAGCAGTGTCTTTGTGTTTTATGGAGGACAATAAAATGCAAAAAGCACACCGTTGTTGGTAGTCCTACTACAGGTACAAACAACAAATAATATACACATACAGTGGGGCAAAAAAGTATTTAGTCAGCCACCAATTGTGCAAGTTCTCCCACTTAAACAGATGAGAGAGGCCTGTAATTGTCATCATAGGTATACCTCAACTATGAGAGACAAAATGTGGAAACAAATCCAAACAATCACATCTGATTAATTTGGAAAGCATTTATTTGCAAATTATTTTGTGCAAGCGTGACTTGAGTGTAGACTCGACGCATTTCATGGCGTTTACAGCCAATCATCAGAAGTAGGATGCATACATTTTGGCTACAAAGTGGAATAAGTAAATGAATAGGTAAATAGTCTCAGATGATATGCCATGCTTTCTAAAAGAGAGCAGGAACCAGTGATGTATACGTTACCTATGGCATAGCTTGTGTGTGTATAGCCCAGCAATCCCTGCAGTGAAGAAGGATGGTGGCCCTGAGTGAGCGGTCTCCCCCGGGGTTGAGGCAGGGACAACCCCCCCCCCCCCAACACCCAAAAGAAATCGGAGAGGGGGTGAAACGGCAGCCATAAAATGGGCCGGACAGCCACAGCACAATGCCAATGTGATTTTGCAACCACTGGTGCAGCTATACATATCATGTAAAATATAGACATATTCACTGTGGGCACACACAGTTGCTTCAATCACCATCCTTCACCTCTCACTTTTTGCTTAGTCGAATTCTTCAGTTATTTTGAATCACATTTTTATTTCACTTTTTTTCATAGAACCTAACTTGTAGCAGAAAAGAAGACAGGAGGTACATTAACTGTATTTTTTGTGGGGCAGAGTGAAGTTCCTTTTTAACCTAACACTAACCTTAACCTAGTAAAAACTACATATTCGGTGCAAAATTATTGATTTTAAAAGCTCCCTCTCTAGTAAGATTCATGCATCCAGGTCTCCACGTCGAAATGCAGTCATTCAGCAAAAAAAATAAAATAAATAAGCCCTTCAACCATGGCAGCCTTTTTTTAAATGGTGAAATGATTCTGACCTTCAAATGTGAGCAGGGACTAATCATCCTGCTTCACATTTGTGTACCCTGGCACCCAAAGCTCCAGCTACTGAGAACTGAAGAGACTGTGTGCTCACAGGTCTTGCAAATTGCAGTTGACCTTTTGTGCTCCTCCCTGACCCTCTCATTCCACCTCAGCTCACAGACATAGCCAGGTGGACTCCGGATGGGTACCATTTTCATTTATACTCTTCAAAACTCAAAAGATACTTGGCACAGAATTCGAAGGCAGGTAACATTATTTTTTTCTTTCCCAATTTAGATTGACAGGTATTCTTTAAAATCCCTAATTGCTTGCACCAGCCTTATATACTGCCTTGTTTTTAGACCAAAAGGAAATGTCTTTTATTTTCCTTGAGATACAGAAATAAAAACGGCACATAATTATTCCCTTGACCAGTTTCTGAGAGTTCCCTTGGCTGTAAGGCAAATGGCTCAATATGAATCACAACTGCAGCCGTCGCCGTAGGAAGCCCAACATTTATTAACACAAGACATGCAGTCTCTGAGTTTGTGCAGAACACAACCAGAACAGTTGCTAAAAAGCTCCAGAACCAAAAGACAACATTAATGTTGCCTCCAATCCAGAGGGGCTAAATTAACCGTAGAATGTTCATAAGTTACAGTTATTGAGACAGTTTGGAAAACAGGCAATGAGTAATATTTTAGGTCATTGGGAAAATACAGAAGTATTTAGGAAGTTCAGCAAGTTATGAAACCACTTTGGGCTTCTGCACCTGTTCTCTTGCCAAGGCACAATTCAACCCTTGGTTCACATGGTTGGTTACATTACTCACTGCTCATTTTTTGACAGAAGAAAAACACGCACTGCAGCTGCCGATATGGGCTTGAATGAACCACTTGATATCTGTGAGGCAAAGGTGTCAAATTTTACAGGATTTGGGTTATCGTGAAGTAAGGCGGCTGTAACTGAACCACCTCCAGTGTTTCTGCTGCATTTAAATAGACCAACAGTTCAAGCGGAGCTGTGGTCACTTCTGACCAGTATGCACACAGGTGTATTTACCCATACAGTGTAAACGTTTCGCATATTTCAGTGCTTGGGAGGCACAGCAGCCTGTCAAACTTAATGACAGGCTGAAATGCACTTCAACTGCACACAGCTGCATGCACACCTGAACAGCTTTCGCTTAGTCATATGTGTGCATGGGCGTATTCCACGCATTCGGGAGAATATTTAGGAACCTTTTACACCAGCATTCATACAGTGTTATGCATGGTTTTGATATAGATTTTTTTGGTGAAGATGCAGTTATGCCAAAAAATGCATAAATATGCTTGTGTGTGAATTGATCTACCTGACACGCAAAACATTCTTTGAATTGCATGGTATTGCAGTGCTGTTATGTAGACAGGTTCTATGGGCACTCTCAAATACCAGGAAGTGCACTGCTATTATTTAGGAGGAATTAAAAATCAAGTTATTTTTAGAGTACTGCTTGGGCACAATTAACATTTCTAAATGTTCCCTATAACATAGCAGATCTTCACGTTTAGGTCTTTTAGGTCTTGTTCACATAGGCTTGCTACAGCGTACACCAGTGCGAAGGTCGTGTTTGCCCATGAGTGTGGGTGCAGACATTGTGGGGCAGATCCACAAAGATCTGCCCCGGCGCATCGTATCTGAGATACGCTACGCTGCCGTACCTTATCTGGCTTTGGTTCGAATCCATAAAGATTTTGCGCCGTAAGTTACAGCGGCGTAGTGTATCTCAAGCGGCGTAATGGCACGGAATTCAAGTTGGGCAGGTAGAGGGCGTGTTTCATTTAAACGAATCGCGTCCCCGCGCCGAACGAACTGCGCATGCGCCGTCCCTAAATTTTCCGCCGTGCATTGCGCAAAATGACGTCGCAAGGACGTCATTGTTTAGACTTGGACGTAAATTACGTCCATCTCGCGATTCACAGATGACTTACGCAAACAAAAAAAAATTCAAATTAAACGCGGGATTGAAGGCCATACTTAACATAGCAAGTCTAACTATATGCCACGAAACAGCAGCTTTAACTATACGCCGGAAAAAGCCGACTAGAGACGACGTAAAAGAATGCGACGGCCGGTCGTACGTTCGTGGATCGTCGGAAATAGCTAATTTGCATACTCAACGCGGAAAACGACAGGAACGCCACCCAGCGGACGCCGAAGAATTGCATCTTAGATCCGAAGGCGTACGAAGACGTACGCCTGTCGGATCTAACCCAGATGCCGTCGTATCTTGTTTTGAGGATTCAAAACAAAGATACGACGCGGGAAATTTGAAAATACGCCAGCGTATCAGTAGATACGCCGGCATACTCGCTTTGTGGATCTGCCCCTGTGTGTTTAGGGCTGTGCACCCACACAGCTGTCAAATTACAAGCATTGGCTGTGTCCTGGCAGCTGCTGTGTCCCAATTCACATGAAGTGCCCCAGGACGAAGTCAGTTTTGACGAAACGACGTAGGGAGAAGCAGAGTGCTGACGTCACAACTACACAAAAAAGTCCCGACGTGAACGGGCTGTGTTAGCCGGCCGGCTATACAATTTTCACATGCGATTTTTTTATCTTCGCACTGTAAATTGTGTGTAATTGTAACCAATTTTTATATTAAATGTTTACTGGATTACGCTATGTTGGCCTTTTTTTCTTTCCTCACCTGGCTGTGATCATATATTACTGCTTGTGAGTGGCTGGGGATCGATTTATTGCTGAAGAAAAAGACATCCAGTCGCATAGACCCCCTGGCTGGGTTATAGGCCATACACCAACAGAAGATCTCTAGTTAGGATCTTCATCTTCGGTAAGAGGCAGTTATTTAGAAGGTGGAGGATCTCTTTCCTATTGCATCACTTTTCCTTGGTTTTCTCTGGTTTGATGTCACCAACTTACCTATAGGAGGGACTGTACACCTTAAGCTTTTTTGACTATCATCCGATGTTTTTCTTGGAAAAAATAGATCATTCACCTGTTCACTTTTTTTGGGACTCTTCAGATTGTATTGCAGATAGGACAACCTATCTGTGTTGTGACACCATAAATACTGATAATATATGTATTCACTTGCTAATTTTTTATGTATATTGGTCCTCTTGGATATTTTTACATCCATTGCGAAGCTTGTTTTTTATACATGAATGGGACTGCCTACACAGAACACCTGTGCATCCACATGTAGGCAAGCATGGTACTTGCATGGGTGCACACTGTAGTACATCCTTGTGAGTGAGGCCTAAAGTCCGAGAAACCAACAGATGTATGATGCCATGATGGAGTAGGAACTTTTCCTGCTTTGCTCGCTAAAAGAGCAAGCACACAGTCTGTGAAAGTGTTAGGTACTAGTTTTTCCTCTACAGGAAAGGCAGTAAAAGGTATAACTGTCTTGTATTTGTGTGATCTGAGTGTTGCTTTTTATATATATTTTTTTATTTTTTTAATTGTGCCAAATATTTCTTGGTTAGTGCTTTGCTTGTTTTATGCCAAAAAACTGGAAAGTTATATGTGACTTTGTGATCCATTTGGGATTGGCATTCACTTGAAACCTAGATTGCAACTAGCATCTGCAAAGCCGTTATTGTCTTGTTCCTACCGCTGCCTTCTCTTATTTGATGCCTTTTGGACCTTGGAAATACGAGATTTATTCTGGGTCCTGAGAAACTGGCTCTGCAGGTAAATCGTTTTGTGTGCAGAATTTTCATTCTACTGTAACTTTTGTTGAAATCGCAAAGCTATTAAAGATATAAAATGGTGACTTTGATTTCAAGAAAATAGAATCAAAATGTGATTTAAAAATGTGATTTATTTGAAGTTGCCAAAGGTTTCTCCTGATTCAATACCATTTTAAGTCCGTTGCAACTGCAGGAAATAGCAAAACATCAAACATTCACTTATCTACTTTTGATCTAAATAAAAACTGATTGCGTTAAAATTGTGTGATACAAATACAGTATTGACTTCACAAAGCACACATTCTGGTGGTTGATCAAACTTGTAGATGGTATATTGCTTAGTTTCTGGCAATTACTTTTGATTGCATTTGTGGTTGAAATTTACTAAAAACTGGCGCATGCATGGCCAGCAATATTAACCTAGGGACAAGATCTTGGAAGGAGGAATGCTTGCTCTGTATTTTCATAGGGAAGGTGGTAGACTATAATCTCCAAAAACAGTCCAGTGCTAGATCCAGGGATTTTCTCTTTCACAATGCTTCAATGTGCAATCCCTCCTTGGAGTGCAACCCTCCTTAGACTGGGAAATCTTCAATAAACTGCAAATACACACAGGAGGGGGACAAACATTCAGAGTCCGTCGAAATGCATCGGCTATCCAGTCACTTTGGTCCTGGGATGGGTTACATCATGTTTGGCTGAAGCACATCAATTTTATGCTTACTGGTTTTTATCCGTTTGTGAGTATCCATTTGCCTTTGTCAATGTAATCAAGTTAAAAAAAAATTAAAATAAGGCTCTCGCGCCTCCAAGTGAATATAGATAAATAAATATAAAGTGTAAAATAAGAGCTGCAGTTCAATCTAAATGTGTATGATGCACAGTGGTGGATGAAGTGTAGAGTGATCAGCGCAAACATAATAATAAATAGAGATAACAAGTGCAATCTAGTGCTAAAAATAACCAGTGAAATTAAGGCAATCTAACAATATGCAATAAAAACAATAGCACAAAATGTCCCAAATGGTGATGATCTGTGATCTTTGTGTATATAAACTAATATTCTTCTGGTTGTCTTCGATAAAGTCTTCAAAAATGTGGACTCACAGAGCGCTTACCTCCTTGTAGATAATAAAAGCCTTGAATAGTAATGAAGTTGTCTATGGTAATTCATGAGGCGATTGCGCCCCTCCTGTGTGGTTTTGTAGCAAAGTAGTGGTGCTTAATCTCCTTTGGGAACAATAATTGTTTTCTATCTGGTTGTCCAGCCTAAATATGTGCAGTACCACCTCCAGCAAGCAACAAGTGTTGTGGGGAAAGTTTGCAGAATGTTTCCTATGTAGGATAGTCGTGTGTACACATCTCACCAGAGCTAAATTTCCAGGGGAGCTCAGTGGGTTGGTCTGCCTGCTGGAAGGTCAATAATGTGATTCTGTCATCTCCTAATAACTGAACCGATGCCACTGAGGTAGTAAAAGCAATCAAGTTGGAGGAGTAATAATTGGAAGCTGTGAGTATTCAGAAGGGAAAAGAGAGGGGCTGGGGATTGCAGTGAAAATCTTTTTTTTTTTTTTTTTTTTTACTTTACCCTTCGCTGGGCAATAAATTTTTGACAAAACAAATAGAGTTCTGCTTTAACCCCCCTGGCGGTATTCCCGAGTCTGACTCGGGGTTAAATTTTTCAGCTACGATCGGTAACCCAGAGTCAGACTCGTGCTCGCCTCGCTGGATCCACAGGCAGTGTTTACTTACCTTGTCCCTGGATCCAGCGATGCCACCGCGCTGTGTGAGCGAGCGGGTCCTCGCTCGATTAACACAGTGCCTCTGTGTGCCGCCGATCTCCGTTCCCTGCGATGTTACGACGCACAGGAGCGGAGAACGGCGCCAAATTCAAAAAGGTGAACAAACACCTTACATACAGTATACTGTAACCTTATAGATTACAGTACTGTATGTAAAAAATACACCCCCCCTTGTCCCTAGTGGTCTGCCCAGTGTCCTACGTGCACTTTTATATAATAAAAACTGTTCTTTCTGCCTGCAAACTGTAGATTAACCATAGCAACCAAAAGTGTCCCTTTATGTCAAAAATGGTTTTAGAGCAGCTAGAAAACAGCGATAATAATTTATAATCACTTGCAGACTTGTGCGATAGCGATTTGTGGGGAAATTCGTCATAAAAAAATAGAAGTAATGACAGCGACAATTCTGCAACTGAGCAAATTTCAGTGATTTTAAGTTGATTACATTATTGAATAATTTTTATTATAATTATATTATTATTTGTTATAATTATTTATTATATTATAATTTATAATTTTGTTTTTAAAAAAAAATCATACCCGGAATGCCTACTAGACTCTTGTTTGGACAGATTTAAGTGAGTTATTCCTAAGAATTACAGGCCTACAGTATAAAATGCCAAATTTCCTTGCAAATAATGGTACTGCTTTCAGCACTTTTTTTTCTGAAATAATCATACCGCCAGGGAGGTTAATTGAAGGTGTTCTCTGCAGTCCACACCACCTAAAAAAAAAATGTGATTGTTTTTATTGCAGGTTTTCAAAGCATAGTACATAACAGAGCCTATCGGACATACCCAGGCTCGCACACACAATACGAAACAAAAGAGAAAAGCAAAGATACTGTGACTAGAACACAAAAAAAAACATCTAAATATTAGTATGCTCATACAACCTAAGCAGGATGAATCACAATTTGAATCATTGAATGATGAGATGCACACTTTCCCGAATCTCAGGCACCCAATGAAATACTCACCTAGTGGAACATAAATGTATAATTCTACTACGTTAACTGTAGTTAATTACGTATCAGATTACTAACTAGTCATCCAGAGAATCTACATTTGTAGATGGGGATTCCACCCATATGTCCCACACTTTGTGAAATTTCTTGGCACAGCCTTGAGACAGGTAAGTGGCCTTGTATAATGGCAGGGCTACATTGATTAACCTTTCCAAAAGTTAATTGATGGTGCAGAAGAGGATTTCCACCGGAGAACAATGGCCTTGCGTGCATAATAATCGAGTAATAACACCAAAAGGGTTCTGACTGCCCAGCGAGAAGCCAGAGGGTCTACAAGTCCTAACAGACACACGTCCACCGAAACTGGGATCTGAATGGTTGTGACCGTTAAAATAAATGTGGTAACACCACCTACATTTAAAGTGGAACTTCATTCTCCAAATCAACATTGACTATTTTTAATCCTTATGCTGCTATAATTAGTAAATAGATAGGAAAGTAGATCATGCTTAATTTAAACTTTTTTTTTTTAATTTCTTCAGTCACTTCCTGGTTCCAATGCCTAGGAAAATTACGTCATACATCCCAGCAGTCTTCAGGAGGGGAGGTTTTTTTTCAGCTAAGCACACCCTTCTGTCTGCATGCCTGAGCTAAGGGCAGATAGATTCCAGGACATAAATGCTACATGAACTGTCTGCCCTTACTCAAAATTGCCACGGCCAGAAATGCCAGGGGGTGTTTTCCAAAGTGATTTCTCAGGGGGAAAAAAAGCTTGGAGACATAGATGAATGCTTTGAATATTAAAAATGATTTAAAAAGTGTTTTTGGTTTGCAGTGCTCAGATACAGTGTAGTTCAGCTTTAAAATCTGACTTTGCCACATTTTGTAATCAAGATGGTCACTACAACAAGATAAGATGGGTGTTAGGAAAGTTGTTACACGTTTCTGTACACGGAGGTGGCTTTTATGTCCTTTGTCGTAGCAGACCATTAGGCAGAGGCATGTCTGCCTGAACAGTGATTTTCCTTATCAGAAGAGGCTACATAACCAATGCAAAGACCAGCTGTAAGAGGCAGGAGCTTTGATCTCTTCAGCTTTGACCTTGTCACAAAAACATTTTAATGTTTCCTTTATTTGTTCTTATTGAATTATGTATCTGTGCAAAAATGTCTTTTTGTTAACAATAAATTACAAAATTGATTGTGTAGCAGACCTGTATGACTAAGCCCCAGTGGGTGGGGCAAAACACGTCAAGAAGCATAATCAGTGGAGCAGTGCTGGCTGAGGCCCTCACATATACTTACATTGTCCAGGCTGGGTGAGCAGCGTCTCAAAACTTCTATTATCGGAACCTCTGGATGAGTGAAACTCAACGCCAGCTCCCCTACTCCTGAGTTTCAGTGGGAACTTCAAGTCCAGCAGCTTGAAATGGCACCATAAGCTTTTGCAGGTCGCATTGACTGCAGTGTGTAGCAATTGCATATGACACAAATGTTTGTTTTTAGCAAAAGCAGAGTATTCACTTGAAGTAAATTAAAAGCCCAAGCTTTTTTTAAGTTTTGCATAGTGTAGGGAAGGGTTAGAACCTCTGTCAGTGTTTACTTCTTCTTTTTTTACTTCCTGTCTCAAAACAAGATGTACATTGAAATTCTCTTCTAAATGACAGGAAATTTTCTTCTTATATGTAAAAAGGTACTACAGCGCTATTACTAAAACCATATAAAATACTAAAGATAAGCTGCAGACACGTGAGGTGCACAAAACCAAAGTGAATAAATAAGAAAATATTGTGTTGCGCTGATAATCAAGTAAAAAATTGCATACATATATATATATATATACACACCATATACATAAATAAGAACCCCCTACACCTCAAATCAGGGAGGTATATGTGCAAAAGATAAACAAAAACCACTCAAAAACTATAATGTGAAAAAATTCAAATAGAACCAGCAAAAATAGTTCATGGAAAAAACACAGTTCAGTACATAGGCTAATAGGAGACAGGTGTGAGATCCACAGTCCTTTGGTGTGCAGCTGTCATTATAGCAAAAAAAAAAAAAAAAAAAAAAAATAAAACCTTTTCCTTCTGGACTCCCCGATTAACACAGGATATCAGCCGCTCATAAGGAGAAAAGAAAGATATATGGTGCAAATAACGTAATAAAATGGGAAATGAACCCTGCAATACAATGATTGCACTCACGGAACCTCGATGGTAAAAAGGCTCAACTGCAATCAGTCATTGAACGCCGCTCAGTGCTACGATCTCCTCAGAAGGACGGATTCGACCGTCGATCGCGTCACTCGGCTTCTCCCCCACGCGTATCGTCAATAGCCACTTGACTTATTCATGGGGAACCCATGAATAAGTCAAGTGGCTATTGACGATACGCGTGGGGGAGAAGCCGAGTGACGCGATCGACGGTCGAATCCGTCCTTCTGAGGAGATCGTAGCACTGAGCGGCGTTCAATGACTGATTGCAGTTGAGCCTTTTTACCATCGAGGTTCCGTGAGTGCAATCATTGTATTGCAGGGTTCATTTCCCATTTTATTACGTTATTTGCACCATATATCTTTCTTTTCTCCTTATGAGCGGCTGATATCCTGTGTTAATCGGGGAGTCCAGAAGGAAAAGGTTTTATTTTTTTTTTTATTTTATTTTTTTTTTTTTTGCTATAATGACAGCTGCACACCAAAGGACTGTGGATCTCACACCTGTCTCCTATTAGCCTATGTACTGAACTGTGTTTTTTCCATGAACTATTTTTGCTGGTTCTATTTGAATTTTTTCACATTATAGTTTTTGAGTGGTTTTTGTTTATCTTTTGCACATATACCTCCCTGATTTGAGGTGTAGGGGGTTCTTATTTATGTATATGGTGTGTATATATATATATATATGTATGCAATTTTTTACTTGATTATCAGCGCAACACAATATTTTCTCAAATTTTCTTCTTAGCTTTCATTGGAACAGATGTCTCAATTGGAAGATTTTCTCTCACCTCCTGCTAGGGTTTAAACTATAAAATTCCCATACCTTTCTGTCCAGGGACACTGAAAGCAAAAAAAAAACCTGGCTGAGGTTTTAGCCCTTTCCTACTTTGTCCGACAGAAAAAAGTTATGTTTTGGCTTTAGATACTGTTCTATACCACATATTTTTTCTGTTATATTGAACTAAATGAGGCTACGAATATTTGATGTATGCTAACATCTAACATCTAGGGGTTTTAAGGAGGTATGTCAATGCTTAAAGATGCATTTGAAACAGAGCGCATACATTTTAAAAAGCCTTAAAGCGGGGGTTCCGCGGTACATCGTTTTTTTCTTTTCTTTTTAAGCCCATTCAATGTGGTTTCATATAATAATTTAGTACTCACTTGTCCGGCGATTAAAATCATCCCCCGTCCGTTTTGGTATAAAAGAAAAACTTGTATAGAATGACCCTGGGATTTGCCATTTTGCTTGTGGGCATACTGAAGCCCACAAGCACGGACTTCCGCGTAGCGGTGTCTCGAGACATTTCGCTGGACGGCGGACAAAGCATCTCCTAGGAAGCGTGACACTTATGGAGACCTCCCAGAATACATAGCGGCGCCAGGGAAAGTACACGCCTACTCCCGCGGGAGGAAAACCCGGAAGTCGAGATTCGAGTCGCTGAGTGAAGGTAATTAGAGCCACAGAAAAGAAAAAAATTAGGCATATGTGTTTGTAAATGTTTCAAGGATGTGGATTTAGTAATGTTGAAAAATAGGGTGAACCTCCGCTTTAACCTTACAAGATTTTAATCTTGCAGTGCCGGGCGACTGCAAAGGTTTTTTTTGTTTTTCTCCCAGAGTTGGGATTTAAGTATACGAAATACTGAAAGGAAATCTTGCTTTCTACTCATACAGTGTAACTGCCTGCTGTATATGCAAAGGAAACAGTTGCCACAATGCAATTTCCTCATACATATCATATTTTACCCTCCTAGAAATACTGTAGTACATCTATATTACTCTGCCAAAAAAACAACGTGTTTCTTATATTTTGGGAAAAATAAGTGATCAGGATATATTGTTGGGATGCGAGTTCATCAAGAGAACGGAAGCAGCCAGATTTCAAGGTTGTTACTGTGTAGTTTCCAATGCAGGGTGGTACGTAAGACGCATGGAAAATTCAGCCGTTGTGCCCAGGACAGCATTCTAAACCGAGTGTGTGCACATGATCATCTTAGAGCTGTTTCCGTAGATGTCATTGGCTCAAATAAATAGTTTTTACTCCAGTTTTCCAGAAGAGGAGCAGTCACGGCTAAGACTATGCTGCAGGAGGATTTATCAGCCGTACCCAGCCATACTCGGCGATACCCAGCCATACCCAACCATACACAGCCGTACTTTATATATGGCCAGGCTGTGGAAAAGTCTCCCACATGTGGTATCGCCGTTCTCAGGAGAAGTAGGAGAATCTATTTCGGGGTGTCATTTTTGGTATGTACGTGTTAGAAATATTATATGAATAGACAACTTTGTGTAAAGAAAATGCGTTTTCATTTTCTTTCCACATTTTCCAAAAAGACATGTTAAAAAGACTCATTGTGCCTCATAGATTATACATTAGGATGTTTTATTTCCAAAATGGGGGAATTTTGGGGCATTTCCATTGTCCTGGTGCTCCAGGGCCTTAAAGTGTAAGAGGTAGTCAGGAATTTAGATGTGTAGTTTATGCTCCTAGAACGCCTGAAGGTGCTCCCTGCATGTTGGGCCTCTGTATGTGGCCACGCTGTGTAAAAGTCTCACACATGTGGTATCGCCATACTCAGGAGTAATAGCAGAATGTGTTTTGGGGTGTAATTTGTGGTATGCATATGCTGTGTGTGAGAAATAACCTGCTAATATGACAAAAAAGAGAAAAAAAATCTTGATTTTGCAAAGAATTGTGTGAAAAAATTATAACTGCAAAAAACTCACAATGCTTCTTACTAAATACCTTGGAATGTCTACCTTCCAAAAATACTGCTAATGATGATAGCAGGTGTGCTGTGCTGGGCTGAAGTTTTCCTGTTAACTGAACAAGCCTGGCTCTACAGTCTTGACTTATTTTCTGCAACTGATAACAGGTGATACTGAGAGCCCTTTCCTTAATGCTGGCCCTGCAGGCTGGGCTCACAAACTGTATTGATGCTTGATTGTGGCATGATCCTTGGTGGTACATGTGTCTAAGGCTTCTTTCACACTATGGATTGTATGTCCGTTTTATAATATCCGTATTACACCTATTAACGGACGTTTATTAACGGATTTAATAACGGATACATACGGATAAATATTTTACCATTCTTCCTTTATTGAAAACGGATAATGTTTATCCGTATATATCCGTATACATCCGTTATATCATTCCTTTCTAACGTCCGTTAATAAAAAACATTTCACCCTTTCTTGAAGTCCAGCTCCAGAAGTCGTATGGATATTCAGGGGAACCCCGCCGTCAATTTAAAACAAAAATGACGTGCGGTTCCCGGTAAATATCCATAACCAGACCCTTCAGGTCTGAAAGGTCTTTCCTCTTCTTGGTCTTCCCCAGTGACGTAGCAGAGGTACGTCAGAGGGGGCAGGGTCACGTGACGGGTGGCTCTGCCTCCTCTATATAAGAAATGTCACAGCTTCAGCCGCTCATTCGCTGGGCTGTGCCCAGCGGTGAGAGGAGGTCCGGGATGCTGCTGCGCCGGATGGATGGATCTTCACATCGCCGGAGCGGAGATCACCCGACGCTGGATCTTCTCATCGCGGGAGATCACCCGCACCCGTCGCTGGATCAGGACAACGCAGGAAGCCGGGAACGAGTGGATTTTTCAGCGCTGGAGTTTTTTTTTTTTTTTTTTAATAAAGGACTTTATTCTTTTGTGTCTGTGTTTTTTTTACAATACTTTTCACTTCCTTTGTGAAATGGTAGAGGTACAGTGTACCCCATTACCATTTCACACAGGGGGGGGGGTCAGGATCTGGGGGTCCCCTTTGTTAAAGGGGTCTTCCAGATTCTGATAAACCTCCCGCCCGCATACCCCCACAACCACCGGGCAAGGGTTGTGGGGATGAGACCCTTGTCCCCATCAACATGGGGACATCCTCCCCATGTTGAGGGCATGTGGCCTGGTGCGGTTCAGGAGAGAGGGGGGGGCGCACTCTGTCCCCCCCTCTTTTCTGCGGCCGGCCAGGTCAACGTGCTCGGATAATGGGTCTGGTTATGGATATTTAGGGGGAACCGCACGTCATTTTTGTTTTAAATTGACGGCGGGGTTCCCCTGAATATCCATACCAGACCTGAAGGGTCTGGTTATGGATATTTACCGGGAACCGCACGTCATTTTTGTTTTAAATTGACAGCGGGGTTCCCCTGAATATCCATACCAGACCTGAAGGGTCTGGTTATGGATATTTACCGGGAACCGCACGTCATTTTTGTTTTAAATTGACAGCGGGGTTCCCCTGAATATCCATGCTCAGTAAAATTAACGTCTGTTAACATAACGGACATTTACGGAGACATTTACTAACGTCCATGTGCCATAGACTTCAATGTTAAAATATAACGGACGTTAATATATCCGTTACTTGCAACGGACAAAAAATTGTCAAAAAATAGTGCAAGACCCGTCACATATTCCGTTATAACTAACGTCCGTATGTTATAACGGACTATTACGGATCTTTACGGAACATAAAAAAATCCCATAGACTTTAATGATATTTTATAAAGGACGTATAACTTCCGTTTTTTAACATTATCTGACGGATTTTAAAACGGATTATTAAAACGGATTTATTTTGTAGTGTGAAAAGGGCCTAAGGTAGGTTTAACCTGCTAGTACTAATTGTCAGATGACTATTAACCGGTTAACGCCTGCTGCATGTACATATACGTCCACAGAATGGCACGTACAGGCATATGGGCGTACATGTACGTCCCCGCCTTTCCACGGGTCGGGGGTCTGATCGGGACCCCCCGGTACATGCGGCGGTCGGTAACCCGCGGGGAGCGATCCGGGACAAGGGTGCGGCTATTCGTTTCTAGCCGCCCCGGAGCTGAAGAACGGGGAGAGCCGTTTGTAAACACGGCTTCCCCATGCTTCACTGTGGCGGCTGCATCAATCGAGTGATCCCTTTTATAGGGAGACTCGATCGATGACATCAGACCTACAGCCACACCCCCCTACAGTTGTAAACACACACTAGGTGAACCCTAACTCCTTCAGTGCCCACTGTGGTTAACTCCCAAACTGCAAATGTCATTTTCACAATAAACAATGCAATTAAAATGCATTTTTTGCTGTGAAAATGACAATGGTCCCAAAAATGTGTCAAAATTGTCCGAAGTGTCCGCCATAATGTCGCAGTCACAAAAATAATCGCTGATCGCCGCCATTAGTAGTAAAAAAAATAATAATAATAAAACTATCCCCTATTTTGGTTTGCGCACAATTTATAGTGTTTACAATCGATAAACGCTTATTGCGATTTTTTTTTACCAAAAATAGGTAGAAGAATACATATCGGCCTAAACTGAGGAAAAAAAATATTTTATATATGCTTTTGGGGGATATTTATTATAGCAAAAAGTAAAAAATATAGAATTTTTTTCAAAATTGTCGCTCTATTTTTGTTTATACCGCAAAAAATAAAAACCGCAGAGGTGATCAAATACCACCAAAAGAAAGCTCTATTTGTGGGGAAAAAAGGACGACAATTTTGTTTGGGAGCCACGTCGCACGACCGCGCAATTGTCTGTTAAAGCGACGCAGTGCCGAATCGCAAAACCTGGCCTGGGCATTTGCGCTGCTTGCCTGTAATTACATTAACTCTACAGTAGGAATGACTGTGATGTGTTTATTTCTATGCATTTACATGCTGACCTTGGTGCTAAAATAAAAGTCAGGATCTGTTTAGTCACATTCCTTAGTACTTGTTAGCAATAGTTAATTGCTTGTGTTATTTGAGGTACCCCACAGAGAGATATGTGGTTTGTAGTGGTTACTACTTATGGCAAATACCCCCAGGCATGGCTCCAGGCTTTCAGCTTATCAGTAGCAATCAGCCTTCCTAGAGACCAGCAACTTTAACTAAAGTGAGGACGGGTAAGTATATGCTATATCCTAAAAGAGTGAACATTATGGGCATAATGAGTGTAAATCTTCAGCCCTCAACACCAACACCAGTCAACCTGCTTCTTCAACAGGGGACAGATCCTTTTCAGCTCTGAAGGAACCACTATGTAGTTAACTGCCAGAAGGGGCAGATCAAGAAATCTCTACAGTAATCATAGTGGTCTGGTGGTAACTGGCCAAAATGCAAAACAAGGTTGCAGGCCAAAGACCGTGACAAATGGGCAGAGACTGAAAAAACCTACAGTCACTAATGGTTCCGTACTAGGCTATTCAAACAAAGTCATCTAAAGGGTACCTCTGCCTCAAAAGCAGCCAGCCAAACGGGCTTCATCAGATTAACCAAAGGTGTCATTCTTCCAACAGAAGAAACAATATCCTTTGCAGAGACCCTGGGACAGCAAATAGATCTGGAGATGAATAAGGTTCATACTACTGTTAAGTAGTGTTTTTGTGACCTGCGATTAAGCTCTCTTCGGTAGCCAGACTGTCAGGACTCCAGACAGGATGAAAGCAGAGCTCTGGTCGGTGATAAACTCTCTATGATGGCAGATCCTAGATTGAAAATGGATTAGCCAATGATGCAGTTCAGCCACTGCGGATACAAAACTGTATGCTGTCTCTCCAGTAATCATTGTGGTCAGTGAACCCTTATGGCCCATCCCACAAGTAAACACATGCCGCTTTAAGTCAGAGTGGTGACTGTTCAAGTTTTATCTGGTGATATCTAGGAGGAGCATTAATTCCTTATGTTAATCACCAATGACTAGAGGATAGCCAAAAGGCAAAGTTACGAAGAGTGACTGACAGGTTAAACCTGGGAGAACTATAGCGGAGAATAAAAAAGAAAGAAGGGGTCATGGGACTTTATATGAGGCAAGGGTGTGTGCCTGGAAATGTCTCAATGGTCAAAAGGTGGATCATATGTCACGATCCTAACAAGGAGATCTTTGTTGCCATATGAGACTGCTGGGTAATCAATCCAATAAATTAAATAGCAATAATAAACATGAAATTATGTAATGTGTATCATATTAAATGGTACACGGATCAGGCAGACAAAGGCATAATTCAAATCATAGTAGTTACAATTACTTATTTAATTTTCATCTTGGATATACATGATTAGTAAAGCAGTCACAATCAATAAATCGACATACAGATATAGTGAACATAGTTATCCTATAGAAAAATATATACAGTAAGATTAATAAAAATGCATTGTTGGACAAACTTGATTTGGTTATCCCCGAGTATGGACTTGACGCGTTTTTTGGAGTTTAAAGCCAGTCATCAGTAGTGGGGTGTGTAAATGTCGACTAGAATGGAATGAGAGGAATGAGTGGAGAATAAAGAATCAATAAGCATCTGTATTTGCCTAAACCCAAGCTGCCCAATAGGATCAGCTGACCGTTATATGTAAATTTGAGCTTGGGATCCGTGGGTCCTGTGCATTAAGGAAGCCAATGGAATTTTTTCATTCCTCTCTACCAATTAATTGCATTCCCTCCCATGATGCATCAGAGCACAAAGGTTGTGAAATTCATGGGCGTTAGTCAAAAGTAAAACTTAAATAACAAGTGGAAAGGATGAGGATCCAAAAGAATTGCATAGGCCATCGTTGCAATTAATCTCTCCAGCCGTCATTAAGGCTTGACCTCCACAAATCATACTCCATGATTTCTAAATAGTATCATTCATAGCGGTGCGGCCCCCAAGTCGCTGTGACTTCAAAGTAGTCCCTACACTACTTTTAAACCCACTGTGATCTAACTTGGGGCCATGGACATCAAGAATACACAGGCATTGATTCAAGACTGTTACCCAGTGTGTTGGGGGTCCTTGCTCTTTTTTGGCTTCCAGCTGACTATCTCCAGCTGCCTTGCCACTTTTGAAATTAAATACCTGCCTCGATGCCTGCTCCCCAGCCGCCCTTAACCTAATGCTACTATTAGCATAGAGTATTATCTACTTTTCTTCCCCCCTGTTCGCCACGGGGGACCCTGGTCCGCAAATTGCACTACGGTCCTCGACCCCTGACCACCTCCTGAAGAAGCGGTCATCTGCGAAACCGGTAGAGGTTCTCCTATGACTCCACCTCACAATCCCAGATACCCCATGGTTTATTCTGTCTGTAAATTCAATTGCTGTATCCTTAAGTGAGGTTGATGGTCCTAGTTCTGTTTTTTATTAAAAAAAATGTATGTTTTTATGTATAATAAATTCATTTTTTTACTACATTGATTCATGTTATCAGTACCGAGAGTCCATTTATACATTTATGTCTGGGTGATAGTTGGTGTGGGTTTGCGGTACTAGCAGCCGCTACCCCTCTATTCCCGGTCCCCCTCTTTTTCCTACATTAGATACAAGGAAAACCTACAGAATTTAAAGGATGGAATTCTCTGTTCCTTATTGTAAGGATTGAACTGTATACAAGTAAGCCTAGAGACGGCATAAAAGAATACATGAAACTCGGTCGTGTCTTCACTCTCTGGGATCCAGTAACGGTTGTATATCTAAGCAACCAATTCTGAAAGACCTGGGGAGGTTATTCGTTCCCCCATAGGGTTTTCCAAATAGTGTGAGACATATTATCTCACTCTCCATTTAGAGGGATAAGTAAGACATCCTAAATATGGCCAGTAACATGGAATAAGTATTCCTTTTGGAAAATAGGTCTAGAAGAATCTCAAACATCCAAGTGTCAAATCACAAACTACCTTGTTGCTGAAATTATCAGGCAAAATGGCTCTAGTCTCTTCCTCAACACTATACAAAGGTTGGCATCTTTGCAACCTGGGTTAGAACATCATCCTTCTGGCATATCCAAACTAAAGTGTTTGAAGTTCCACAAACATTGAAAATAGATTCAAGATTGAAGAGAGACATAGAATTGGCCCTTCTTCTAGGAGAAAAACAATACTCATCAGGCCTAACGGCATCGCAAAAGGACAATCTCACTGTCCAATGAAGACAGTCACAGTTGTGCGGATCAAGTTAGTCAAAGCTAGGACAAATCCATCAAATGAGGGCAGAAACAGCTCTTCCAAACTGGTTGCGCATCCAATGACGGAACTCCAAAATAGTTCCTCCCAGAGTTAATATGTAAACTACGACCTGGTCTACATTTAACATGTTGGGGGTCCATTCTTGTGGACCCAGCAGTCTTAACTACAATACATCTCAGTCGTTGGGGGGGATAGATCTAATCCTCTTAAACACTTGAGCAGTACCCACCCTTGTTGTCTGGTGATTTGGTACATCCCATACGTATATGCTGTCATGCTGTGTCAGGAAAAGGGAACATTTTATACTTACCTGACGGTAAATTTCCTTTCCTGATGCAAGCATGACAGCATATAGGTCCCCTCCCCCCCCCCCCAATAAAATCACGAAAATATAATAAAGACCTTAGCAGTGATACTAAATTACGAGAATACTGCAGGAAGGGAGGAGACCTACTTTTATAGTATAACCGGTCCTGAATTAGGTAGGGAGGTGGAGCCTTCCCATACGTATATGCTGTCATGCTTGCATCAGGAAAGGAAAATTACCATCAGGTAAGTATAACATTTTCCCTTTTCCTGGCTTGTTAGGGTCTCAAGAAATGAGATAGGCCTGAAGTACATCAGGTGTGATCAATTTTCAGAGATTGGCACCATAGCTTGTGGACTCTATAACTTTCCCAAAGACCAAATAATATACACCAATTTGGGTTATTTTTACCAAAGATATGTAGCAGTATAAATTTTGGCCAAAATTTATGAAGATAAATTACTAATTTGCTAAATATTATAACAGAAACAAAGGAAAACACATTTTTGTACATCATTTTCAGTCTTTTTTCTTTTATAGCGGAAAAAAACCCCAGCAGTGATAAATACCAAAAGAAATCTCTATTTGTGTGAAAAAAAGGACAAAAATGTCATATGGGTACAGTGTTGTATGACTGAGTAATTGTCATTCAAATTGTGAGTGAGTGAGTGAGTGAGAAACTTATATAGCGCAACACATGCAAACTAAATCGCCTCTGGGCGCTTAGTATCCATTCCCTGAGTAAACTTTTTTGCCCTCAGAAGAGATGTGTTTTGATTTTTCTTCTGAAGGCCAAGTGGTTCTCCTCCAGTCGGATGCTGGTTGGTAGAGCATTCCACAGTCTTGGTCCTTGCACTGAAAATCTTCATTCTCCTTTGCACTTGTATCTGGCTTTGTGTATCTGGAGTAAATTTTGGTTGGTTGATCGCAGAACGCGATTGGGGTTGTGAGCTTTTAGTTTTTCGCATAGATATTGGGGGGCATTTCCTTGAACACACTTATGCATTAGACAGAGTGCCTTAAAGGTGATTCCGTCTTTTACAGGCAACCAATGAAGGGATCTCAGTGAAGGTGAGATTGATTCCCATGTTTTTTTCCCAGTCACAAGTCGAGCGGCCGTATTTTGAACGACTTGCAGACGAGTGATTTGGTATTTAGGGAGTCCGAGATAGAGGGCATTTGAATAGTCAAGTCTGGAGTTGATAATTGTTCCCACCACGACTGCTATGTCTTCTTTTGGGATAAAGGGAGTTTGCGTAGTAGGCGCAGCAGATGGTGCGATCCGCTGACTACTGAGCCTATTTGTGCATCCATTGTCATGTAGGTGTCGAAAATGACTCAGAGACTTTTGACTTTGGTGCTAGGGGTGATGGTGAGAGCACTGAAAGCTGAAAATTGGTCTGGTTAGGAAGGGGGCTTAAGTGCTCAGTGGTTAAAGTCCTTGTTAAAATCATTTAGTGCGCACTGTAAAAGGATTATATAATGTCCAGTGTCTGTCTTTATGTAACATTATTGTGGATAATACCTAATATACAGCGCCGCTGGGCACGCAAGTGACCCGCCGGGGCCTCCTTCCCTGCTCCAGGAATTGCAGAGGGAGTGGCAGAGATTCCCGCTGACATTGGCCCTGCTCCAAGCACTGCAGAGGGAAGGGCTGCTGCTGTCACCCGGGAGGAGAGCTTTGGTGGGTCACATGTGGGCACTATAAATGAGGTATTTTTCACAATAATGTTACATAAAGACACACACTGGAGATTATATAATCCTTTTAGAGTGCAAATTACATGATTTTACAAGGACTTTAACTGGGGCTTATTTTCGGGGTAGGGTTTATTTTGCAGCCATCCTAGAAAGTCGCAATAGGTCTTATTTTCAGGGAAAAATTGTACAGTTGGTGGGATTTCACCCTTCCTGGCCTGGTAGCTACGATGTAAGTGAGGTCATTTCCATTACAGGAGTTGAAATGTGACAGTGTTTTAACCATTCCCTGCTTTATCCAAAATAAAAATAAGGTTTTGGCTGGAGTTTAATTTTAAGCTTGGTATAGAAGAGTAACGCCCTTTTCCCTGATGTAAGGGGATTACATTATTATTATTTTTTTTTTTAAACATCTGTATGATGCACAATTTAATTCTTGAAAAGTCACAAACTAAAGTGTGTCACTCTAAATGGCATTTACACAAGTCGACTCCCGTCTCCCTTCTTCCATGACGACATTGAGGATTCAACAGAATGGATCTGCATACATTTATTAGGGGAGGCTGGATGCAGCAGCAGCATGTTTCTTTTTCTCACCCCGTCACTGCTTCACATATCTATTTGTGCTCATCAAGTGGGTTCGTTGTGTCCTGAATCTTCCTCAGTTCTCTCATGAATATTCATCTACACTAGCAACAAAAACCTCCTTTGGTGGCAGCAGAGAATACTTACAATTCTGGAAAGAGTGACACATAAAGAAAAGCCATGATGGCCGCACAAGTATAGGCCTATTAACTCTTGAATGTAGAAAACATTTTAGTGAGATCCTGCTGTTGGAATATTAAAGACATTTACGAAGCTTGGGGATGTCTATCAGGCTCCACCTAAAACTAAAGCATTACATTTGAGTGAACTGACTTTAAAGCGGGGGTTCACCCTAAAAACTAAGTTCTAACATTAGAGCCAGCATACTAAGGACATTTACTGTATGCAGGTCTTCTTTTTTTTTTTTTTTTCCTTGCATACCGTTATATTCTGATTTTGTCCAGGGCTTCCGGGTTCTGATGACTGTGGGACTGGGCGTTCCTATCCCTGCCTCAGGGTTCTGATGACTGCGGGACTGGGCGTTCCTATCCTTGGATTACATGATTCACAGCTTGTGAAACAGTTCCCCTGTTGCACAACTCGCGCCACCAGATTTCCGGAAATAGCCGAGCTGCGAGTCGGCACTATACGGCGCCTGCGCAGTCAGCTCTACACGGCGGGCGCAGGCGCCGTATAGTGCCGACTCGCAGCTCGGCTATATCTGTGAAATCTGGTGACGCGCGTTGTGCGACAGGGGAACTGTTTCACAAGCCGTCAATCATGTAATCCAAGGATAGGAATGCCCAGTCCAGCAGTCATCAGAACCCCGAAGCCCTGGACAAAATGACAATATAACGGTATGTACGGAGAAAAAAAAAAAATGACCTGCATACAGTAAATGTCCTTAGTCTGCTGGATGTAATGTTAAAACATTTTTTTTGGGTGAACCCCCGCTTTAAAATATAATAGGAAAATGCCACTCTGCCTTTGGCACATGGCCCTATTCTTGGCATTCCAAGAATAGATCTGGGATATACGCTGCATTGTACATTCCTCGTGCTGTGTGAACAAAAGAGAAAAAATTACTCAGAGCCCAGGAAGACTTTTGTATCAAAAGATATACTTAGTGGTTTAATTACTAAAGAAGTAGAGCATGTTCATTTTCAAAGTTAATGTTAATTTTTGCCAGGGAATTTTAAATTCACTTAGTGAATAGGGTAAAAATTCACTTTGCAAAGAATACATCAAATCACATGCAAGTAAAATTTAGATAATAGCAGTTTACTCTCACATGATTGGATGATTGAAGTCAACAGCTTCTCTCATTCTCTAAGCTAAGTGAAAATGTATTTTGCTTAGAGAAAATTATTTTTGAAAAGAGAAAATTAATTTAGCGTAGTGAATGCGGTAAAGTGTTGCTGACTTCAATCATCCAGTCATGTGCAAGCAAAAAGATATACTGTATGTTTTTACATTTTCTTTGCATATGATTGGCTATTATTTGCAAAGGGAATGTTTACTTTGCTTCACCTTATTTACTAATAGAAGTGCAAATCCATCCACCAACACTTTGTGGTAGAGATTTTTTGTTGTGGGACTATAGTTCTTCTTTAAGAGTATCAGATACAGGGATGAATGATGTGTTTGTGCCATCACCTGCATTTGTATTATTGTGAATGACTCCGAAGGAACAGAGTGAAAAAGCTTTCATTGGTTAATGTGAGTAGAACCATGTTTAATGGGTTAATGGGAGTAGAACCATTTTCATTGTTTCTGATTTCAGGCCTGCTCAGCTTTCACACGAGTAGTAGTACCATGCTCTGGTCCTATTCTAGCTAACTTTTTTACTAGTAGAGTCCAAGGACACCATAAAATGAGTGGTATTGACCACTTAAGACCTGGACCATTTTGCAGCTAAAGGACCTAGCCCCTTTTTTGTGATTCAGCACGGCGTCGCTTAAGGACTTAAGGGACCCGCTCATGTACATATACCCCGGTACTTTAAAGATGGATATCTCGGTAATGGCAGCAGCTGCTGCCACAACCAAGATATCCATCTTTACTGTGAGCGGTCCTGTAAACGATAACGGTGGTCTCCATGGCGGATTCGCCGCAAGATCACCGTTATCGGCGGTGGGAGAGGGGCCCCCTACCGCCGCTCTCCCACGCCCTCCGCCGCTTACCGGAGCAGTCGGCAGCTGCGGAGGCGATCGGGTCCTGTCCCCTGCTCGACTGGGATGCGAGTTAGGGCAAGATGGCCCCCACCCGTCCCCATAGCAAAGCAGGGTGGAAGCAACGTCAAAACGTCACTTCCGCCCATGCTTCTTTTTTTTTTTTGTTTTTTTTGTTTTTTTTGCATTTTAGTCTAAATATGGGATCTGAGGTCTTTTTGGCCCCAGATCTCATATTTAAGAGGACCTGTCATGCTTTTTTCTATTACAAGGGATGTCATTTTTAATTTTTTTTTTTGTGTGTGTAAAAATGTATAAAATAAAAAAACAAAAAAATTTTTTTTTTTAAAGTGCCCCGTCCCGATGAGCTTGTGCGCAGAAGTGAATGCATATATGAGTAGCGCCCACATATGAAAACAGTGTTCAAACCACACAAGTAAGGTATCACTGCGATCGTTAGAGTGAGATCAATAATTCTAGCCCTAGACCTCCTCTGTAACTCAAAAGATGCAACCTATAGAATTTTTTAAACGTCACCTATGGAGATTTAAAAGGTTAAAAGTTTGACGCCATTCCACGAGCGGGCGCAATTTTAAAGCGTGACTTGTAGGGTATCATTTTACTCGGCGTAACATTATCTTTCACAATATAAAAATAAATTGGGCTAACTTAACTGTTGTCTAATTTTTAAATTAAAAAAAAGTGATTTTTTTCCAAAAAAAAGTGCGCTTGTAAGACCGCTGCGCAAATACGGTGTGACAAAAAGTATTGCAATGACCGCCATCTTATTCTCTAGGGTGTTAGAAAAAAATATATATAAAGTTTGGAGGTGTTAAGTAATTTTCTAGCAAAAAAAACTATTTTAATCTTGTAAACACCAAATCTGAAAAACAGCCAAGGTCCTTTAGTGGTTAACTGACAATTGCGCGGTCTTGCGACATGGCTTCCAAACAAATTTGATGTGCTTTTCCTCGGTTTAGGCCGATACGTATTTGTCTACATATTTTTGGTAAAAAAAATTGCAATAAGCCTTTGATTGGTTTGCGCAAAAGTTATAGCGTTGACAAAATAGGGGATGGTTTTCTGAATTTTTGTTTTTACTAGTAATGGCGGCGATCAGTGATTTTTTTCTGTGACTGCGACATTATGGCGGACACTTTTGACACATTTTTGGGACCATTGTCATTTTCACAACGAAAAGTGCTATAAAAATGCACTGATTACTGTGAAAATTACACTGGCAGTGAAGGGGTTAACCAGGAGGGGGCGCTGTAGGGGTTAAGTGTGCCCTAAAGGAGTGTTTTTACTGTGGGGGGGCGTGGCTGTGCGTTTTCCCCTAACACAGGGAACAGACGATCAGTAACAGCCACACTAGGAAGCACGTGGAGAGGTTTGTTTACACTTACCTCTCCCCGTTCTTCCTCTCTGTGACCCCCATCGCGGGAAACTGGCGGCAATCGGGTCCGCTGTTCCGGCGACTGGGATCTTAAAGGGGGCGTACATGTACGCCCTTGTGCCCAGCCGTGCCATTTTGCCATTATATATATATATAAAATGTGTTTTTTTGGGGGGGAACTTCATTTTTCCTGAGCGCTGAGTGGTGCAATTAGGCCTTTTAGACACTAAGGGGTTGATTTATTTACCACCTGCCCTACCCTATTGGATTGTAAGCTCTTCTGAGCAGGGCTCTCTTAATCCTCTTGTATTGTAACTGTATTGTCTCCCTTTTATATAAACCGTAAACTGTTGGCACTATATAAATCCTGTATAATAATAATATTGAAGCCAGAAAATGTGCAAGACAGGTAGACAGAAGAGGGTAAGCAATTACAGGTTACACAATTCTCGACTGGTTTCCACTTAAGATGCCTAGTAGAGATAAGTTCAGGCATCCTCTATATGAAAGAAGCACATGTCATACTGGGTATATATGGGCAGTAAAGGTGAGCTTGGGCATTCCCCAAACTCTTCTCTAACCCAAACTCCACATTGTTGTACTCCAATGAGCTGCGTGACAGCTCATTCCTCTCAGGAATGACCAAGCCCACAGCTCATCGAAGTACAAAAAAGCAGGAGTTTGGATCAGAGATGAGTTTGGGGAATGCCCAAGCTCACTTTTTATATGCCCAGATATACCTAGTATGACATGTGCTTTCTTGATAAGCAAGAGCGGATTGAGTGGAGCTGGAGTCTAGCACTAAGAAGAAAACCATGCCTTTTCATTTTCATTGGATCCCAAGAGAGATCAAAAAGCTTGGCATTTAATCTAAAGAGAAAAAAAATAGATTTAAAAGAAGAGACATTAGGAATGGCTAATACAGTATATGAAAATGTTGGGCCACTTTAGTTTCTTTGACACGAAGATGGAGTTTGGGTGTGTGAGATCTTCTAAAATTGTATTGCGGCTACAACTTGCGGAGGGTTTAAATGCAAACGATGCTTGCAGTGTTGTTCTTTATGCTGATCTAACGCCTAAGTTCTCTGATCTGCCAAAATCTAAAAAAAAAACAGTATTGTGTATTTGGCTTTGGAGAGGTTTAAAGGAAGGGAAAATTCGGCATTGTTCTGGCAATGTTTAAGCCTCTCCCTTCCTCATTAATCCACTTTACAGACAAAAGCATCCCGTAAAGTGGAGGCAAGCTAGAGTTATTGGTGGGAAACTGAATATTCTCCAATATTTTCCTGGGAAGAGATTGGAATGGGTGAGGCAGTTTGGGCAGAGTAAACAAAACACCTTGGAACACTGAAAAAACACTCCTCAGCAGAAATGTAAACGTAGACTAGAGGTTTTTAATGGTGGAATTGCCTTGCTATGTTATTTAGGGAGCCATGCCAACATGGATATTGTAAGGGGTTAGCTCGGTAGCGGGGGTGTGTGACCCTCTGGATGGGTTCACTACACACGGAACTATACAGAAAGGCAGTCGAAGACGGTTAAAAACAAAGATTTTGGTTTATTCTTCCATCTTGCTGGAAACAAGTGCAAGCATCCAAACAGCATAAACAAAATCAAACATAAAATAAACCCTGGCCACTTGGGGCGTCTACCTTCACCACACAGGAACCTATCTATGGAGTCTAGCACAGCCTACTGCTGGGTAGACACTGCTGATCATACAATGAAAAAACAAAAGTCTTTTTGATTTTTATCACACAGAAAAATCAATAGCACCTCACCTCTTGAGAAGTATTTCTGCCCACTGCTCTCCTTCACTCAAAAAGCCTCAGGATGCAGCAATCAGTAGTAATCCTTCGGATTACTTATAGAGGCCTTAATTGCCTCATTCTGAACGGCTGTTTTCCAACGCCCTTAAACCTTTCTGGCTACTTCTGCAGCCGACACCCGATTTTTTTTTTTTACTACTAATGGCGGCAATCAGCGATTTTTTTTTTTCGTGACTGCCACATTATGGCGGACACTTTGGACAATTTTGACACATTTTTGAGACCATTGTCTATTTCACAGCAAAAAATGCATTTAAATTGCATTGTTTACTGTGAAAATGACAGTTGCAGTTTGGGAGTTAACCACAGGGGGCGCTGAAGGGGTTATGTATGACCTCATCTGTGTTTCTAACTGTAGGGGGTGTGGCTGTAGGTGTGACATCGATTGTGTGTCCCTATATTAGGGCCATATTGAAGAATGGGGAAGCTGTGTTTACATACAGCTCTCCCCGTTCTTCTGCTCCGGGGACCGATCGCGGGACTCCAGCGGCGATCGGGTTCGCGAGTCCCGCGGCCGTGATCACGGAGCTTCGGACCGGGTCGCGGGAGCGCGACCCCACGGCTGGGCTTAAAGGGCCACGTACATGTACGTGGATGTGCCCAGCTATGCCATTCTGCCGACGTATATCGGCGTGAAGGGGTCATTAAGTGGTTAAATTAGAACAAAACTTTCAAATTAAAATGACTATTTTTGCATCCCATGCCCCCATCACTGGTATACAAAAAAAAATGTTTCTAAAAAAAGTTTTATTGAAAACTTGCAAGCTGCTCCTGAAACTGCTGTTTATGCGCACCTGCATTCCATCCACAGGTGTTTATGTATTATCATCATGTGACAGTGGTAATAGAAATACATTTTCCCTGCTTGCATAGTAACACAAGTCCTTACAATGGCTTGTGCCTATCTCGGGAAGAAGCAACACAGACAGGAGGGCTGTCAATCAAATACTTTAGTAGGTGGGTGTAAGAGGAGACTGTGTTTTAACATGCTCCCGCTGGCATTAACATGAGGAATTGTAGAAATCTGCAAGACTAATTCCCCCCTTAATTACGCTGGCCTGTTGTCACCCATGGACAGGAAGAGGAGATAGGTGATCCTAACCTCAGTTATTTAATAACAAAGAGTCTATTGAATTTTTGAAGTGCCATGTTTAAAACTCCCTACCCAGGATGGAGCTAGCAGTCAACAGCTTGGAGCTAACTCTGTTTCTGATTTGTAACAAACCTGTCGTTTCACAGGTAAGTGTTTTAACAGCCACCCGATAAGGTGAGGAGGTCCTCAATAGCTATTGTTTACAATACCAGATTGCTAAAAGCGACCCTCGAAAGTGCTATCCTCTCTTTACAGCCCTGGCCAAAAGTTTTGAGAATGACACAAATATTAATTTTCACAAAGTCTGCTGCCTTCATTGTTATGATGACAATTAGCACATACTCTAGAATGTTATGAAGAGTGATCAGATTAATTGCAATTAATTTAAAAGTCCCTCTTTGCCATGAAAATGAACCTAATCCCCCAAAAAATAATTTTACTGCATTTCAGCCCTGCCACAAAAACACCAGCCAACATCAGTGATTCTCTCGTTGACACAGGTTTCATTGTTGACGAGGACAAGACTCGAAATCACTCTGTAATACTGATTGAGTTAGAATAACAGACTGGAAGCTTTAAAATGAGGGTGGTGCTTGAAATCATTGTTCTTCCTCTGCTAACCATGGTTCCTTGCAAGGAAACACATGAAGTCATCATTACTTTGCACAAAAAAACGATTTAAAGGCAAGGATATTGCTGGTACTAAGATTGCCCCTAAATCAACCATTTATCAGATCATCAAGAACTTCAAGGAGAGAGGTTCACATGTTGTGAAGAAGGCTTTAGGGCACCCAAAAAAGTCCAGCAAGCGTTAAGACTGTCTTCTACAGTTGATTCAGCTGCAGAATAGGAGCACCACCTGTGCAGAGCTTGCTCAGGAAGGGCAGAAGGCAGATGTGAGTGCATCTGCACGCAGAGTAATGCTAAGACTTTTGGAGGGTGGCCTGGTGTCAAGAAGGGCAGCAAAGAAGCCAATTATTTCCAGGAAAAACAGAAGACAGACTGATATTCTGAAAAAGGTACAGGGATTGGACTGCTGAGGACTGGGGTAAAGTAATTTCTCTGATGAATTCCCTCTCTGATTGAGGAATCCTGAAAAAAATCTTGTCCGGAGAAGAAAAGGTTAGCACTACCATGAGTCCTGTGGCATGCCAACAGTAAAGCATCTTATGACCATTAATGTGTGGGGTTGCTTCTCAGTCAAGGGAGTGGGCTCACTTACAAAGTTGCCTAAGAATAAAGCCTAAGCCATGAATAAATAATGGTACAAAAACATCCTCCGAGAGCAACTTCTCCCAACCATCCAAGAAGAGTTTGATAATTAACAATGCCCTTTCCAGCATGATGGAGCACTTTGCCATAAGGAAAAGGTTATAACTAAGTGGCTTGGGGAACAAAACATCACAATTTTGGGTCCATGGTCAGGAAATTCCCCAGACCTTAATCCCATTAAGTTTTTTTTAGCTTAATCCTCTCTAAGGAGATTATACAAAGCTTTCAATAGGCAGACAGACGTTTCTTCAAGAATGATGGTAGGAGAGACATCTACCTGTAATCTGTGGCACTAGAGATCGGCAGAAATATTGGTGTGCGATTAACGCCTAAGATAGCCTTAAAGTCAATTGTTAGACTGGTGCCAGATTCGACCATGTATGGCAGCCCTAAGCCTAAAATTAATCATTGAAAAAGTGTTACTATTTGGCATTGTTAAGACTTGCAGTTGAGGGGTGGGCAGCAAAAAAGCGCAGTTAAGCCATGTTCTTGCCACCAACTTTCCCCCCTTAAGCTGCAATTGGCAAGGAAGAATGATGTTTACATTGAAGCAAAGCTATGTTGACCCAACATGGAGCGGACAGCAAGCCCACTGAATGCTATACATTCAAATCAATGGGGAGGCGTGCCAAATTCCCCGCAACCGCGTGCAGTGCAGTTGGTTGAGGTCCGATTGTCAGCAAAAATTAGGCCAAAACAGGTGGGGAGGAGGTGTCGCGTGCTTCCTCACCGCCTGTCAGTAGTCTCTGGAGCACAATCCAGAAGTGCATCAGACTTCAGGGCAAGGGAGATTTAGATGCACATCTAAATCTACCTTTACTATAAACTAATCATGCTTAACCGTTGGCCAATTTTGGTTTCCATTTTTCCGCTTCCCAGCAAGCAAAGCTTTGTCTTCGTATGTATCATGCTAATTACTCCAGTGTGCCAGAAAACCGCACACCCTAGTTAAACACATCCCTGTCCTTTCATGTGACAGGTATATTTCACCCAGCCTGCGAGTGCCAAGATGTGTTCCATTAGCGTGATGGCCGTTCTCCAGCTATAATTTTCTGCCACACATGTGCTGGGGATTTGCGTTGTCGTGTCGTCGGGCAATTGTTTGCAGATGGAGCTGTGAATTACTTTGGTAGTGAGAGTGGGAGGATTTTTTTTCTTTTTTGAAGCTGAAATTCTTTCTGCTTATTACCCTGAATATTATGAATTACCTTCTTGTAGCTGTTATGTAGAATTACATTTTATTTCCATCAGAAAGATGAGAGTGAAATGGTCCACAGTCACGCTTGTGCTTTCCCATAGCTTACACTTGTGAGTGCTGTACAGTGTACATTTCTTGCTTATTGGTCCTTCATTCAGGCCAGATGTGCCACAGACCATATCTACTTATTTGTTCTTGGTCAGAGAAGGGCCCATTCACACATGAGCTTGCGTTTTTATGTTGTGTTTAGTGAGGCTAAAAAAGTGGCAACTTAAAAAAATTCTAGTGCAGCACATACTGTATTGTACACACATATGTACTTTATTATATGTGTTTAAGTTACCATTGAAAATGAATGGAAAGGTCCATACACCATGTGCTGTTGTCTCACGTGTTAAAGGGGTTGTATGTTTTTTATATATATATATATATATATATTATACTTACCTCCACTGTGCAGCTCATTTTTCATAGAGTGGCCCCGATCCACGTCTTTTGGGGTCCCTTGACGGCTTTCTTGGCTCCTCCCCACTTCTGCTAACCCCCTGGGAAGTGCTCTCCCAAGGGGGCTAACTTGCGGGTGCTATCCCGAGTCCTGTATCTGGCGTCCATAGCCACCAACTACATGTCTCGGCCCCACCCCCTGGCGTCATTGGCGTTGATTGACAGCCTGCGCTGCTATCAATCTATCCAATGAAGAGCAGGCCGAGAAGAGACAAGAAGCAATCGCGTTTTCAATGCAGAACTTTCAAGGGCTCGGGTAAGTAAATGGGGGCTTAGGGGGGGGGGGGGGCGTTAAGTATCGGATGTTTTTTCACCTTAATGCATAGGGTGCATTAAGGTGAAAAAACATGAAGGTTTACAACCCCTTTAAGTTCAGCATAACAGCCAGGCCACTGATATTTTCTGGTGCAATAAATTTTTTGGTAAAAAATAATGCTCAGGTGCATATCAACAGTTTACCCATGCAGGGGGATCAAGTGAGAGACATAAAATGACATGGAACATCAATGAATGAACCCAAAACAGGTCCAGTATATAGCGCAAGAGCTCAAGGTATGACCCCCTGGCACAGGCCATAGGTTTGCGAAAATGACCAAGGTCTTAATGCACCGATGCATATTAGAAAAGGGTGAGAGAACAGGCAAACGCCCCAAAGGGGAGGGAAGGGAAGTGGGAGTGTAAAATACCCACAGGCTAGAATCTAGGCCCCACCTTTAATTAGGAAGCATCCAGACTGACCAGGGGTATTGAGGGGAGGGCGTAAGACCACCAAGGGGACCACATTTTAAAAAATATGGTTTGGGAGTCATGGAGAATACTTAACATTTTCTCATTAATCATACGGTTGGTCATTATGCTCCTCAACACAGCGATCGAAATGAAGGGTTTCTTCCAGGCTCTGGCAGTGGCTCTCTTTGCAGCGATAAACAGGCAGGTCGCCAGTTTTTGTTGTTACAAGACTAGACCCTGAATCAGTCAATGCAGCAAAGCCAACTTGACATCCTTATACACAGAATATATGGAATAAGGTTTAAACGAGTTAGAAGATCCTGCACCAGAACCCTGTCAACTGAAGACAGGACCATTAGGTGTGGAATAACCTCTTGCCGATGTCCACAGCCCCTGAAGCATCTGTCGCTATAGGATGGGTTTGCACTGGCTATAGGGGCTGGAAACCCAATACCATCTCCAAAGAACCTTGTAGGCAGCCTCCAATTTAGTCATGTTAAAGGAGCATTTGGCAACATGAGACCAGGTTTTATTCCACTTCTCAGAGTCTTTGGATGCCGCCAAATCATGTTTCCTGATGGAGACTTATAGGAGAGCAATCAAGTGCGTTGAGGGAGGAATAGACCTGTGAGATGGTGCCCGGGGAGCGAAGTCAGATGAGTTTGCTGTTTTTTGAAAGGGGAAATCAAAATTACGTCGCAAAGAGGACACCCAGTGTCAAGGTTGAGCATATTAAAAAAATTCAGAGGTTGAAGCTTTGTGGATTTCCTGGAATGAAGGCCACAAGGTAAAGGAGCATGCAGAGAGGAAATGACAGACCTCAGTGAATACAAGGGACACCTACCAGGAGAATTAACCCTGTTGTTAAAGAGCCGGAGGCAAAAGGGGGTTGTTGAACAGGGACAGAGGGAGGCAAAAGGGGGTTGTTGAACAGGGACAGAGGGAGGAACAGGAGGGAAGGGAGATAAAAGATTGCCAGAATAACGGACAGAATCCCAGAGTTTTAGGCTGTGGAGCATAAGAGGGCTCAGAGTGGACGGGCGGATATTATGTGGGAGCCAAAGAAGGGCTGACAGGGGAATTTGGGAGTTCAAGGAAAAGCCACAGAGGCACATCCGTGGTGGAACAGAGCCATGTCAGTTGAGAGATCTGTGCCGCCTGATAATATATTGGGGACCCCCCTCTGCAGTCTATGCCTGATAAGGGTGGAACGTGGGACCCTGGGACATTTAATGGCAATAAAAGAAAGATTCCTTCACTGGAACAAGCACATGAAGTATTGAGGGACCGGTAGGGTCCAGAAGTAATATAACATTTTTGGGAGGACTGTCATCTTTATAGCATGTATGCGACAGATCCACGATCTTGGAAACCAAGACTGCACAAGGGCAGTAATAGATCTCAGCAGGGGATAATAATTGGTCGTAAAAAAGGTTGAATAAGCAGGGGTCAGTTTAATGCACAAGTAGTCCAAAGAAGAGGTGCACCAGCGGTAAGGGAAGGTTGCCTGGAGATGAGTCACCATCAGGGATGGCAGAATGATGTTAAGGACAGTGGTTTTCTGGGGGTTAATTCAGCGGCCTGAGATTGGAGACTATGGAGATTGGGCAGTGTGGTCAGGCGGTCTGTCAATATTGAGAGGATGTCATCCACAAGCCTGCCTTGTAGTGTAAGCACGTGTACTCAATGGCCGTGATGTTACTCACCTCTAAGGGCCATCTCCAAGGGTCCCAGCGCTAGTATAAATAGTATTGGGGAGAGAGGGCACTCCTGCCTGGTTCCACAAGGAATGGGGTAGGATGCAGAGAGGTGACTGGCATATCTAACGGTAGCAGAAGGGAAGGTAAAGAGCTGCAATCCAGCAGAGGATTGTGTCGCCAAAACCCCAGCGCTTCTGTACATAGGGTAAAAAATTCCAGGGCCATTGATATTTTTTTTTTTAAAAGAGCTCATGAATTACTGACAATGGCTGCTCCATTTCTGACATGACAGTTTCAATTAAGGCACCAGCTGAGGCTATAATTGCAATCAGCTTATCTCTGGAAAGATCAGGTTCCTCATCCCAGACACCGTTCTGATTTTACATCCTGTTATGACCTCATCCACTTATTCTGCACTGATGAGTCTCCCTCCACCAAGTTGATTTTTTTTTTCCATTTTTTTGTTTAAAGACAATAGCCCTATAGCCCTTCCACCGGAACTCCTGATGCAGCCATGAAACAGTAGGAAGGTAATTTAATTTTTCATCTGAGCCGATATTCTGTCTGCCAGTTCACCGGGAGCTTGAGTGCTTTGAATTATTGGTCACAATGGCTACCTGTCATACAGCTGTAGCGCTACCCCCTTAGGAGCCGCTGGTTGTTTTGGGATCGGCGTATTAAGTTACCTTCAATCGTTGTCTAGGGTGATTGTAGTGAGTAGAGCAGTAATCAAATGTCCAATCAGCAGATAAGATTTTCTGAATGCTTTATTGTCTCGGCCCAACACGACCAACATCAACATGAGATAGGACAGAAAAGGTTGATGAAGTAAGAGAACCTTGCAGTATCAGGCTTGGATAAGAGACGAGCAATCCTGCTCTCAGTAGCAATAGATACAGTTCGTCGCCACTCTAGCCAGAGTGGGTGATGTGCCCCCGGACAGACTCCCTGCCACGAGCCTTCGCTGCCGAAGTGTCACTTTAAGGTTGCAGGGAGAAACAGGCCTCTGCCACAGGCCTGGCTCTAGTGGGGCCTCTGCCACAGGCCTAGGACTTGGATGAACGGAATAGTTGAGCTTATCATCCCACTAAATTGTGCTTTGGGGTCACCGACTGACAGTACTAAGGTTATCTGTCAGTATTCGGTCACCCAGATCCCCGATGGTTCGTTCAATCTTCTCAGACAACCTGCCTCTTGGTTCTCCTTGAGCCGATCGCCCACCGCACAGCACGCAGCTTGGGATCTCTTCAGTAGAGTTGGGAACCCAGTTAGTCACTGGGGCCCCTGGTAGCATCAGTTGCTCCAGGCCAGTAGGGCCCAGAGTCAGGAACTCCGCGTTGCGCACGACCCCAGGCCAGGTAGGCCATAGTGGTGGGGCCCGCAATGTGCGCACACCCTAAAGGTGGGTGCCGAACCAGGAACCCGCAAAGAACCCAGAACAACGGCTTCCGCCACAGAAATACTCCTCCCCAGCATGCCCCGCGAGGGAAAAACTCCCAATTGGCTGCTAGGGAAAAGCAGCTCCGCCTGGAACTCTCCGGCGCCACCTGCTGCCCAGGGATGGTGTCTCATCCCTAGAACACAGTCTAGCACACAGAACAATCCAGATTTGGCGACAGCAAAATTTGACATAATTCAGAATGAGCAAACTATCTCTCTCATTCTCCAAATAACTTTAGCGTAGCGCCTTTACTGAAAGTAAGGGGGCGCTACACAGCTATTAAAGCAATTACATCGTTTTTGCAGGTCGGCAACTCCTAAAATATATTTTTACTTGCACATTTTTTAAAGACTAAGGGCCAGATCCTCAAAAGGGATACGCCGGCGTATCTACTGATACGCCGTCGTATCCCTGTTTCTATCTTTGGAACTGATTCACAGAATCCGTTTCCAAGAGATAGACAGAAGATCCGGCATGTGTAAGAGACTTACACTGCCGGATCTTAGGATGCAGTACCGCATCCGCCGCTGGGGGCATTTCGCGTCGAAATGCCGCCTCGGGTATGCAAATTAGCACTTACGGAGATCCACAAAGCTTTTCAGCTTCGTTTTTTCTCCGTAAGTTTTAAGTTGCATGTGTAAAATTAGGGCTGCTTTTACAAAGTGTAAACTGTTTACACCTTGTAAAAGCAGACCCTTCTGTCCAGCGACGCGTTTTTTTTTTTGTTTTAAATTTTTTTTTTTTCGCCGTATCTTTTTTTTTTCCCGACGCAACTTTATTGACCCGGCGCGATCCACAAAGCTCGGCGTAACGTAATTTTGCGCTATGCACGTCGGGAAAATGACGTCACGAGCATGCGCAGTACGGCCGGCGCGGGAGCGCGCCTAATTTAAATGGGAATCGCCCCCATTTGAAGAGGAATGCCTTGCGCCAGCGGAATTTAAGTTACACAGCCAAAAATTTCTAGGTAAGTGCTTTGTGGATCGGGCACTTAGGTAGAAATTTTAAGGCAGTGTAACTTAAATGGGAATTTCTACGTTACGCCGGCTCTTTGTGGATCTGGCCCTCAGTTCACTTTTTTCCCCTTTTACCTTGTGTAACCATAGAAAAGTTCATGACTTCCTGGTATGTAAATTTAGGACATAAAAATCAGTAAGACACAGAAAGCAGTTTACCAGCTGACCTCATTAGCACACAAGCCCCGCACCCATCAACTATGCCTGCTCAGTATTCCCAGTGTCCTCTCTGGGGCTGCGAGTTGGACACCCCTGATGTAGTGCAAGAGCCTGCCTGATTGGATACAGAGTGAATCGTTAGCTAGGTGGATCATCCTATTCCATAGTTTTAGTAAATCTAAAGAAAATTGAACAGAGATTGTACAAGCAGATTGTATAGTGTGTGGCCACCTTTATACACCTTTAAATGAACTAGCTGCGCTTTCAGTGCCAATAATTGTTAATGGCACCTCAAATGCCATGTGAAAAAATCAGCGTTAAACGCAGCACAACGCACGAAACATGAAAAATTGTCCCACTACAGATCTGAATGGGGCCTGAAAGTGGAATATGGAGTTAGAACAGTCTAGTTATCAAGTACATCTAAGTGTTTCTGAACAAAAAAATGTGCGCTTTGCCATGCGTTTCAGAAATGTGTTGCAAAAGCATGTGGCGCTTGCATTATCATTAAATGTTAATGGCACCCCAAGCATGGGTTTCAGGTGCATGAACGACAAGATGTGATGCAAAGGAACCAATAAGTCAGGTAAAGAAACTTTAGTTCTGGAGCTTCTTTGAGGTGTTTGTCATGTGTAAGGCAGTCCATGCCAGTGAATTGGCTGCCCTGTGTGCGATAAGTGGAAAAGCTCCAAAAATGCAACAAAAAAAACATGTACAGAGATGTGAATGGGGCCTGACAGCTATGCGTCTCTGTCCACTCCCCCCTATGTACCTAGATTGTAAGCGCTAATGAGCAGGGCCCTCTGATTCCTCCTGTATTGAATTGTATTGCAACTGTATTATCTGCCCTCATGTTGTTGTAAAGCGCTGCGCAAACTGTCGGAGCTATATAAATCATGTTCAATAATAATGCATAAAGGTGGCCATACACTATACAATCTGATTGTACAATCTTTTCTTAGATTTACCAAAATTATGTATTAGGAGGACCTACCTATCTAGCCACTCACTCTGTATTTAATCAGGGAGGCTTTTGCACTACATCGGTGGTTCCCCTGGCTCGTCTGGAGGATGCTAGAGAAGCCGTGCAATTATAGCAGGTGTTGCAGCCTACATTGACAAGCCAGGCAAACGCACGTCTGGAGGGATGCCGAAAAAAACTAGTTGATGGGTGCAGGGTGTGTGTGCTGATGAGGTCCACTGGTGATCTGTTTCCTGGGTCTTACTGGTTTTCATGTCCTAAATCTACATACCAGGAAATTATGAACATTTCTATGGAACTCACCAAGGCCAAGGTAAGGCCTTGTTCTAAAAATCAAAGAAATGTTTATTTTTCTGCAACAGTGGTATGTTAATGGTGTATTGGTACATAGGGGAGCTGGAATTTAGAACAACAAGGGGAACTTGGCCTTTAAAATACTTCTGATTGCCATTAGTAACATGATAGAAAATGTCTCCTATGCTTGCAGAACAATAAGTCTCTGTAATCATCTTAACCATTTGTAACAAAATGATGCACACTGTAGCTTACAGCAGCTCTGGCAGAGTGGCAATGCATGCTGGGAAACCAAAAATGTTTAAACATGTATTTGCTACTTTTAACATTTGTTATTTGAGTGGCAAAAAAAGTAATGTTTCATTATAGTGTTTAAAAACGAAAATGTTTGCAGAATTTGTGCATTGTGTCATGCCAGGGAAGTGATAAAGACTTGCTCCACATTGGCCTCCATTGGGTAGTGATCTCTCCAGTTGTGTCTGATGATAGAACCGAAATGAGTCATGATTAGCCAATAAACCTCCAATTGGCTGCAGCTGTTCTATAGTTGTGTGTAGTGAAGCAGATGTTGCTGACATGTACCCACACAGAATGCTCAGGGGTCCATCATCGTCTGAAAGTGTTTCTCAGCTCTTAACGTAGTTCACATGACCCAAGCTAATGCCACAAACGTGAATCACCAACCTTCTGTTCAAGGGTTTCTACAGCCACCATAGAAATGAAACTGAGCCTCAGTTATCAAAGTTTATTTAGAATTTAGGAAAATTTAACTTATTACTGTAACACTGCACAGAAAACACTGAACTATTAAGATTACTTTCTGCCCAGAGAAGTTTGCACTTCAATGTCTCCAGCACTGTCTAACACTATTATTATTATTATTATTATTATTATTATTATGTATAACATGTAGCTCTGATGCATTCCACAGTTCTGCATTTAGAACGCTGACTTATTTACAAGAGTGTTTGTGTCATAGACGTTTACACTTCAATGTCCCCTCTAAAGTCATACACTAGTGTTGTGATGCATTTATGTAGCTCTGACATATTACACAGTTCTTTCTATATAGAGGACAGTAAACCATTCACATCAGTCTGCATCAGAAGAACTTACACTCTAATGTCCCCAACACGGTCACACATAGTATTATGATCAAGCATTTACTGTATACAGTATATGAACAATTTACTTCAGTCTCTGTATCACATGAGCTTACACTCTGTTACCTTCACAGTCCCACACAATTATTATCATATACACTGCTCAAAAAAAATTAAAGGAACACTTTTGAATTGGAACTTCTGGGATATTGATTTGGTCAGTTAAGTAGCAGAGGGGGAGGGGTATATACAGAGGGGGTTGTTAATCAGTTTCAGCTCCTTTTCTGTTAATTGAAATTAACAACGGGTGCACTAGATGGGTAACAATAAGACGACCTCCAAAACAGGAATGATTTTTCAGGTGGAGGTGTCTGACTTTTTTTTTACCCTACTCATCTTTTCTGACTGTTTTTCACTAGTTTTGCATTTGGCTAGGGTCAGTGTCCCTACTGGTAGCACGAGGCGATACTTCGACTCTATAAAGGTTGCACAGGCAGTCCAACTCCTCCAGGATGGCACATCAATACGTGTCATTGCCAGAAGGTTTGCTGTGTCTCCCAGCACAGTCTCAAGAGCATGGAGGAGATTCCAGGAGACAGGCAGTTACTCTAGGAGAGCTGGACAGAACCGTAGAAGGTCCTTATCCCATCAGCAGGACCGGTATCTGCTCCTTTGTGCAAGGAGGAACAGGATGAGCCCTACAAAATGACCTCCAGCAGGCCACTGGTGTGAATGTCTCTGACCAAACAATCAGGGAGGCATATCCATGGAGGGACGCACAGACCTCTACAGGCTACACAATGGCACCCTGACTGCCATTAGGTATCGGGATGAAATCCTTGGACCCATTGTCAGACCCTACCCTGGTGCAGTGGCTCATGGGTTCCTCCTGGTGCACGATAATGCCCGGCCTCATGTGGCGAGAGCATGCAGCCAGTTCTTGGAGGATGAAGAAATTGATAACATTGAATGGCCCCTTGCTCACCTGACCTAAATCCAAAAGAACACCTCTGGGACATTATGTTTCGGTCCATCCGGTGCTGCCAGGTTGCACCTCAGTCTGTTCAGGAGCTCAGTGATGTTCTGGTCCAGATCTTGGAGGAAATACCCCAGGACACCATCCGTCGTCTCATTAGGAGCATGTCCTGATGTTGTCAGGCATGCATACAAGCACTTGGGGGCCATACAAACTACTGAGGACCATTTTGAGTTGTTGCAATGAAATTTCAGCAAAATGGACTAACTTGCTGCATAATTTTAATTTCCATCAAATGATGCCCGTTCTGATATGTTTTCAAAGTGTTCCTTTTATTTTTTTTTGAGCAGTGTATTTATATAGCTCTTACATATTCCACAGTGTCATTCACAGAACACTGAACCATTCACATCAGTCTCTGCAACAGAAGAGCTAACACTCTACTGTCCTTTCCACAGTCGTACACTGTTTTAATTATGTATTTATATAGCTATGACATCTTGTGCAATGCTGTACAGAGAACACTTAAAGGGGTTTTAAAGGTTCGGGTTTTTTTTTCTAAATATGTTCCTTTAAGCTAGTGCATTGTTGGTAACATAGTTACATAGTTAGTCAGGTTAAAAAAAAGACAAGTCCATCCAGTCCAACCACAAAAAAATTAAATAAACAAAATAAAAAACACAGTACAATCCCATACACCCAACTCCATACCCACAGTTGATCCAGAGGAAGGCAAAAAACCCCAGCAGAGCATGATCCAATTTGCTACAGCAGGGGAAAAAAATTCCTTCCTGATCCCCTGAGAGGCAATCGGATTTACGCAGGATCAACTTTACCTACAAATCTTAGTACTCAGTTATATTATGTACATTTAGGAAAGTATCCAGACCTTTCTTAAAGCAATCTACTGAGCTGGCCAGAACCACCTCTGGAGGGAGTCTGTTCCACATTTTCACACCTCTTACTGTGAAGAAACCTTTCCGTATTTGGAGGTGAAATCTCTTTTCCTCTAGACTTAAAGAGTGCCCCCTTTTCCTCAGTGTTAACCGTAAAGTGAATAACTCAACACCAAGTTCACTATATGGACCCCTTATATATTTGTACATGTGGATCATATCCCCCCCTAATTCTCCTCTTCTCAAGAGTGAATACATTTAGTTCTTCTAATCTTTCCTCATAGCTGAGCTCCTCCATGCCTCTTATCAGTTTGGTTGCCCTTCTCTGCACTTTCTCCAGTTCCCCTAATATCCTTTTTGAGAACTGGTGCCCAAAATTGGGCTGCATATTCTGGATGAGGTCTTACTAATGATTTGTACAGGGGCAAAATTATATCTCTCTCTCTGGAGTCTATACCTCTCTTAATTCAAGAAAGGACTTTGCTCGCTTTGGAAACCGCAGCTTGGCATTGCATGCCATTATTGAGCTTATGGTCAACTAAAACCCCCAGATCCTTCACCACTACGGATCCCCCCAGTTGTACACCTCCTAGTATGTATGATGCATGCATATTCTTAGCCCCCAAGTGCATAACTTTACATTTATCAACATTAAACATCTGCCACTTAGTCGCCCAATTAGACAGAGCATTGAGGTCAGCTTGTAAATTGGAGACATCCTGTAAAGACGTTATTCCACTGCATAGCTTGGTGTCATCTGCAAAGACAGAAATGTTACTTTTGATCTCAGACCCAATATCATTTATAAAGATATTAAAAAGTAAGGGTCCCAACACTGAATTTTGGGGTACAGAATCATTAACCAATACTCTCTGAATTCTGTCTTTCAGCCAGTTTTCTATCCATTTACAAACTGATATATCCAATCCTGTAGACTTTACCTTACACATGAGCCGTGTGTGGGGAACTGTATCGAACGCTTTTGCAAAATCCAAGTATACCACGTCCACAGCCACGCCTCTGCCCAAGGTTTTACTTACCTCTTCATAAAAGGAAATCAGGTTTGTCTGACAACTTCTGTCTTTCATGAATCCATGCTGTCTGTGGCTTAAATAGTTTATTTCCAGCAAGAACTCATCCATGTGGTATTTTATTATACGTTCCAGTATCTTCCCAACTATAGAAGTTAAACTAACAGGTCTATAGTTACTTGGTAAAGACTTTGTTCCCTTTTTAAATATAGGCACCACATTGGCTCTACGCCAATCCAGTGGTACTATTCCTGTCATTAAGAAGTCCCTAAAAACTAGATACAATGGCTTTGAAATTACAGAGCTCAATTCTTTTAGGATCCGTGGGTGGATGCCATCTGGTCCAGGTGCTTTATCCACCTTTATTCTGTCTAAATATTTCTGGACCATATCACTTTTGAGCCATTGTGGATTTGGGGCTGTGTCACTACCACCCCCATTTTGGACATGAGCTCCCCCATGCTCCAATGTACACACAGAGCTGAAGAAAGCATTTAATAAATTAGCCTTCTCTTTGTCCCCAGTCACCCACTCTAGATTATTTTGTAAAGGGCCTATGTGCTCAGACTTGACCTTTTTACTATTAATAGATTTGAAGAATTTTTGGGGGTTTGTCCTACTATCTTTTGCAATCTGTCGTTCGTTTTAAATTTTTGCATCCTTGATTTCCTTTTTACATATCCTGTTATATTCTTTGTAACATTTAAACAACACTAGTGTTCCTTCATTTTTATATTTTTTAAAAGCTATTTTCTTATTGTTTATAGCTTTTTTAACTTTGACCGTGAGCCACATAGGTTTTATTTAGCCTTTTAAACTTATTGCCCATGGGATTATACTTTGTAGTGAGTTCATAAACGGTCTTTTTGAAGAATTCCCATTTCTGTTCTGTGTTCATCAATGCCAATATTCCCTCCCAGTCCAAGTCCTGGAGAGCAGCCCTCATCTTTGGAAAATTTGCTCTCTTGAAATTAAGTGTTTTTATAGAGTGATATGTGATCGAGAGTCCTAATGTGAATACAGCACCTCATCCCAAAATTGATTAAGAAAGGAAATTGGAGGGGTTGAGGGGATTATGATGGTGCCAAAATAGAAATAGTATACAGTTGTCTGGTTTCTATTTTGGCACCGTCATAATCCCCTCAACTCCTCCAATTTCCTTTCTTAAGTGTTTTTATCTTTCCTGTATGTATTTCTTGCTTACAGCGAACACCAAATGAAATCATGTTATGATCACTGCTACCCAGGTGTTCCTTTATCTGAACATTAGTAATAAGCTCTGCATGGTTTGAGATTACCAGGTCCAACAGAGCATCATTCCTAGTTGGGGCCTCAATAAACTGGACCATAAAATTGTCCTGCAATAGGTTTTAACATTTTTTCTCTTTAGCTGTCCCAGCAGTGCCATTACTCAAGTCAATTTCTGGGTAATTAAAATCCCCCATTATTATCACCATCCCAGCCCTTGCAGCCCTTTCCATCTGTGCAAGGAGCCGAGTTTTCCACCTCCTCGTTAACATTGGGTGGTCTATAACAAACTTCAATTATTAACTTTGAACTATGCACATCTGTATGCAGTTCCACCCATAATGCTTCAGCTTCATCACACTCTCCATCAACCAGGTCCTCTTTCATGCTTGCTTTGAGGTCACTTCTCACATAGAGACAGACCCCGCCACCTTTCCTATTTACCCTGTCTTTCTGAAAAAGAGAGCATAGCCAGGAATATTAATAGCCCAGTCATGTGAGGATTGAAGCCAAATTTCAGCAATACCGATTACATCATAGCTCTCCTCATGCACCAGAGCTTCCAACTCACCTGTTTTGCTTGGCAGACTTCTGGCATTAGTGAACAAACACTTTACTGCATTAATATATTTTGACCCGTCCCATACTATCCTCTTGGGTGTTCCGAGATTGCAACTAGGACCTGCTACTCTACTTACCTTGGGTTTATGTGCTTTGGTTACCCTACCTCTAATGCCCCTAATACTACCCTCTTGAATATGTTCCACACTGACGATCTCTGTCTCTGGACCCTCCCCCCCGTTGCCTAGTTTAAAAACCTCTCTAACTTTTTGGCCATCCTTATTCCAGCTGATCTGCACCCTCCTCATTTAGGTGCAGTCCGTCCCTTCTATAGTTCTGGTTATCGACTGAGAAGTCGGCCCAGTCCTCCAGGAACCCAAACCCCTCTTTACTACACCAGCTCTTCAGCCACTTGTTTACTTCCCTAATCTCCCTCTGCCTTTCTGGTTCACTTACCTTTTCCTTCCATTTCCCTTTCAAATGTTTTTTTTCTTTGTCTGAATTTCTCACTTCCTGTTTCTCCTCAGTAAGGTGTTCAGTAAGCTGTTCTAAATGACTTTCCACCTCTCGGATGATGGTGGAAAGCTTACTGAGGAGAAGCAGGAAGTGAGAAATTCAAACAAAGGGGGAAAAAAACATTTGGAAGGGAAATGGAAGGAAAAGGTAAGTGAACCAACAATGCACTAGCTTAAAGGAACCTATTTAGAAAATAAAAGACGAACCTTTACAACCCCTTTAACCACTTCCCGACCGCCGCATGTATATGTACGTCCACAGAATGGCACGTACAGGCAAATGGGCGTTCAGGTACGTCCTTGCCTTTCCGCGGGTCGGGGGTCCGATCGGGACCCCCGCTACATGCGGCGGTCGGATTCCCGCGGGGAGCGATCCGGGACGACGGCGCGGCTATTCGTTTATAGCCTCCCCGGAGCTGAAGAACAGGGAGAGCCGTATGTAAACGCTGCTTCCCCGTGCTTCACTGTGGCGGCTGCATCGATCGAGTTATCCCTTTTATAGGGAGACTCGATCGATGACGTCAGTCCTACAGCCACACCTCCCATCAGTTGTAAACACACACTAGGTGAACCCTAACTCCTACAGCGCCCCCTGTGGTTAACTCCCAAACTGCAACTGTAATTTTCACAATAAACAATGCAACTTAAATGCACTTTTTGCTGTGAAAATGACAATGGTCCCAAAAATGTGTCAAAATTGTCCGAAGTGTCCGCCATAATGCCGCAGTCACGGAAAAAATCGCTGATCGCCGCCATTAGTAGTAAAAAAATAAAATAATAATAAAACTATCCCCTATTTTGTAAACGCTATAAATTTTGCGCAAAGCAATCGATAAACACTTATTGCAATTTTTTTAATCAAAAATAGGTAGAAGAATACCTATCGGCCTAAACTGAGGAAAAATAAATTTTATATATGTTTTTGGGGGATATTTATTACAGCAAAAAGTAAAAAATATTGCATTTTTTTCAAAATTGTCGCTCTATTTTTGTTTATCGCGCAAAAAATAAAAACCGCAGAGGTGATCAAATACCACCAAAAGAAAGCTCTATTTGTGGGGAAAAAAGGACGCCAATTTTGTTTGGGAGCCACGTCGCACGAGTGCGCAATTGTCTGTTAAAGCGACGCAGTGCCGAATTGTAAAAACGCCTTTGGGCATTTAGCAGCATATTGGTCCGGGGCTTAAGTGGTTAACTAATCCAATGTTTATGATCTTTACTTACCTTAAAGTTTTCTTCAACTGCCTATAAAAATTGATTTTACTTCCAGGTTATCTCTGGAAACAGGTTCAAGTTCTTCATTGACAGTTCTTTCCATGATCGATTTTCAACACAATGCTTAACATGTTGTAATTTTTACAAATTGCACAGCAATCCCAGTGGCCGGGCCCTGACCACATTTCCACATCTTTTTTGTTTGACGGTGTCAGTGATCCGATTAACATCTAATTCCCAGCGACTTCTCTTTTCAACACAAAAGCCACATATGTCTGGTGTGAGTTTGGCGTTGTTGAAATAACGTCAACATTTTCAGAGCTAGCAGAGGCCTGTGAGGTCCCGACGGCTTGCGTGCATTATAATCTACGCTCAAGGGAGACTGTGTGGGTCATGAGACGTCTTGTTCCCATCACTGGAACAAATTCTGTGTAATTGATGAAATGACACAATGGCAGGAAGTCAGTGTGCAGCAATTTATCAATGTCCACTGGCATCTGACATCTTACTTGGGGTAATTCCAGGATTGGACAGATCTTCTACAATTACTGATAATTTGACCACTCCGTATCTACAAACTGAACTCCACACCGTGCAAACTCCTTACATATTTGTGTTGTAAGTGCAGTAAATAATATTGTTGGATCTTCTTAGGATCTGATTTTAAAACTTAATCTGATTCTTTGCAGTAGGGGAGTAACTAATATGCCGTTTAGGGCCTGGAATCCCCCAAAATGAATTTTTACACCCTCTCCCCATTGCATCACACTCATTGCCAGCACATTGTACAAAATATACTCCCAGTTGCTCATGCTGACAATGCACAGGCCATACACTGTGACCAGTTGCAAATAAATAGTTGGTGCCACATTTAAAGAAAAGCCATCATGCCATAAATACTGAGGCTGCAAATGCTGCTTCCTAAAATGCTGGTTGTCAGGCCATCTTACTGATCAACTGTCTGCACAAGTATGCACATACTGTCGTCCTTTTCTGATCTGGTGACATGTCCTAAGACGCAAATGTATTGAATGCAGAGTGAGCAAAATGGTCAGGCAATTAGCATTTTCAGGAGGTTAGCAATGACATCTGCCTAATTTGTTTTCAAAAGAGTTTAATTATCAAATATATCTCAAAGCTGTAACTAAAGTGTAGTAGCCTAATCCATGTGCTGTTTTCCGGCACACGCTCTGGATATTTGCCGGCATACACTTCCCTGAATTCATATAACTTGTATAACTGCAGCAGGAGAAAATGGCATAGGGTGAAAAAAAACAGATCTCTTCTAAACTCTAATTTTCAGTGCCCAGCATGCTGCAATTATAAATCACGGGTCAGGCATACCGCTTATAGGGATGAGCTTCGAAAAGCCACGGAACACAATGTAAAAGTCTAAGGGAGAAAACTAAAGTGCTAATTTTAAAGGCTTATATGCAAGTTATTCACATAAAAAGTGTTTGGGGACCTGTGTCCTGCCCCAGGGGACATGTATCAATGCAAAAAAAAGTTGTAAAAACTGCCGTTTTTTTCGGTAGCAGTGATTTTAACAATGCTTAAAGTAAAACAATAAAAGTAAAATATTCCTTTCAATTTTGTACCTAGGGGTGTGTGTAAAGTATGCCTGTAAAGCAGCGCTTAATTCCCATGCTTAGAACTGCCCCTGCACAAAGTGTAATTTCTGAAGGAAAAAAAGTCTCAGCTATAATGAATTGTTGGCTCCCGGAAATACAGAGAAAAGGCATTGAAAGTCATCGAGAAAAGAAAATGCGTGGGGGTCCCCCCAAATTCAATTACCAGGCCCTTAAGGTCTGGTATGGATATTAAGGGGAACTCCGACCCTTCAGGTCTGGTATGAATTTTAAGGGGAACTTCACCTCAACTTTAAAAAGAAAATGGCATTGAGTTCCCCCAAAAATCCATACCAGACCCTTTATCCGAGCACCCAACCTGGCAGGCTTCAGGGAAAGAGGGGGGATGAGAGAGCGCCGCCCCTCCTGAACCGTACCACATGCCCTCAACATTGGGAGGATGCTTTGGGGGTCTGTGACCTCTCAAAGCACCATGTCCCCATTTTGATGGGGACAAGGGCCTCATCCCCACAACCCTTGCCCCGTGGTTGTGGGGGTCTGCGAGGCGGGGGGCTTATTGGAATCTGGAAGACCCCTTTAACAAAGGGAACCCCAAATCCCCCCCATAATGTGAATTGGTAATGGGGTACCCCTATTTCACAAAGAAAGTGTAGCAAATTGTAAAAAATAACAGACACCGTTGGCAAAATCCTTTATTAAAAAAAAAAAAAGATTCCAGCGGTGGTAATCCACTCTCGGTCTCTGCTCCAATGCTGTCGGTATCCTGCAATAGGTGATCTCCTCTCCGGGGTCCAGCGATGAGAAGATCTCCTCTTCTTCCAGGTCCAGGATCCAGCGATGAGATGTCCGCAGCGCATCACCTGTGTCCACCGGAGACACCCCGGGAATGATGCGGCGGGAGCTCTTGTGTAGGTGAGAGCAGGGCCACCCGCCACGTGACCCTGTCCCCCTCTGACGCAAGGGAAAACTCAGGCTTTCCCTTGCGTCAGAGGGGGACGGGGTCACGTGACGGGTGGCCCTGCCCTCACCTACATAAGAGCTGTCGCTAGGTCCCGCCGCATCATTCCCTGGGTGTCTCCGGTGGAGACAGGTGATGCGCTGCAGACATCTCATCGCTGGATCCTGGACCTGGATGAAGAGGAGATCATCTCATCGCTGGTCCCCGGAGAGGAGATCACCCATCGCAGGAGACTGAGAGTGGATTCCCACCGCTGGCATCTTTTTTTTATTTTATTATTTTTAATAAAGGACTTTTCCAATGGTGTCTGCTTTTTTTTTTTGTTCAATTTGTTGCACTTTCTTTGTAAAAAGGTAGGGGTACAATGTACCCCATTACCAGTTCACATGGGGGGGCCGGGATCTGGGGGTCCCCTTTGTTAAAGGGGTCTTCCAGATTCCGATAAGGGTTGTGGGGATGAGGTTCTTGTCCCTATCAACATGGGGACATGGTGCTTTGAGGGGTTCAGGACCCCCCATTTTTTCCTGCGGCCTGCCAGCTCGCGTGCTCGGATAAAGGGTCTGGTATGGATTTTTGTGGGGGGAACTCCACATGATTTTTTTTTCATTTGACGCAGGGTTCCCCTTAATATCCATACCAGACCTGAAGGACTTGGTAATTGAATTTGGGGGGAGCCCCACACATTTTTTTTTTTATCAATTACTTTTCTCTGTATTGCCGGGAGTCGACAATTCATTATAGCCGCGAGTGGTTTTAAATTACTTATTTTCCTTCAGAAATTACATTTTGTGCAGGGATAGTTCTAAGCACGGGAAACAAGTGCTACCTCACAGGCATACTATAACCCCCCCCCAGGTACGAAATTTTAAGGAATATTTCACTTTTATTGTTTCACTTTAAGCATTATTAAAATCACTGCTCCTGAAAAAACAAAATTTCCCTTGTGGCAGGACCCAGGTCCCCAAACACTTATTAGGAAAATAACTTTCATATAAGCCTTTAAAATTAGCACTTTAGATTTCAAACGTTCGAGTCCCATAGACTTAAAACGGGGTTCTGAAGTTCACATAAACTTTTGGTCTGTTTGCAGGTTCTGGTGTGAACCGAATGGGGGTGTTCGGCTCATCCCTACCCGCTTAATTGGCTGCCTACTTGTTCCAAATCTGTGAACTGAGAAGACTTGTATGTAATTGATATAATCCCTTTCAGCTATATTCAGTAGGCTTTTCACAAGGCCTCTTTAGCCAACTGTCATATAAATATGTAACATGCAGCTTCCCTCTCTTGAAGCTATGCAGTTGGTGCTGGAACCACAGAACACCTGGCTAGAATTTTGGCAGGTTTATAGGTTCAAGTCATATAGGAAGCCAGGAGGCTGCCAGCTGCTGGGTTTGCAGCAAAGAATAAATGATGGGACTAAACAGGCTTGGGAGAAAATTTGTGTACATGGAATAAATAATATTGGAAAACTTTGGCTGTTTTTAAATGGATTGGGGTGTCGAGATTTTGACTTGGTGTGGCTAGACCCTCCAGCTGTTTCACATTGTCAGTTTTTATGCAGGATCAGCATTTCTACCACAGATTTTTATTTATTTTTCAAGTATATGGGGGGAAAATACATAAATGGAACACAGCCAGGGTGTGCCTGACATGGATGTGATATTCCAGCCTTTATCGGCAGGAAAATGTGGCAGGTCAGAACTCTGTTTAAATATAATGTGTGCTGATCTAGTAAACGCTCCCACAGCTTCATCCAATAAACACAAATAGATCGTAGGCCCCCTCATCAGGCACTATGTAATTTGGGTGTTAAGGCGGAATGTTAAAGGCAATCTATTTTCTTTAAAGTGTCATTAAAGCGGAGCTCCACCCCTTAGATTAAGGACCACTTTAACCACTTAAGCAGCTAAATGCCCAGGCCAGGTTTAGCGATTCGGCACTGCGTCGCTTTAACAGACAATTGCGCGGCCGTGCAACGTGGCTCCCAAACAAAATTGGCGTCCTTTTTTCCCCACAAATAGAGCTTTCTTTTGGTGGTATTTGATCACCTCTGCGGTTTTTATTTTTTGCGCTATAAACAAAAATAGAGCAACAATTTTGAAAAAATTCAATATTTTTTACTTTTTGCTGTAATAAATATCCCCCAAAAACATATATAAATTTTTTTTTTTCCTCAGTTTAGGCCGATACGTATTCTTCTACCTATTTTTGGTAAAAAAAAATCGCAATAAGCGTTTATCGATTGGTTTGCGCAAAATTTATAGCGTTTACAAAATAGGGGATATTTTTATTGCATTTTTATTAATTTTTTTTTTTTTTACTACTAATGGCGGCGATCAGCGATTTTTTTCGTGACTGCCACATTATGGCGGACACTTCGGACAATTTTGACACATTTTTGGGACCATTGTCATTTTCACAGCAAAAAATGCATTTAAATTGCATTCTTTATTGTGAAAATGACAGTTGCAGTTTGGGAGTTAACCACAGGGGCGCTGAACGTGTTAGGCTTCACCTAGTGTGTGTTTACAACAGTAGGGGGGTGTGGCTTTAGGTCTGATGTCATCGATTGTGTCTCCCCTATAAAGGGGATGACACGATCGATGCGCCGCCACAGTGAAGCACGGGGAAGCCGTGTTTTACATACGGCTCTCCCCGTTCTTCAGCTCCGGGGAGCGATCGCGACGGAGCTAATAGCCGCGCCGTCGTCCCGGATCGCTCCCCGAGGTAAGCCGCACGCAGCGGGGGGGGGGGTCCCGATCGGACCCCCGACCCACGGAAAGGCCAGGACGTATATATACGCCCATCTGCCTGTCCGTGCCATTTTGCGGACGTAAATAGTCGTGCGGCAGGCGTTAAGTGGTTAAGGACTCGTTCCCTGCTCCTCTTGCACATTTGGCACTTTTAAAGGGAGGGGGGAGTGCGGGTACCTGATTTTGACAGGTAACTGTTTCCCACTTACATTGCGAGCACCGCAGCACTCAGAACAGAAGTTCTCCTCCCTCCCCCCTGCAGTCTTCTGGGACACTGACAGAGGACTGCATCCACCAATCACAATGCGCAGTGGGCACCCAGCTGTAACTCCACAAGCTGTCACAGCTGGGTGCCCATAGTGAAGATGCCAGGGACAGAATACAGCAGGTGAGACCGACTGGGTTGAGCACACCGCTGGATTGTGGGACAGTTGAGTGTTTTTTTAAAAGTTGTCAGCTACAGTTTTTGTAGCTGCTGATATTTATTTGTTTGCAAAGGTGTCTGGAACTCCTCTTTAAACCCACATCATTAAAAACTAACAGTAAATGCTGTATTGCATGCTGTTCATACTCACTCGGTCACTATGAGATTCATTTTCTGTATTCTACAAAAAATCTAGTTGATCCTGCTTTTCTCTTTCTCCATCTTCTGTCCATGTCCCCAATTCAGCTAGGGATTTTGCAGAGCATTGTTGGCAGCTAGCACACATGCTCGGTTCTCAGTGTATTTTCTACCCTCAGCGTTTCCTCCCTCTTACATCTGTGCAGCCCATGTGACTATAGAGTCACACAGAGGACTAGAAGCTTCTCGTTCCACTGTTTTCTTACAGACAGGCTGGGAAAGAGCTGGGTCATTTGACAGATGTATAGTATCTCATAAAAGTTAGTACACCCCTCACATTTTTGTAAATATTTTATTATATCTTTTCATGTGACAACACTGAAGAAATTACACTTTGCTACAATGAGTAGTGAGTGTCAGCAGTACTTTGTAACAGAGATGCTAAAGATGTAAAAGTTTGCATACCCCCCTCCCTTTCACTTACCAACAGTTACATTCAAGGCATGCCTTTAATGTTGAGAACGTCTGTTAATGACGAAACGTCGTCTGGGAAGGCGCACACTGACGTCACCGCGTTCCATCTGAAGGAGGAAGGGCTCCTATTGCCGGCCGGCATACACACACGCTTTGAATCATGAGATGTTTGTAAGTACATGTCTTATGCATTTTTATTAAATATTTCGTACGGTATCACACTATGATCCGTTTTTATTTATATACCGAGGATATGTTCAATCATCGATGTGGTGCAATTTGAGATCTGCTCCCTGGATCTCTCCCCAGTCTGATGCTAATCTGATGTGGAGTCCATTGAATAGAATCTGTCTACATGCCTAATGTTTGGGTGGTTCTGGTAAGCGGCTTTCAGTTTGGTGGTGGTGTGTTCACACTGAAGTTTTGCTGACACATGGTGGTGCTGCTACGATCTTTTTATTGGACTGAATGTGCTTTTATTCATATTATCTATTATCATTGCTTTTTACCAGCCTGATATCTGGTTTCTTACTTGGCGCAGTTTACTTTTATATATGCCTTTAATGATACCTGTTAAAACTACTAGGGTACTTATATTAGCTCTCAACTGAACTGTGAAGCTTTCAAATGGCTGATGTCATAGCTTAATCACTAGGGATGAGCTCCGGCGTGTTCGTACACTCCATTAGCAGAGCCCGCCAGGAAGTCGGCACTGCTCTGTGCTAATCGCAGGCAGTGAGACATTTCCCGATCTTTGCAGCCACGCATCGGGACAATGTCTTCCTGCCTGTGATTAGCGCAGCTACGTGCTGACTTCATGGCGGGGTCTGCACCTGCAGTGTGTGAACATGCCGGAACTCATCCCTACTAATCACATGTACAGCACCATGGCAACTGCAGATCAAACTGATGCTAAGATGGCAGTTTCTTTGGCTAGGGTTAAGTTACACTTTAAATCCATTGTGCCCATTTTTTTTTCTTCCACCCCACTTGTATATGACTGTTAGAGATATTTGAATTACATATTTGTATGAGTTTGGTCAGTAAATCCAAGATGTACTTAGAATTTGGGCCCAAGTTGGATGTAAGCCATGCAAGGTTCTATTATTAAAGTGGTTGCAAAGGTAATTTTTTTTTAATATAACAGACATGTCATACTTACCTGCTCTGTGCAATGGAATTGCACAGAGCGGCCCTGAACCTCTTCTCAGGTCCCCCGCCAGTGTCCAATACCCCCATACGAAGCCGCTTCCATGGAGGCACTTGTGCATGCTCACTTCCAACCCCCATTGCTGTGTCCATTAATACAGATCTGCCCTGCCCCCTGCTCCCTCGTCACTTGCTTTGATTGACAGCAGTGGGAGCCAAAGGCTCCTGGTGCCCCAGCAAAGCCAGTGAGACCCGGAAGTGAGGGGAGAGAAGACCTGCAGACATGCACATCGCTGGATTGAATAAAGGACTCAGGTAAGTAAAAGGTTGGGGGGGTAAGGGGGGATACTGATGCCTAATATTTATTTACCTTAATGCAAGGAATGCATTAAGGTAAAATTGTCTTGGCTTTATAATCACTTTAATTAACAACATATATAAATCCATATACTGTATCCTCCAAAATAGCACTATGTACAATTTACTTATTTTCTGCAGTTTACCAACAAAGTGAATTTTTTTCCCCCAGCGCATTCTTTTTTTCATTAAAATTAATTTATTTAGGTATTCTTCAAGCAAAGGTTACGCAGGTTCTGACACAAAAGGAAGAACACAATTAGTTTTTTTTGTTTTTTGTTTTTTTATGAATCCTTGAAATGGAAAGCATAAATTCTTACAACAGAAGTAGAAAACCTTTCAGACTGCTGCTTAGAAAACTTTGCCAAAGTTTAAAGTATCTGTCTCTTCAGAAATGTAAATGTCATGAAATCATTCCTTACACAACGGCAAAAAAAAGCTAAATGTTTATTTTCGTGGAAATATCACATAACGCAGTTGCTTTTATTAACCAAAGAGAAGAAAATTAAACAGCAGGAAAGCCTTTCCAACATGAGCAGGAAAGCTTTAGCGGAACGCTGTTTCTGGAAACCATTAATGTATGGATCGAATGGCATTGATTATCTTCAAAGAGGATTTCATCTTTCACGATCCTGGGAAACTCAACCTGTCCGCTGTCTATAAATGTAATAGCAGAATGATGTGATGATCAACAACAGAGATTCCAATGTCTGCTCGCTGTTGTGAAATGTAAAACTTCAGCATAAGGCACTAGGGGTGCGACGAATCAAAAAACTCACGGATCGGATCAGAGTCACGGATCGGATCATTTTTCATGTTATACTCACCGGAGTTTTAGATTTCAGTTATTTTCAACACAAAACGGAGCTTATATGCTTAAATACAGTATATGTAAATCTGACAGACTGTTTACATGTTACATTTTAAAAGCAGCAGCAAACCTGCTGACCTTACATGGTTGCTAATGTGATGGAACACATCTAATTTTTACATTTAACTAAATGTGAAATGTGAAAATCTGAGGCGTTCTGTCACATTAGCAAGCATGTAAGGTTTGATGCTGTTTTTTAAATGTAACATGTAAACATGAAGTGAAAACAAAGGACTCCCGTGCTGTCAGTAGACTAAGCTAGGGGGCACTGCTGCAGACACCTAATGATCTGTCTAAGCTAGGGGGCACTGCTGCAGACACCTAATGATCTGTCCTAGCCAGAGAAATGTGTCAGTGATTAAGTAATGATGTCAGCTCTGTGTGACTCAAAGGGCAAGGGAACGGTGTGACTGATAGGCACACTAAATGTGTAAAACGCAATAAAACTGTGAAGATCACAATAAAAAGCAATATCTGATCCAAAAACATCAAAAAGCTTCAAAATACATACAATGTGAATAAAAACAACATAAGTGAAACAAATGAGATGAATCAAACGTGAATCATATAGATAAATAACAAGTGTAATAAAATATAAATATAGAAGCCAAAAATTTGTCAAAGAACACACTGAATGAATAATGAACAGAAAGTCTCTGTATGGTGATCCCAAAACCAAGCACAAGTGTTGAAAGGAGAGAAACTTCAGTGCAAACACCTCCTGTGTCTCCTAGCAGCTCACCTCACAGCTGTTGCACGGACAGCCCAAAAATCCTCAAATGTACATTAAGTGGATGGTGCAATAAGCTAATATGTAGCTAAAGGACTCAGAGCCGGATGTTGCATGTGAAAAGAGAACAAAACAAGGAGGTATATAGCGTAACTCTCTGAGTCGGTTCACACTGGGGCAGCACGACTTCCAGCACGACTTTGGGAGGCAACTTGGACACGACTTGAGTATGAATCATCAGGCAACTTACAAGGCAACTTCAAGTTGCCTCCAGGACAGTACAAGGCAACTTCAAGTCGGATCCGGGACAGGAGACTTTCCAGTGGCCAATCAAACAATCGGCTCTGGGGGAGGGAGGGGTTTGCCTGAGAAATGTATGTTCTCTTCCTGGAAAGTTGCTTCAGTTAAGACAGTAATCAGACTTCTGAGGCAACTTCCATTGAAATCAATGGGTACAAGTTGCCTACAAGTCGGATTGAAGTAGTACAGGAACCTTTTCTGAAGTCGGAGCGACTTCAGTAGTGTGTATTTAGACGGCTCCATTCACTTCCATTGATTTTCTCAACCACACGACTTGGGGCAACTTCAAGTCGGATCCCAGGTCGCCCCAGTGTGAACCGGCTTTGAGAACAATACTGTGGTAAACAAATCTCCTGTGTGCCTCTTCTTATTCCTTCCTGCCTCCCAGTAGCATCAGATGTATTTTCTTCAGAGGATAGTGATAAAATAGAAAGAAGGAAGACACATCGCATAATCCCGTAAAATGGAACACATTTAATGATAAACGTGCAATGTAAAAACTCACATATATGACAGATCTGCGGTTTGTTTTAGCGACGAGCTCATCTCCTGCCGTCAGATAATGCTTAATCTAGTGCTCCAATCCCGACGCGTATCGTCATCACGTGACTTCATCAGGGGATACCACTAGATACGATCAATGGGCTTAAAAAGTCTGCTAAATTGAACGCCCATCGACCATTATGTTGAAGCCCGCTGTAACCAAGTCTATAGCCAAGCAACACAGTATATCCTCCGCCATTTTCCCTGAGTCTCAGATAATAATGGACCTACATCGGATGGATAGCGTGGTACACGCTGGGCCATGAGCCGCGGGACAGGCATATACAGGGTAAATAAAATCATGGTACAAGTACCAGTTAAAAAACTGGCAGCCTAACGCAAAATTAAATAGAATAAAATGCAATTAAACAAACGTGACAATGCTGGGTGACCTAATTGTAAAAGGTATACCCAGGCTGGCATACTACAAAAACTAGTGCACACAGCATCTGCATATATAAGGCCACGTAAATAGCTCCAATAAGGGAAACATATATGTAATGGCTAATGCGGTGAAAAACACACCTACCTAATTTCCGTATGTTGAAATGGGCTGAGAATTAAAATACACCGAAGGGGGATCTGGTCCAATAACCGGAACCAATGAAAATATGTAAAAAATAAACTACTATTAAAGCAAATATATGTAAAAAAAAAATTACTGATGGGTGCGCAAGGTGAGCGCAAAAATCATGTAGGAGCTCTAGGGAAAACACTGGTGACATGATAAAATGTATCTAAACACATTGGCACTATCAACACTCGGAAAAGTAGAACCAAGGTAGCCTAATAAATGGATCTGTAGATGGAGGAAGGGAAGAAAAAGGGGACCTAGTGGACACTCAAAAGTCACTCAAAAAGCAATTCAAATCAAACTCAATATTAAGTCCTTTGGCTACAAAGGTGTCCATAGAAAAGATGTATTTAGATTCAAGTTGACTAAGAGACCTCACCTTATGTCCCCCTCGCCAAGGCCTAGCATATGGCACAATCCCCCAAAATTTTTGCTGGGAAGGGTCTTTGTCATGAACTTCCGCAAAGTGTCTAGAGACACTATAAATGGGCGACAGATCTGGATGTTGTGGCTGCGGCCTAACCAGTCTCTCCGGTGTTGAAAAAGTGGAGATAGGGTCATGTGTGCCCACATTATTTTGTTATTTGTAGACTAAATCATTTTCACATGCAACATCCGGCTCTGAGTCCTTTAGCTACATATTAGCTTATTGCACCATCCACTGAGTGTAAATTTGAGGATTTTTGGGCTGTCCGTGCAACAGCTGTGAGGTGAGCTGCTAGGAGACACAAGAGGTGTTTGCACTGAAGTTTGTCTCCTTTCAACGCTTGTGCTTGGTTTTGGGATCACCATACAGAGACTTTTTGTTGATTATTTATTCAGTGTGTTCTTTGCCAAATTTTTGGCTTCTATGTTTATATTTTATTACACTTTTTATTTATCTATATGATTCACGTTTGATTCATCTCATTGGTTTCACTTATGTTGTTTTTATTCACATTGTATGTATTTTGAACCTTTTTGATGTGATTTTCACAACATGCAAACAGTCGGTCGGATTTACATATACTGTATTTAAGCACACAAGCTCCGTTTTGTTTTGAAAATAACTGTGAAATTAAAACTCCGTTGGGTGTAACAAGATGTCCGCTTGCCCTCTTCTCACTATCATTATTGTGCAGGAGTGTGGGGTGGAGCAAGATGGCGGAGAGGAAATGTCACTTCCTGACGAGACAGCTGCTGGGTGTACCAAGATGGCCGCCGCTTAGGCCGGGGCCTTTCCTATGGCCGAGGCTGCAGAGCTATCCGCGGATCGCGTGGTGTGCCCATCCGAACAGGGTGACCTGTTCGGATCAGGGATCGGTGACGATTCGTTGCACCACTATAAGGCACTGTCCTGAGACTTGTTGTTCCACCAACACTGGAGTCTAAGACACCTTTTACACTGAGGTGCTTTTCAGGACTTTTTTCTAAAAACAACGCCTGAAAACTGCTTCCCATTAATTTCAATAGACGCTTTCACACTGGGCGGGGTGGTGCAAAAAGTCCTAAATGCAGCATCTTTGGGGCATGTAAACACCCAACATTTTATGGGCAGTTTTTGAGCGCCTCAGTGTGAAAGGGGACTTAGAGACAAAGTCAAAACTTTTTAGTGTGGTTGTCTCAGCTGTAGAACGTCACCCTGCATGTTTGACCTGGTCACCATTGTCACTGGCACAGAAAGGAAGGAGAAATCCTTCAGTTGTCACCTGAATTGGAGGTGAGGAAAATCGACTAATGGGAACACCTGTTCTGGTGACAACTGTTTAACCACTTCCCATCCCGCCTATGTACATATGACGTCCACAGGAGGGATCTCCTATCCTGGGTGGACGTCATATGACGTCCTGGGCTTCCTGCCTGTCTAGGGGGCATGCAGTAGCGCCAGCCACATCGCTCTGGACCAGGTGCATGTGCCCGGCGGCTGCGATGTCTGCTGGGCACCCGTGATCACAGCAGGACCGTGGATCTGTGTGTGTAAATACACAGATCCACGTCCTGTCAGATAAGAGGAGACCGATGTGTGTTCCCAGTACAGAGGAACATAGATCGGTCTCCTCCCCTTGTGAGTTCCCGCCTGCTACAGTTAGATCACTCCCTAGGGAACATATTTAACCCCTTGATCACTTCCTAGTGTTAACCCCTTCCCTGCCAGTCACATTTACACAGTAATCAGTGGTATAAAAACTTTTATAGCACTGATCGCTGTATAAATGTGAATGGTCCCAAAAATGTGTCAAAAGTGAGTGATATGTCCGTCGCAATGTTACGGTCACAATAAAAATTGCAGATCGCCATCCATTACTAGTAAAAAAAATGCCATAAATCTATCCCCTATTTTGTAGACGCTATTACTTTTGTGCAAACCAATCAGTATATGCTTATTGCGATTTTTTTTTTTTTTTTTACCAAAAATACGTAGAATACATATCGGCCTAAACTGAGGGGAAAAAAATTGTGATATTTATTAAATCAAAAAGTAAAAAATATTGTGTTTTTTTTTTTCAAAAATGTCGCTCTTCTTTTGTTTATAGCGCAAAAAAATAAAAACCACAGAGGTGATCAAATACCACCAAACGAAAGCTCTATTTTTGGGGAGAAAAAACATAAAGATTTTATTTGGTTACAATGTTGCATGACCGTGCAATTGTCATTCAAAGTCCGGCAGCGCTGAAAACTAAAAATTGGTCTGGGTAGGAAGGTGGTGATAATCCCCTGTATTGAAGTGGTTAAAGGGGTCATTTCTCTTCACTTTAGGAAGATTTTCTCTTAATTCCTTATGTAGCTTTGGGACACAATCTCCCCAATGGGACACAGACTGTAAAAAAAAAAAAAAAAGGTTTTAAAGGTTTTTAATCCTATGCATTAGCCTAGGTTCACACTGCTGCGAATTCAAAATCGCGGTAAAATTTTACCGCGATTTCGCGGCTGCGATTTTCCCGCGATTTCGGCCGCAATTTAATGTCAAATCGCATCTCAAATCGTTCCAAATCGTACCCAGTGTGAACCAGGGCTTAAGGTGAAAAAACATCTTACGTTTACCGGTCCCCCAGCCCCGCGTTTTACTTACCTGAGCCCTGGAAAGTCCCACGTCGCGAACACACTCTTCATTGGATAGATCGATAGCAGCACAGCTATTGGCTTGCGCTGCTGTCAATCAAATCCAATAACGCAGAGCCGAGTACTGTAATCGGCGGCTATGGATGCCAAATATAGGACTCAGGAGTGCGCCCGCAAGGTAACCCTCATTGGGAGAGCGCTTTCCAGAGGGGGGTTATCTGAGGCGGGGAGGAGCCGAGACAGCTTTAAAATTTTTTTTGAACCTTTACAACCGCTTTAAAGGCGTTGTAAAGGTTCGTTTTTTTCACCTTAATGCATCTTATTTACTGACCGGAGACCGTTCACCTGCTGTACGCGTCCCACAGCGTCCTCTTCTTCACTGCTTCGTTGATTGGATAGAATGATCCGCTGCTGTCAGTCAAATCCAATGATGCGGCCGCCGGGGGGGGCCGAGTCATACACGCTGTGTCTATGGACACAGAGTGTATGACAGGGAGTGTGCCCGCAAGCTAACCCCCTCGCGAGAGAGCTTCCCAGAGGGGGTTAGTTATTGTGGGGAGAAGCCGAGACAGCCACCGGCTCTCACTGCTGTCAGTCTGCAATTGTGATCATTAAGACTACCCTGCAGTAGAGCGATCTGAAAGCGAGGCTTGAAGTGCTTGTGGAGTGCAGAGTGTAAGAAATAACGTTGATGGCAGTGAGCAGGATGGTCTATGTGGACATCTTTACCCCGGATGCCTGCATACTTAGATGTGCCTTTTTTTAATCATCAACCATGTGGGTTTGCTAAATGTCGTACCTTCATTAAATGTAACCATATTGCTACACTTAGAGGCACCTCTCTTCTCTTTTATACTCAGTTGTGGCATGATGCTACTCTCTTTATCAATACACTGCTTGTAGATCAAGTCAAAATGTATTTAAAAATGTTGCTTGTCTTGCAAAACACTCTCAAACCAAGTTACCCTCAAACCAAGGTTTTACTGTACAATATTTTGTGTTATTACTTGCAATTTATTTATAATACACCCCCTTTTTTTTATTTACTTAGGAGGGCAACTCTAGAGCTGTAGGTTTAGGCCCCATGCACACGAGACGCTGCTAAACTCAAGTTCAGAGGCATTTGGGCATTTTTTTCAACTGCCCCTGAACACATTTAATGTTATCCTATGTGTCCATGCACACAATCACGTTTTTTGGCGTTTCAAAGCAGTTGGGTTTAGGGCCGTTTTTCCAAACCCAAAATGTTGGGTTCAGAAGCTTTCAGCTTTTGCGTTTTAGACGCAAATCGCGGCAAAACGCGGCACAAATAGTTTGATTCTGAACTTGGGGAGGGTCTACAGTGTTTTGGGGATAATCGCTGACAGCCGCAAATCGCGGCAAAACGCAGCGCAATTCGCGGCAAAAACGGGCGTTTTAAATGCCGGTTTTTGCCTTTGAAAAGCTGAGATTAGAGGCGTTTGTAATAGCGTCTCGTGTGCATGGGGCCTTAGGCTCCATCCACACAATGCGCTTGATTTACTAAAAATAGTGGCCCAGATTCAAGAAGCTATTGCGCCCGCGCAACCATAGGTTGCGCGGCGCAATAGCTGTTTTGCTCCCGCGTAGCGAATGCCCCTGATTCAGGAACATCGCTACGCGGACTGCAGCCTAGGATATGACAGACATAAGCCTCCTTATGCCTTCATATCTCAGGCTGCATTCTTGCGTTGGCCGCTAGGGGGCGCGGCCATTGTGATCGGCGTATAGTATGCAAATTGCATACTACCACCGATTCACAAAAGTTGCGCGGGCCCTGCGCACGCAAGGTACGGAGTTTCCGTACGGCGACTTTAGCGTAAGGCTGCTCCTACTCATAGTAGGCGCAGCCAATGCTAAAGTATAGCCGCCCTTCCCGCTCGTGAAATTTAAATTTCACGTCGTTTACGTAAGTGATTCGTGAATGGCGCTGGACGCCATTCACGTTCACTTAGAAGCAAATGACGTCCTTGCAAAGTCATTTGCCGCAATGCATGTCGGGAAAGTTTCCCGACGGAGCATGCGCTGTTCGCTCGGCGCGGGAGCGCGCCTAATTTAAATGATTCCCGCTCCCGGCGGGATCATTTACATTAGGCGCCCTTACGCAGGGCAAATTAGCATAGCGCCGCGCAATTTACGGAGCTACTGCTCCGTGAATCGCGGGCAAATCGAAATATTTGCGTGGGCGCAGAGCAAAAATCGTTGCCCTTTGCCCACACAAATATTGCGCGGTTCTACCTGAATCTGGGCCAGTGAGTGCCAAATCTGGTGCTGCTCTGCATAGAAACCAATCCGCTTACAGTTTACTTGTTGTTAATGCTTAATTGAACAAGATGACATTAGAAGCTGATTGGCTATCATGCACAGCTGCACCAGATTTTCACTCTCCAGCTTTAGGCCGGCCATAGACTGTTCGAATCTCAACCGGTTCAGCAGGAAAAATTGTTTTTTCATTTGCTTATTGCTATACACATCTTATGTGTGTCCTCCTTCAGTATTGCTATTTGTTGTTATTAAATGTAATTGATTTCTTCAGCTATTCAAAGTTCGGTCGATCAACTTGGGTACAGCCTGCCAGATTTACTTGTGATTATCGCTTCCAGCTGCTATAGCTGCTCCCCCACCAGGAGCAGACAATGTCTCGACAGGAGGGATTCCCCTGTCAGCACTGTCTGTGTTGATGTGGTTGCAGGAAAGAAATTTGCATCGTCTATGGCCTGGCTTAGTAAATCAAACCCAATTATTTTTCGGCAAACTCAGACATGGCTTTTTTCCTTATTTCTTAGGTGGTTGTTTTTTTGTTTGTTTTTTACACACTGTATCGCAGCACGCTGCTTTACATAGAGTTGAATGAAATGTTATCTTGTGCCATTTCAAGTTAAAAAGAAGTAAACAGTGCAACAATGCATCACACCTCCCCTACACAAAAGAACACCGGCGGGCTCACATTATAGAGAGCATGACACATGCCTATTAGTATTAAATGACCCAAACAGTCACTGCCCATTATCTGCCTGTCCTAATAGTGATAACCTGTTGTTTTTGTGCATACAAGTATCAAATAGTTATTTGTTACTGTTATGTACACTCTGAAGCTTGGAGTCAGTTATCAGCATGAGATGAGGCAACTGCAGGCAGCAATTGTAAAACCTTAGGAGGTTTTGTCACTGATCTTTAGCACCAGAGTTCATTAGTAAAACCTAAAAAAAAAATTTTTTGGTATGGGGTCAGACAGTTAACCAGCAGTTATTGCTGGCTGTGCTTCCTGCCTAGCAATTCTGCAGAGCGATTGTGCCTTGTTGACACTCTGCAAGTCTTCCAGGTAGGGTCTGTTCATATCTGTAAGCAACAAACCCCTTGCAGGTTCTAATGATGTGAAACATGCACAATGCTACTGGCTGCCAGAAACCATGTGACTTTGTCTAGTCTTTAGCTCAACTGGGGATGTTCAGGCACTGTAAAAAAAAATGTATCACAGCAAGAACAGGGTACTCCTCTAATGATTTATTCAGCTTTGTAAGTTCAATCACGTGAACTGTGGGCTATTCTAAGCCAAAATGAACAGAAAAGTTTAATATAAGGAATTAATCTATCATGAAGATTTATTGCAATTCTTAATGCTGAAATGGAAAACCAGAAGCTGAAATATCCTGGAACATCTTCAAAACCTTGGACTGTCCTTGTAAGGAACATTTGCCATGTGAAGCCCAAATCTCTTGCATCGCTTGTGAAAACCTTACATTGGAAAAATCAGGATAAGCCTAATTTGTGACCTACTCTGTCCTTAGAGGGAAAAATATGTATATTTTGTGTGTCTTAGATGGAAATAAGGCAATTTCCTTTGTTTATTTTAAAGACCAAACAACTTTTTTGAAACGCGAGACAAAGAACTATATGCAGTCTTAACAAACATAAAGCTGACAGCATATCACATCTAATACTGTATATTCTGCTATAAATAACGGTTTATATACAGGTCACCTAAGGAAAGGGGAGCGCGCTTCCTGTCTGATTCCGTACATTACCTCTTGCCATCAGGGTAAATGCACCACAGATGTTCACCATCTAGACAAATTGAAAACAGAAATTTGCAGTTTTGTGTCTGACCAGACCCGCTGCTTATTTTCAGCTCTTTGTTTTTTAAATGTCTAGTGATGGTTATAGGTGGAACCTACACATTTTTTTGAATCATGCTTTTTTTACATGCAGCCTTGTGTTTTTCTGACACCTACAGTAGTAGAGATAGGATCACTGTTGTCTGTTACATGCAGAACAAGCTCCCAAAAAAATGTTGCAACTAAAATGCTTCTTTAACCACTTCATTACTAGGCACTTAAACCCCCTTTCTGCCCAGACCAATTTTCAGCTTTCAGCGTTGACGCATTTTGAATGACAATTGCGTGGTCATACAATGCTGTACCCAAATTATATTTTCATCATTTTTTTCCCACAAATAGAGCTTTCTTTTGGTGGTATTTGATCACCTCTGCGGTTTTTATTTTTTGCTTTTTGTTATAATAATATCCCAATTTTTTTTGTTTAAATATTTTTTTCCTCGGTTTAGGCCAAAACGTATTCTTCTACATATTTTTGTTAACCTCTTGACCACTGGGCACTTAAACCCCCTTCCTCACCAGACCAATTTTCAGCTTTCGGTGCTCTCACAATTTGAATGACAATTACTCAGTCATACAACATTGTGCCCATCTGAAATTTTTGTCCTTTTTTTCCCACAAATAGAGCTTTCTTTTGGTGGTATTTGATCACCTCTGCGATTTTTATTTTTTGCGCTATAAAAGAAAAAACACTGAAAATTCTGTAAAAAAAAAAAATCTCGTTTCTGTCATATTAGCAGGTATTGCGGAGTATTGGGGGTATTGCGGAGTATTGGGTGGTATTGCAGAGTATGGGGGGGGGGGGGTTATTGCAGAGTATGGGGGGGGTTATTGCAGAGTATGGGGGGGGGGTTATTGCAGAGTATGGGGGGGGGGTTATTGCAGAGTATGGGGGGGGGTTATTGCAGAGTATGGGGGGGGTTATTGCAGAGTATGGGGGGGGTTATTGCAGAGTATGGGGGGGGTTATTGCAGAGTATGGGGGGGGGTTGTTGCAGAGTATGGGGGGGGGTTGTTGCAGAGTATGGGGGGGTTGTTGCAGAGTATGGGGGGGTTGTTGCAGAGTATGGGGGGGGTTAAATGCAGAGTATGGGGGGGTTAAATGCAGAGTATGGGGGGGTTAAATGCAGAGTATGGGGGGGTTAAATGCAGAGTATGGGGGGGGTTTAATGCAGAGTATGGGGGGGGGTTAAATGCAGAGTATGGGGGGGGTTAAATGCAGAGTATGGGGGGGGTTAAATGCAGAGTATGGGGGGTTAATTGCAGAGTATGGGGGGTATGGGGGTATTGCAGAGTATGAGGGGTTAATTGCAGAGTATTGCACAGGGAGGGATGGCTGGATTTGTTACTGCATTTGTCACAGATCCAGCCACAGCAGCTGCTGCTGCTGCCGCTCTCCCCCCTCTCCTCTCACACTGTACCGATCGGTACAGAGAGGAGAGGGAGGAACCGGCGTCATGACATGACGCCGGTTTGTTTACAAGTGATCGCTCCGTCATTTGACGGAGCGATCACGTGGTAAACCGCCGCTATCAGCGGCGATTTACCGCGATCTGTGATGCGCCGGGTCTTCTAGACCCGTCGCTCACAGATGATTCCTGGAGCACGCCCCAGGGGGCGCGCGAGTGAAGGATTCTGGGAGGACGTCCCAGGGACGTCGTCCCGGAATAACTCCACCGCGCTGTAGCAGTATTTTCGCTATGGCGCGGTGGGGTAGTGGTTAAAAAAAAAACGCAATAAGCGTATATTGATTGGTTTGCACAAAAGTTATAGCGCCTACAAAATAAGGGATAGATTTATGATTTGGCGGCGATCTGCAATTTTTTTTGTCAGGCCTGCGATATTGCGGCGGACATATCGGACACTTTTGACTCAATTTTGGGACCATTCACATTTATACAGCGATCAGTGCTATAAAAATGCACTATTTACTGTATAAATGTGACTGGCAGGGAAGGGGGTTAACACTGGGGTGAGGAAGGGGTTAAATGTATTCCCTGGGTGTGTTCTAACTGTGTGTGGAGGGGGACTGACTGGGGGAGGTGACCGATGCTATGTCCCTATGTACACGGGACACAGCATCGGTCTCCTCTCTCCCTGACAGGACGTGGAGCTCTGTGTTTACACACAGAGCTCCACGTCCCTGCTGTCACCGCCGATCGCGGGAACCTGGCCTTTTTTAAGCCAATTAGAACCTCAGGCTCTTTTGTGCTTCTTTAAAAAAAAAATTAAATTGATGCATCCGGCGCCCTGCATGTAGATTAGGGGCTGGGCGCATGGATCGGTGGGGGCAGTGTACCTGCACCCCTAATGGATGGGCCGCCACTGCCCAAATGTTTTATGCCTATTTCTTTTAAAAAACAGTTTTCTCCCATTGTTCTTATCCAAAAATGTTTTGGTAGACCAGATGCATACTTTTAAATTGGCCATTATGTGTATGCGTACTTGGATAACGCCAGAGGCACATGCCATGAACAGTTCTCTGTCCTCTGTACATCGCTGCATAATATGTGTCCGATATATAAATGTACTGAAGTAATTTCATTTGCTTTGGAATCAGGAATTTGGTGCCCATTTTAGAAGCCCCTTTTTTTCCATCTTTAAATAGACTTCCAGTTAGATGTATCTACAAGGGGGCATTACAAATACTCAAGGCTATTTTGAATCAGCTAACATAAGATGAAGGCTGACAGTTTCCTTGGGAGATGGTAATCACTCCTTGTGCCTACATAGGTAACCACAAAAATCTTGTGTTTTAGCCCAGAAGGACAAATTTGTCTGGATTTTAACAAAAATATTCCATTGCCGCTCCTCAAAGTCTGAGCTAACATACCTTGACCACAAAGTTCACCTTGAGATTCCTGTGTGGAAAGTCGAAGTCCATCATGGATGTGAAGTGGGGACAGAATGAAAGATGTGATTGATGAAAGGGTTGGTGAAAGAAATAATGTATGTTTATTTTTATGTACAATTCTAAGTCTGCAAGGAGATCAAGTTTTGATATAGTTTAGTTCATGAACACCTGTCACTTACACATGTATTCTGTATTATTCTGTTTTGTCTACTACTGGACCTGGCTTGGCCTTTGTTTTTTTACCATAAGAACCGAGGTGTCTGGTAGCTGGCTGCATTGAAGAGTGTCCCAAAACCAAACTTTTTTATGTTTTGGATCATTGTTATATTCTTTAATAATAGAGTATGGTGTAGAGCACAGTCAGGATATTTGATTTTATGGAAAGTAGATTCTCTGAAAATAGACAGTTTTGGCTGACATTTCAAATTGCATTGCACCCAGTCCAGAATGTCAGAATCCTGCATAGATGCCTAACCAAATGTGTTTAAAAGATCTGATCCTTAAAGAGGAAGTAAACCATCATGGGTTTTACTTTATTCCGTTGCCCCTGCAAAGTAAAAGCATAATGTGATAGTATGCATTGCGTTATGTGACACTGACCTGCAAACGCCGTCCCCGCTGCAGGCCGCATCCACGTTCATCCCTCTTCCTTCCGGAGCCGCCAGTCACGGTACCCGCTCGTGAACAAACGGCACGTAAAACACAGTAAATATCTACTAAACAGTGCACGTTAAGGAGAAATTTACAGTACCTATAGGTAAGCCTTATGCCGCGTACACATGATCATTTTTCGGCTTGTAAAAAGTTTTTTAAAAATGTCATTTAAAATGAACTTGCGAACACACCAAACGTTCGTGTGAACTTTAGAACCCTATTAAAGTCTATGGGACTTGAACGTTTGAAATCTAAAGTGCTATTTTTAAAGGCTAATATGCAAGTTATTGTCCTAAAATGTGTTTGGGGACCTGGGTCCTGTCCCAGGGGACATGTATCAATGCAAAAAAAAGTTTTAAAAACTACAGTTTTTTCGGGAGCAGTGAATTTAATAATGCTTAAAGTGAAACAATAAAAGTGAAATATTCCTTTAAATTTTGTACCTAGGGGGGGTGTATAGTTAGCATGTGAAATAGTGCATGTTTCCCGTACTTAGAACTGTCTCTGAAAAAAGTGTAATTTCTGAAAGAAAAAAAGACATTTAAAACTGACTTGCGGCTATAATGAATTGTCGGCTCTGGCAATTCAGAGCGAATTCATTCATAAAAAAAAAAAAAATAGTGTGGGGGTCCCCCCAAATTCAATTACCAGGCCCTTAAGGTCTGGAATGGATATTAAGGGGAACCCCGCCGTCAATTTAAAAAAAAATGACGTGGGGTTCCCCCCAAATATCCATTCCAGACCCTTTCAGGTCTGGTGTGGATTTTAAGGGGAACTCCACCCCAAATTTTAAAAAAAATGGCGTGGAGTTCCGCCAAAATTCCATACCAGACCCCTTACCCGAGCACATTAACCTGGCCGGCCGCAGAAAAGAGGGGGGGACAGAGTCCTTTATTAATAAAAAAAGTCCTTTATTAATAAAAAAAAATAAAAAAAAATCCAGCGGTGGTAATCAACTCGGTCCAGCTTCCTGCTCCAACGTTGTCTGTATCCAGCGACGGGTGATCTCCTCTCCGGTCCAGCGATGAGAAGATCATCTGGGATCCACAGCGCAGCATTGCTGGCCTCCTCTCTCCACCGGACACAGCCCAGCGGAATGACGCGGGTGAAGCTTTGACATTTCTTATATAGGGGAGGCGGGGCCACCTGTCACGTGACCCGGCACCCTCTGACGCACCCTCTGCTATGTCACTGGGGAAGCCCAGGTCTTCCCCCTTGCATCAGAGGTGGCGGGGTCACGTGACGGATGGCCCGCCTCCCCTATATAAGAAATGTCACAGCTTCACCCGCGTCATTCCGCTGGGCTGTGTCCGGCGGAGAGAGGCGGCCTCCGATGCTGTGCTCTGGAGCTCTGGATCATGCTTGATGAACAGTGTGACCGGCCAGAACAGCTTGCTTTGATTCTAAACAGCTAGCGTAGACGGAGCCTAAAGCTCCGCCTACCCTCCTCTGCGCGCCTTCATCCTCTTCCCCTGAGCGGGTGAGTGACGTGGCCGCCGCGTGAAGTTTCTGTGGAGGAGCCGGAGGACAGCCGCTCGGCGCCAAGACAGAGAGGACTCAGTCAGAGGAGACTTTCCTAACCGTCCGGGAACCCCAAAGCCAGGCAGCACTACAGGCAGCAGCACACACTGCAGCAGCAGGTGAGGCGGCGAGGCCAGCCAGGTACCTAACCTACGTGTATAATCAAATGTCACAACTGAGAGCTAATTGCCTTATATAATACTACCCAGTAACTGCCACCAATGCCCAGATCATTAAATTAATGAAGCATATGCAGCTAATTGAAATTTAAAGAGCAATGTAGAAGATAATCAGTATGTATATCATCATGTGTATGTATGTTGTATCACCCGACCCACTTGCTATTATGCCATAACATGTTCTTAACTGTTGACAAGGAGTCAGTGGGGGTCTCTTAATTTTTGCACCTCCGCCCAATTGATTTCCTATATTTAGAAAAGCATCATAACCATTAAAACTTAATGGAGCACATATATGTTGTATGGTGTGTGTGTGTGCGTGCGTGCCGGGGCGGCAAAATGCACCTTCGACTGAGTTGGCAAAAATCCTTGCACCGGCCCTGAGTACAACCAGCCCTGTTGTACTGGGCCCGCCCAGATCAGCTACACAACGGGGCCCGGGAATCATGACAATTCGTTGCTGCATTTAAAAAAAAAATGTTTTCTAAACTTTTCCCCACTTCCACTTGCTTACAGAGTGGGTCTATTATTGTCCTGGTCCTCATCCGGTCAACACAGGGGCCCAGGAGAGGAGCACAGCAGAGGGACTATTTCTTTTCGGGCACATGTACATCATGCCGCCTCACTATTCTATTAGTCCCAGCTGGCGGAGTGATATTGTGATTCTCCGTTCGGCTCCTGGCTGCTTTTCTCACGAGATATGAAGAAGTTGAGCGGCTGACAGGGTAGAGCAGGAGGAGATCGTGGCTGCACTGGACACACTGGGGAATAGATGAAAGAATACTCACTTTTGTCCTATTATTTATCTCACAGCAGGTTAAAATCACCACACAGGCAGCACAGCAGGGTCTCTGTCATGGCTCTGTGTCACATTGCTTTTGGGTGCTGACTTTGTTATGGTTGTACTGTTGCAGTGTGTTAAGCCAGCACTCAACAGCCATGTCACAGAGCCATGACAGAGCCATGATAAAGCCCCTGCTTACTGTGCTGCCTGTGCGATAATTGTAACCTGATGATAAGAAACATGCTACTTTAAACTTAGTTTAGGGGAGCAGTAAATGTGCAGCGGAGCTGAATTTTTACTGCCCCTAAACCAATCCCTTTTAACTGCTTCCCATTGTCATTGGATTGGAAGGGTGATATCTTGGTCATCACTACAGCAATGATCGAGATATCATCATTTTTTAGCCCCAGCAATTCTGCACAAAGTAAAAGTAAGTGAGAGGAATGGATGTCATTCCTCCCACTGTGTGACGTCAGAAACCAGAAGTGACGAAGATTTGATCACTTTTGGTTTTGGTCTCATGTAAAGAAGCCATTACCGACTTGAACAAGCATCTGATCAAACCCTGCTCTTTCATGCATACTAATTGCAAACGCATGCCTTGGCTCCACACACGTATGTAAACAGCAACAAACCTGCATTTTGCTTCAAGTCGGGGTCAGAAGTGGGGCCAAGGGCATGGTTGAAGGGGGCCCTGTCAGATAGGCTGTACAGGGCCCCATGAATTCTAACAGCGGCCCTGAACACTGGTGTATAAATCGCCTCTTATCCAGTCTGTGATAGCAATAAAGGTCTGTCCCAGTTTGTTGGTATTTCAGGATGGTATTTTTAGCCCTACAGCTTTTGATAGATTACTTACTTGTAATGAAGTATGTTCAACATTTTGCAGTCAGCTGGATCTTGGAGAAATCTTTACTGCGGGAATGCCCCATCCTCTTTCTGGCTCTTAAATTTTGGCATGTACGGGGTTAATGGCTTTGGGCTAAATTCCATAGTAAAATCCCCCAACAAAGTCTAGCAATCCCCCCCTCCCCTAGCTTTCCTCCATTGATTAAAGTTGTTTCATGTTTTTATTGCATGTAACAAGATCTGTCAATGGGGGAGAAAAGCATGTGACTCATCATTGACAGATCCGGTTACATATACTGAAAGCAATGTAAGAACTTTACTCAGTGGAGGAGAAGGGAGAAAGGGGTGGGTCCACATCAGAAACTTTTTTCACAGCAGCTCATCCCAGATATTTTACGCCCTGTGTGCCGAAAGTTCATCTACAGGAAGAAGACTGACATCTCTGCAATTAAGATTTCTACAGGATCCAGCTGCCTGCACAATATGGGGCATACTTTTTACTGGTAAGTAAGGATGAGCCAAACATCCCCTGGTTCAGTTTGCATCAGAACTTGCGAACAGGCATAAAATTTGTGTGAACACTGTTAAAGTCTATGGGACACGAACATGAAAAAACTAAAGGGCTAATTTTAAAGGCTTATATGCATGGTATTGTCATAAAATGTGTTTGGGGACCTGGGTCCTGCCCCAGGGAACATGTATCAATGCAAAAAAAAGTTTTAAAAACTGCCATATTTTCCGGAGCAGTGATTTTAATGATGCTTAAAGTGAAACAATAAAAGTGAAATATTCCTTAAAATTTTGTACCTGGGGGTGTCTATAGTATGCCTGTAAAGTGGCGCATTTTTCCAGTGTTTAGAACAGTCCCTGCGCAAAATGACATTTCTAAAGGAAAAAGTAATTTAACCACTTCCATACAGGGCACTTATACACCTTCCTGCCCAGACCAATTTTCAGCTTTCAGCGCTGTTGCACTTTGAATGACAATTGCGCGGTCATGCTACACTGCACTGCACTAATTTTTTATCATTTTGTACCCACAAATAGAGCTTTCTTTTGGTGGTATTTGATGACCTCTGGGATTTTTATTTTCTGCAATTTTTTTTTTAAAAAGACCGAAAATTTTGAAAAACAAATGCTTTTTTTGTTTGATTCCGTTACAAATCTTTGTAAATAAGTATGTTTTCTCCTGCACTGATGGGGCTGCACTGACGGGCACTGATAAGGCAGCACTGATGGGCACCGATGAGGTGGCACTGTGAGGTGGAAATGATGGGCACTAAAATGGGGCACTGATAGGCGGCACGGATGGGCACAGATAGGCGGCACAGATGGGCACGGATAGGTTACATGGATGGGCACAGATAGGTGGCATGGATGGGCACTGATAGGTGGCATGGATGGGCACTGATAGGTGGCACGAATGTACTGTATTGTACTTATGGATGCCAATCAGTGCCAAACAACAATACCTGCCAATCAGTAATGCCCATTGTGGGTTCTGATTGGCATCCATTGTGGGCACTGATTGGCATCCCTGGTGGTCTAGGGTGGCATATCTGGTGGTGGGCATCCTTGGTGGTCTGGTGGCATCCCTGGTGGTCTAGTATGGGCATCCTCGGGGGGGGGGGGCTGTGCTGATAATCGATCAGTACAAATTCTCCTCTACTCGCGTCTGACGGACGCGAGTGAGGAAAACCCGATTACCGGCTTTTCCTGTTTACATCGTGATCAGCCGTGATTAGACACGGCTGATCACGTGGTAAAGAGTCTCCGGCGGAGACTCTTTACCTAGATCGGTGTTGCGGGGTGTCAGACTGATGATGTCGGACAACGATCGCCGCGATGCGCACCCCCCGGGCGCGCGCAGTGGCTCAGTATCCTGAGGACGTCATATGACGTCCAGTCAGGGTATTGAAACCACTTTGCCGACGTTTTTTTGTTATAGGGCGGGCGGCAAGTGGTTAAAACTACTCACGGCTATAATGAATTGTCGGGTCTCGCAATACAGATAAGTCATTGAAAAAACGTCATTGAACCAAAATGTAAAAAAAAATGTGTGGGGGTCCCCCCAAATTCCATACCAGGCCATTCAGGTCTGGTATGGATATTAAGGGGAGGTCTGCGCCAATTTTCTTTTAAATTTCGTTTTTTTTAAATGGCGTAGGGATCGCCCTCAAAATCCATACCAGACCTGATTTTAAGGGGAACCCCGCGCCAAAATAAAAAGGCGTGGGGGTCCCCCCAAAAATCCATACCAGACCCTTATCTGAGCACACAACCTGGCAGGCCACAGGAAAAGAGGTGGGTGAGAGAGCACCTCTCCTGAACCGTACCAGGCCACATGTCCTCAACATGGGGAAGATGCTTTGGCGTCCAAAGCACCATGTCCCCATGTTGATGAGGACAAGGGCCTCATCCCCCACAACCCTTGCCCGGTGGTCTGCGGGCTTATCGGAATATGGAAGCCCTCTTTAACAAGACGATCCCCAGATCCCAGCCCCCCATGTGAATTGGTAACGGGGTACATTGTACCCCTACCATTTCACAAAAAAATGTGTCAAAAATGGTAACAAACACAAAATTCCAGCGATGTAAATCCATTCTCGAGTTCCGGAACGAGTAAAAAAAGCGTTGCACTAGCTCTGCCTCCATGCACAGCTCCCACCGAGTGATGCGTCTAAAGTTGTGACAGCTGTTATATAGTTGAGGGCGGGGCAGCCTGGTTATGTGTGCGGGTGACCTCACCCCCCTCTGACTTCAGTTTCCCATGGCGTCAGAGGGCTCACCTGCACACATCACTGGGTAACCCCGTGGCATTTCCCTGTGGTATCAGAGGGGGGCAGGGTCCCCCGCACACCGTAACCAGGTGGCCCCGCCCTTAGCCATGCCGTTTTTTTTCAATGACTTTTATCTGTATTGCGGGACCCGACAATTCATTATAGCCACGAGCAGTTTTAAATGACTCTTTCCTTTAGAAATGTAATTTTATTGCAGGGACTGTTCTAAACACGGGGAAAAAACAGGCATACTATAGACACCCTCCAGGTACGAAATTTAAAGGTATATTTAACTTTTATTGTTTCACTTTAAGCATTATTAAAATCACTGTTGGTGAAAAACCGTCCGTTTTTAAAACTTTTGTTTTGCATTGATACGTTCGACTCGAACATCGGACTCATCTACTGGTCAGTAATGTCATTAAAACCATGAGGTTAAAGGTATTTTTAAGCAAAACTTCAGATGTAACCATTGATGAACTTCAGGATCTAATTGAACAAAAAAATTGTAACTGCATAACAATGTATTGGATAATCAGTAGCTTTCACTTGTATGTATATGATTACATTATATGGTTGATACTGTAACTTTTTTTGCATTCATCCTTTGTTATAATTGTAATCTTGCTCTCTCTGCTCTGAGATCTATGAGCAGTGGAGCACAGAGAAAGAAAGTACAAGAAGCTAACCAGAGATAAGTGATACTTACTGCCTGAGTTTTAGCTTTAGGATTTAATAGGTATGTCGTGGCCTTTATAACTGTAATGCATCATTTGTATGAAATCACTACACTATATTGTATTTTGTTTTTTGCTGGAATGTTTTACCTTGTGGATAATAATTATTTGATAGCATATGACATACTACTAACATTCTTTGCTGTTTTGTGTTTGCTCACAGGAATCTACCTGTTGGATCTCATCTACGTTGACTCTGCATACCCTGCATCTGGAAGCATCATGGAAAATGAGCAGCGTTCCAATCAGATGAACAATATACTTAGAATAATTGCTGACTTGCAGGTCTCCTGTGGTTATGGTTGGTACTGCTCATTTATTTTTATTGCCTATTAATTTGTTTAGTGCAACGGCAATGTGCAAAGTAAAACGAATTGCCAACCACTTTCCAAAGATGAGGATTCACGTTACAAATCTGATTGTACAATCATATTTAAATCTACTAACAACTATTTTGTGTAAAAACCTGCCTAATTGCAAACTAGTCAAGTGAACTGTTTAGGTATGGCCTTCCATCACATTGATTTGGTAAACCTAATAGAAATTGTATACAGATTGTACCATGTATAGTCCGCTTTCAACTGATAATAAACATTACAGGCTGTTTAATCACCTTCAGATTTACCAACAACAATGTAATTTAGGCAGCCATACATGGACAGAAATTTGGTGGGTTCAGCAGGGACTGGCCAAATTTTAATACATATATGGGCACTCTTCTTGTACAGAAAGAAGTCAATCTATCAATCAACTTCTTTGCAACCACCCTGTTGGGTTTTCTCCAAATGATCAATGCCGCCGACAACGCCAATCATAGTGTTCTTACAGTGGGGAGGTCTCCCTGCCATGAGCGCACAATAGCACAGGGGTAGCGTTTCCCCCATCCACCTTGAATGTGTGGATAGGGCAAATTGGTACTTTTTTATTCTGTCAACCCACTGGTTGAACAAAAAAAATGTATGCTGTACGGCCTGCCTTATACATAGCCATGTCTTACTGTTTAAAAACAGAATGGACTGTTGGCCCTTTCATATTTTTGTAAATCTAAAGGCGATTGTACAGTGATTGCACAACCAGATTGTAAGATGAATGACCAGCTTAAAGAGAAGAATAATATTTTCTGATTGCTGTCTTATGTAAAGGAGATTTAATTCCATTATTTTTTAATAGCAAATTCTTTTACAGTGTTCTTTTTGATGCAGCATTGTATTGTGTGGAGAGGGTTTTCATTTTTCTCTTCTGTGTAGAAAAGAAGGCAGACAGCAGCTGAAATATCTCACCCCTATTTATCATCTGCTAACGTAAATATAAAGTGCGGAACACAGGTGTAAAAGGCATGGCCTTAATGAAAGATGAATGCTCCGGAATGTGCGGAGATGGGGTCACAGCCTGTGTTTACATATTCGTCTGGTAAGCCCGAGTTGTAAACTCAGGAGACAGAATTCTTCCTGTCGCTTCCACCATGTTGTCCTGTTTGGTCAGGTGGAATAGCAGGAAAGGAGGTTTGACAAATGAACATTACTGTAGCTTAGCAGAGATGGAATGACAGAGGTGGTGTGTTTGAGTTCTGACCTGTCCTGCATGCATACTGGTGTCAGGCAATTGGGTAAAACATTATTCAAATTCTTGTGGCAGTTCTCCTCACTGCTTAAAATTTGTGTATTAATGGAAGTTTACTGTGTTCATTAAAGGCATTGTCTGTCCACTTTAAATGAACAATTTCTTTGCTAATGCAGATTTCTTTACATTTGGGTAAAGGTCAGGGACGTGAGGTGAGATCAGTGGCTGATGAGGCACTGGCTAGTATCAGAGCCAGATACACACAGGTTACATACACCCTAAACGTTAGCCCTAGCACTAGAGCTCCTCTTTGACTCTAAACAGGTAACCTCTAAAATAATTTAAAATGTGATCAATGGTGATTCTTAACCCCTTCCCGACCGCCGCATGTACATTTACGTCGGCAGAATGGCACGTACAGGCACATTGGCGTACCTGTACGTCCCTGCCTTTCCACGGGTCGGGGGTCTGATCAGGACCCCCCCGCGACATGCCGCGGTCGGGTTTCCGTGGGGAGCGATCCGGGACGACGGCGCGGCTATTCGTTTATAGCCGCTCCATCGCGATCGCTCCCCGGAGCTGAAGAACGGGGAGAGCCGCATGTAAACACGGCTTCCCCGTGCTTCTCTGTGGCGGCGTATCGATCGAGTGATCCCTTATATAAGGGAGACTCGATCGATGATGTCAGTCCTACAGCCACACCCCCCTACAGTTGTAAACGCACACTAGGTGAACATTAAATCCTACAGCGCCCCCTGTGGTTAACTCCCAAACTGCAACTGTCATTTTCACAATAAACAATTAAATTTAAATGCATTTTTTGCTGTGAAAATGACAATGGTCCCAAAAATGTGTCAAAATTGTCCGAAGTGTCCACCATAATGTCGCAGTCACGAAAAAAATCGCTGATCGCCGCCATTAGTAGTAAAAAAAATAAATAATAAAAATGCAATAAAACTATCCCCTATTTTGTAAACGCTATAAATTTTGCACAAACCAACCGATAAACGATTATTGCGATTTTTTTTACCAAACATAGGTAGAAGAATACGTATCGGCCTAAACAGAGGAAAAACAAATTTTTGTATATGTTTTTGGGGGATATTTATTATAGCAAAAAGTAAAAAATATTGAATTTTTTTCAAAATTGTCGCTCTATTTTTGTTTATAGCGCAAAAAATAAAAACCGCAGAGGTGATCAAATACCACCAAAAGAAAGCTCTATTTGTGGGGAAAAAAGGACGCCAATTTTGTTTGGGAGCCACGTCGCACGACCGCGCAATTGTCTGTTAAAGCGACGCAGTGCCAAATTGTAAAAACACCTTGGGTCTTTAGGCAGCATATTGGTCCGGTCCTTAAGTGGTTAAGTACTGAAGTTTAGCGCCATTCCACAAGTGTGCGCAATTTTAAAGTGTGACATGTTGGGTATATATTTACTCGGCGTAAACGTCCTTCACATTATACAAAAATATCGGTCTAACTTTAGTGTTTTTTTTTTAATTCATGAGACGTTTTCTTAAAAAAAAAAATGCAAATACTGTGTAACTTAAAAAGTTACGACGACCACCATTTTTTTCCCTAGAGTGTCTGCTAAAACATACGTTTTTATATATATATATATATATATATATATATATATATATATATATATATAAAAATAAAAAAACTATTATGTTTTAGCAGACACCCTAGGGAAAAAAATGGTGGTCGTCGTAACTTTTTATGTTACAGAATTGGCCTGGGTGGCAAGGGGTTAATTGCTAAAAGTAATATACAAATAATTAGTATATATTATTTTTAAGGTAATTTACTATATTTTCAAAAACTGTACTCAAGAAGGTGGCTTAATGAACAAATTACTGAAGTTTGGAGTTATAACTTCAAACCAGTAATTTCACAGTAAATAAATAATACATTATTATCATATAGCATAATAATATATGATTTAGCTTGTACCTTTTCAGCAACAGCACATTTTCATTCTCCCTCTTAACTGCGTGAGAAAAACATGGGATTATGGGTAAATCTTATACACATAAATCCATATTTTTATTTGCTGGAAGGGAGCATGTGTCTTTTAGACACATGCCCCTTCTATAACACTGCAGTGAGAGGCCAGCCTCCAGCATTTTTATTGGGCTGCTTGGGCCAATGGTGCTTTACCATTGGTCCAAGGCTCCAAGCTATCCATTGAGCTCCGTGCCTCTGACAAGAAGTGAGAGGCACTGTGAGCTCATCCTCTGTTTGCTACAAACAGTGTGCCAGCTTGTATTTAAACTGGCCGCTTTGTATGTAGCTTCTGACAGGCTGTGCAAGGAGCCTCGTATCTCCGGAAACCATAAATGATAGGACTTAAGCTATATACCCTCCAAATATGGGGTCTCTGTGACCTCAGGTCGCCGAACTATGACCCTCGATGTCAATCGCCTCACCTGCCTCACCTGACTGCACATCCCTGGTAGAGGTGGACTGAATCACACAACATTGTCCAATATCTCTCGAACAAAGTTCCAGCTTTTGCAAACACTAATTAGTCTAATTATGGCCATACACTATACGAAAAATTGCCCAAAATTCAGTCATTTAGACAGTTTGTTCGTTTTTCTGCCACTTAATGGGCACAACATCGATAATCTTTGGGATGTTTTTGAGCCGAAAAAATGACAAGTTTGGATATTTTCTGAGGAACGAACAATAAATTGAAAGGTTAATGTGTTTCCCGTCTGAACTGTTTGCACTAGGTATATGTAAAAAAATTAACAAAAAACGTATTCATTTATGTCCACTGAACGATTTATCGGTCATTACATGATGACACTATAGTTTGCTCTCACGGCCGAATGTTTGTTTTTAAAAAATGGGTTCGGCCGATTTTTCCTATAGTGAATGGCCAGCATAACTTATTTATATATATATATATATATATATATATATATATATATATATATATATAAAATTAGGGGTGCAACGGATCAAAAAACTCATTGTTCGGATCGTTTCTCGGATCAGAGTCACGGATCGGATCATTTTTCGGATCACCACCATGTTTCATGTGACAACACTGAAGAAATGACACTTTGCTGCAATGTAAAGTAGTGAGTGTACAGCTTGTATAACAGTGTAAATTTGCTACCCACTCAAAATAACTCAACACCTAGCCATTAATGTCTAAACCGCTGGCAACAAAAGTGAGTACACCCCTAAGTGAAAATTTCCAAATTGGGCCCAATTAGCTATTTCCCTCCTGGTGTCATGTGACTCATTAATGTTACAGGGTCTTGAGTGTAAATGGGGAGGAGGTGTATTAAATTTGGTGTAATAGCTCTCTCTCTCTCATACTGGTCATTGGTCACTGGAAGTTCAACATGGTACCTCATGGCAAAGAACTCTCTGAGGACCTGAAAAAAAGAATTGTTGCTCTACATAAAGATGGCCTAGGCGAAAAGAAGATTGTCCCCACTGTAATGTCCACGTCATCTCCCCCACTGTAATGTCCACGTCATCTCCCCCACTGGAATGTCCACGTCATCTCCCCCACTGGAATGTCCACGTCATCTCCCCCACTGGAATGTCCACGTCATCTCCCCCACTGGAATGTCCACGTCATCTCCCCCACTGTAATGTCCACGTCATCTCCCCCACTGTAATGTCCACGTCATCTCCCCCACTGTAATGTCCACGTCATCTTTTGACGTGGACATTACAGTGGGGACAATCTTCTTATCGCCTAGGCCATCTTTATGTAGAGCAACAATTCTTTTTTGACCGCAACCAGGTGAGGAGTACAAAGACAAGTGTGTCTTGCCTACAGTCAAGCATGGTGGTGAGAGTGTCATGGTCTGGGGCTGCATGAGTGCTGCCGACACTGCGAAGCTACAGTCCATTGAGGGAACAATGAATGCCAACATGTACTGGGACATGAAGCAGCGCATGATCCCATCACCTTCGGAGACTGGGTCGCAGGGCAGTAACATGACGACCCCAAACACACCTCCAAGTCGACCACTGCCTTGCTCCAGATAAACCATATTCTACCCTTCTTTACTCCTCATCCCTTTCTTCTTTCTTTTCTTCCCTGTTTCTTTTCTCCCAACTTAATACCCCTTTGGATAGCTTGGGGAGGGGTGTGGGGTCGCTGTTTGACTGCCATTGGCCCCATTCCCAGTTTGAGGGCTGTTCAAGCAAACACAAAGGCCAGCTACAGTGATTGATTCCTAGCTGAGATGACCTCTCATTTTTGATGAGGGCGTCCTCTGGTCATGCAGCTCCTCTACGGAGGACATCTCCTCTGCTCTTAAGAATCCTGGTCATAGGCCAAAATAGGTCTTATATCTGTATGGTTTATAACCTTAATAAAAATTATTGGAAAAGAAAAAATACATAACATTCTTTGAATGGCAGATGTGCCAGGGAAGCGCTCTCCTGTGTTCACTATACAGACTGCAAGTTACTTTGAACAGCCCTCAGAAGAGTCAAGCTCTGACTGTTTGTGGCACAGGCAACTACAATATTTTTTTTGCATCCCCAGCCACCCTCTGGATGTGAGATATCAGGAATTAGATGTAAACAAGCTAGACCAATGTAAGTTTGAAAAAGAAAATATGTCCTGGAGTTCAACTTTAGGCATATCATAAAAAAAAATGTCCATGAAATGACCCCCACATACCCATCTGGCCCCAGGCTGCCTAGATGCTTGTCCAACATTGCATTCAAGGTTTCCTTCCAACAAGCATTTTCCACAAGAGAAAACTCTACTTTACTTCATGGCATTATGTTTTCACTTTTCAGCCAGATCCAGTTTTAAGCTTTGTTTTTTCCAATTAACCACTTTTTTTATTTAAGTATCACATCTTATGAATGAAAGCTAGATTTTGTCACTCTAGCTGGCAAAAAATAAAAAAACGTTTCTTGTATCAGGCAGTCCCCTGCCTCTTAGTTAAATGTTACACTTGGAAACGAAGACAGGAAAGGGTGCCAATTCCTAGTAGGCATAATGCTGTCCAAGAATAATAGGGAGGCTATCCAAAGTAACCATAAAATTGATGATTTTCCCCTTCCAATTCCTGTCAATGAAGAACAGTCAGAATAAGTGGAGAATGTCGTGTAGACTTGGTTAGTGAATGATATGCTTATAATATGCCTATAAATCTGTGTTCCTTGATCACACCCTCTGTTCTAATAAATTGGTAATAGCAGCATACACAGCTGCATACTCAGTGAAGGGTCATTTTTTGCAATCTTCAAAAGGAAACTATAATCTTTGGGGTGCACTTTTTTCCACTTTTTACATTGTGTAAGGTTTTATGTGGCATGTACTGTATGTGTATATGCATATGGATGAAGCCTGTGCAGCGCTGTATGCAAACTACCATGTAATACGATTATTATAATTGTATCTATTGGTTCTTTTATCTTGACAGACCATCTTGTGACATTACCCCATGTTCAGAAGTATCTGAAGTCCGTCCGGTACATAGACGAGCTGCAAAAATTTGTGGAAGATGACAATTACAAGTAAGTTTGTTGGTCATTATTATCTTTTTTACTTTAATTTTTTATACCTGTCTCTGATATTTTAAGGGTATGTTCACACCTATGCATATTTTAATGCACAAGTTAAATATGGAATGCACAATGAATTTCCTACAATTCTCATCGTCATGGTTTAACCACTTGACCACTGGGCACTTATGCCATGTACACACGATCATTTTTCAGCATAAAAAAAAAACTTTGTTTTTCAGCATGTCCAAAAAACGACGTTTTCCCAACTTCATCATTAAAAACGATGTTGCCCACACACCATCGTTTTTAAAAAATGATCTAGCAAAGCGCGGTGACGTACAACACGTACGACGGCACTATAAAGGGGAAGTTCCATTCGCCTTTGGGCTGCTTTAGCCGATTCAGTGTTAGTAAAAGATGAATGTGCTTACTCCATTATGAACGGTAGTTTTACCAGAACGCTCCCCTCTCATAACTTGCTTCTGAGCATGCGCAGGTTTTTTTTGCGTCGTTTTAGCCCACACACGATCATTTTTTACAACCCGAAAAATGATGTGTAGCCCACACACGATCGTTTTAAATTATGTTTTTTAAAAACTATGTTTTTTCCATGCTGAAAAATGATCGTGTGTACGCGGCATTAAACCCCCTTCCTAACCAGACCAATTTTCATCTTTTGGCGCTCTCACATTTTGAATGACAATTACTCAGTCATGCAACACTGTACCCATATGAAATTTTTGGCCTTTTTTTTCACACAAATATAGCTTTATTTTGGTGATATTTAATCACCACTGGGTTTTTTATTTTTTGCGCTATAAAAGAAAAAAGACTGAAAATTCGGTAAAACAATTAATTTTTCTTTGTTTTTGTTAAAAAAAAAGTGTTTTTCTTCATAAATTTGGGCCATATTTATACTGCTACGTATCTTTGGTAAAAATAACCCAAATTAGTGGATATTATTTACTCTGTGTGAAAGTTATAGAGTCTACAAGCTATGGTGCCAATCACTTAAAATGTATCAATCTGATCACACCTGATGAAATGACAGCCTATCTCAATTTTTGAGACCCTAACAAGTCAGGAAAGTACAAATACCGCCCAAATTAACCCTTTTTGGAAAGTAGACATTCCAAGGTAGTTAGTAAGAGGCATGAAAGGGAATTAACGCTCCAGATGGAAATGCTTGGTTAATCAATCGCCTCCTGGAGACCACGGGTGCTGGCAGTGCATATAGAAGAAAACAAAAAAGAAAATATTTGGACAGCCGCACTCCTGGAAAAGATTCCTGAATTGTCCTTTAATGGTAAAATGGAATACACTACAATCCACAGCAAAAAAGTGAAAATGGGATACACAGCTGACGTTTCACACTGATACGTCAGATAGCTATGAGTAAGCACTGAGTATCAGTGCGAAACGTCAGCTGTGTATCCCGTTTTCACCTTTTTGCTGTGGATTGTAGTGTATTCCATTTTACCATTAAAGGACAATTCAGGAATCTTTTCCAGGAGTGCGGCTGTCCAAATATTTTCCAGGAGTGCGGCTTTTCTAGTAAGAGGCATAGTTCGTTTTTTGAAGTTGCAATTTTTTCCCACAATTCTTTGCAAAATGAAGATGTTTTTTTACTTTTTATTTTTTTTCACACCAAATTTCCATAACAGGTTATTTTTCTCACATGGCATGTACATTCAACAAATGACACCCCAAAATATATTTTACTACTCCTCCTGAATATGGCAGTTCCACACGTGTGAGACTTTTACACAGCCTGGCCACATACAGAGGCCCAACATTAAAGTACAATACATGGTGCCAACATCTCGCACTCGCTGGAATAGAAAAAGCACATTCCAGCGAGCGCGTCATAGAAGCGACGGGGATCCGACTTGGATTCCTGCCAATTCTAGCTGCGGCGTTTGGTATGAATCATGAGGAGGAACTCCACGCCAAATTTTAAATAAAAAAACGGCATGGGTTTCCCCGCCAGGGGCATACCAGGCCCTTAGGTCTAGTATGGATTGTAAGGAGAGCCCCCTACGCCGACGTGGGTCCCGGAGAATGATGGGACTGTGACGCCATAAGAGGCCTATATAAATCGGTGTGAGCCGCGCACCCGGCATTACAGCGGGAAGAAGCGTTGCATCAACATCGGAAGAAAAGAAGAAGGCAGAAGACGGCAGAGAAGAGCGGGCTGCGCCGCCGCTAGTAATAGAGCTGAAAAGAAGATAGCGGCGGCCAGCCCCGAAGAAGGCACTGTAGAGCGAGCGGGAGAAGAACCGGGGAGTCCGAGATGACAGCGGAGAGCGGAGAAGATGGAAGAAGACCCCCCCGGAAAGTGGCGAAGACACCCCCGGAGAGTGGAGAAGACCCTCCCGGAGAGCGGAGAAGACCCCCCGGAGCTGACTAATAAATTATTTTAAAACCCTGTGTTGTGTGTTTATTTTCTTTTACACTTTTCCTCCAGGTGAATGGGTAGGGGTACGATGTACCCCATATTCATTCACCTAGGGTGGGGGGCCGTTATCTGGGGGCCCCCTTATTAAAGGGGGCTCCTAGATTCCGATAAGCCCCCCGCCCGCAGACCCCGACAACCAACGGCCAGGGTTTTTGGGAAGAGGCCTTGTCCTTATCAACATGGGGACAGGGTACTTTCGGGTGGGGGGACTGCAGGGCGCCCCCCTGCCCCAGAGCACCCAACCCCCCCCCATGTTGAGGGCATGCGGCCTGGTACGGTTCAGGAGGGGGGGCGCTCGCTCGTCCCCCCTCCTTTCCTGACTGGCCGGGTGGCGTGCTTGGATACGGGTATGGATTGTGGGGGAAAAAACGGCGTATCGGGTTCTCCTTACAATCCATACCAGACCTAAGGGCCATGCCGTTTTTTTTATTTAAAATTTGGCGTGGAGTTCCCCCTTATGATTCATACCAAACGCCGCGGCTAGAATTGGCAGGAATCCAAGTCGGATCCCCGTCGCTTCTATGCTGGCTTTTTCCCATCGCGGCGAGCCGGCTCGGCGCTGGCTCCCGCGACGGGGCTCGTAGGTGGTCAATCTCGCCGAGAAAGGGAGCGAGATTGACACAATATCGCGGTCACCTACAGTAGCACCTTCAGGCGTTCTAGGAGCATAAATGACACATCTAATCTCTCAACCACCTATTACACTTTTGAAGGCCCTGGAGCACCAGGACAATGGAAACGCCCACAAAGTGACCCCATTTTGGAAAACACCCTAACGTATAATCTATGAGGCATAATGAGTCTTTTGAACGTTCATTTTTTTCCAGAAGTTTTTGGAAAATGTGGGAAAAAAATTAAAACGCTTTTTTATCTATTTATAAGATATTTACAACACATGGCATGTACATAGCAAAAATGATACCCCAAAATATATTCTGCTACTCCTCCTGAGTAGTTTTTTTTCTATGCATATATGCAAATGAGGGATATACGCAGATTCACGAATGTAGTTGCACCCGGCGCATAATATACGCGGTTTGCGTAACTCGTACGTCAGGCGTAAAGTTATTTCCCATATAGGAGGTGCAACTCATGCAAAGGTATGGACCAGGGAACACAAGCCGTCGTATCTATTATTTGCATGGGGTCACGCCTCATTAGCATGGCTCACGCCCACTTCCACCTACGCTGGCTTACACCGAGGAAACCCAGCATATCTTTAAGAGCAAGTGCTTTGTGAATCCAGTGCTTGCCTCTGTGCGCTGCGCCGGCGTAGCGTAAAAGAGATATGCTACCGCGGCATAAATATGCGCCGATGTATGTGAATCCGGGCCATAGAGAACCAAAGAACAAGAAGTAGTAGAGAGAAGGAGAGGAAAGGGGGGGAAAAAGGACATGGAAAGGAAGATGGGAGAGGGCGGGAGATATGGGCTGGAAACATGGAAGGGTGGTAGGAAAAAGGAAAAGAACACTAGGGGCTGAGGTGGGGAACGAGAGAAGGACAAGGAATGGTAAGATACAGGATAAAAGGGGAAATGCGATGGAGGGAAATAGAATGGATGAGGGGTGGAGGAGAGAAGGAAAGGGGGGGTGAAGGAGGGGGAAAGGGGGGAGGGAAAAGGCATGGAGGGGGAGGGGAAGGGAACCAATGAAAGAGAGGGGAAAGAGATTGCATCCTACCGAATTATACAGCCGTAGCCAAAAGTTTTGAGAATGACACAAAATATACATTTTCACAAGGTCTGCTGCCTTATTTTTTATGATGCCAATTTGCATATACTCCAGAATGTTATGAAGATGAATTGCAATTAATTGCAAAGTCCCTCTTTGCCATGAAAATTAATCCACAAAAAAAAACATTTTCACTGCATTTGTGAAGAAGGCTTTAAGGCACCCAAAAAAGTCCAGCAAGTGCCAGGACCGTCTCCTACAGTGGATTCAGGTGTGGGATCGGGGCACCACCAGTGCAGAGCTTGCTTAGGAATGACAGCAGGCAGGTGTGAGTGCGTCTGCACGCCCAGTGAGACGAAGACTTTTGGAGGATGGTCTGGTTTTCTCTAATGATTAATGAACCCCCTTTACGATTGTTTGGGGCATCCGGAAAAAACCTTGTCCAGAGTAGCAAAGGTGAGTGCTACCATCAGTCCTGGGTAGTGCCAACAGTAAAGAATCCTGAGACCATTCATGTGTGGGGTTGATTCTCAGCCAAGGGAGTGGGCTCACTCAAAATTTTGCCTAAGAACACCATGAATAAAGAATGGTACAAAAACATCCTCCTCGAGCAACTTCTCCCAATCATCCAAGAACAGTTTGGTGAGGAACACAGGTATCCAAAAGCTGAACCAGTTGCCAACCGCCTAGGATAGAAATGTAAACACAGATTAAATTGAATTGTTAGAAAATTATAATTTTGATAACAGGGTAAGGTAGAAAGGTAGAACAAACAGTATTGCACACTCACCCAGTTGATAGATAGTTGTTATCAATTGGGTGAGGGGCAAGCTTATATAAAAATTATCCACATAAAGATGGTATCCCTTTCCAAGGAGTGGATAGACAATCTCCCAGACAACTCTTCCGCTGGCTCCAATATACTCATTCAGGGGGATGCAGTTGGGAGTCCTTCCCTTCGTACACCAGGAAGGCGTAGATGTACCCCGTTGCTCGGTCACAAAGTTTGTACATTTTAACCCCATATCGGGCCCTTTTGCTGGGGATAAACTGATTGATGCCCAGCCTGCCTGAAAAGTTTACAAGGGAGATATTATGTTCGGGGTATATAACTGGAAGAATTTTTCAAATAAATAATTTTAAGAGTGGCCGAATTTTAAATCGTTTGTCAAAAGCTGGGTCATTTTGGGGAGGGCACTCGGTGTTATAATTATGCGGTTCCTCCACTATAATGACAAGGTATCGTGATCTTGGCATAAGGGATGAGAAGAGTGGCATGTGGTAAATAGGGTTGGTAGACCAATAGGAGTACAATTCGTTTTTTTTTTTGTGAGTCCCATATTAAAAGTTAGACCTAAGAACATTTTTAATTCCTCTACGGTAATTTTTCTTCACTCAAACGGACGGGCATAACGAGAACCAGGGTTGCTTACTATGTACTGCTGTATGTAGAGGTTGCACTGGGCCACAATAAACGATAGTCTTCAGTGAAAATCAAATGAAAAAACTCAAGCATGGCAAAATCATCGGTGTTCACCTGCATACCTGGCTGAGCGGTGAAAAGGGGGATGTTTGCTGCTCCGGAATTAGGGGAAGCCACAAGCGTTTTGAAGGGCATAGGGAAGGCTGGCATGGCCCCTATCCCTTTGGGGGCTGAGATGACACCCTACTGGTGCTTGGCCTTTGTTGCAGTGGCACTGCGCTCCAGGTGGAAGGCACTGCGCTCCAGGTGGAAGGCACTGCGCTCCAGGTGGACGGCACTGCGCTCCAGGTGGACAGCCCTGCGCTGCTGGTAGTAGGCTCCTGCTCCATGCCAGAACGCCTTCTTTTCACAGGCACACGTTCCTCTTCCGATTCTGTATCAGACCCACTGCTTGTCACAGGTTCATAGGCCAAATCGGACTGAGATTCGGAGAGCTCCCCGCTGCTTTCCTCGCTCATGCTTAGACGCTGGTAGGCCGCCTCACTGGTAAAACATTTTTTTTGCCATGCTGGTGAGGCTGCAGTGCAGAGTACTAATGTGCACTATGGGGCACTGTAGTAGTACTAATGAGTTGCAGTAGTGGCACCGATTTGGCACAGTAGTGGCACTGATTGTACTGTGTAGTGGCACTGATTGTACTGTGTAGTGGTACTGATGGTACAGGTGAGCACTGTGGTGGCACTGGGGGGTACAGGCAGCACTGGTGGGCACTGCAGAGGAGCACTGATGGGCACAGGTGGCACTGGTGTGGCACAGATGGCACTGCTGGACACTGCTATATGATATAATTTCTGCACACAATGCTCTCCTCTTTTCTCACGCTGTATCGGTGTGAGGAGAGAAGCGCATTGAACTCCTGATGACCCCGGATTGTTTACATTTGTTATCGCTCCGTCGTTAGACGGAGCGATACGTGGTAAAGGGCCGCTGTCATTGGCCCTTTACCACGATCCGTGCTGCATCGGTTCCCGTGAACCTGGCAAGCACGAATGCGCGCCCCAGGGGGGGTAGCAAGACCCTGGGAGGACGTCAATGTATGCCCTTCCAGAGTTATTGAAGAAAAGGAAATTTACCCCTAGGGGCTTTGTGTTGCAGCACAGTATAAATAATGTACAAGTAGGTAAAAAAGTATACATTTATTGATAGGGTATCAAAACAGAGCCCCTAGACAAAAAAGGGGAACTCAGGATATGAGCTTTAATAAAATCAATCCATAAACAGAAAGGCAAAGAAATACATCACAACATGGTAACAATGATAATTCAAATTTGAACAGCACTATATGCATATAAGCACTATGTGCGGAAAAAGCCCCTACGCGTTTCGACCTTCGTAGTAGCGGTCTTCTTCAGGGAGTCAATGTTTTTACGCAGACATAGGTTCTATGAAGAAAATATATGCAGATAAATCAAAAAGTAAACAAACATAATCATGAAGAGGACCTGTCCACCCCAACATATATTCCAGAGTTATTGAGCTGCACTGTAGCCCTCATTAGGAAAGGTTCCATCCGCTGGAAATATTTATTATTATTTGGCTCGCAGTACTTTGGTTCACCAGCAGGTGTCTCCTGGCAGTTTGGAACTGTCAAGAGGACTTCTCCCTGCTGGTGTTATATCATCTTTGGGACGCAGTACTGGTTTCCACCAACGGATGGATCCTGGCAGTATGGAGTGGACGACTCTTTTTGCACTCAGGTGTAACGTGAAGCCAATTACTGGATCCCTATTTATACCCGGTGAGTGCAAGCAGACCTCGCCTTGGTATCTCTCTCGCTGACCTTGAGCCTGTGATCCTGGTCCAGTCTGGTCCACTAGCTTCCTTGACAGAAAGTGGTTAAAGAAAAGTGTAAAAGTGGCAGAAAATGACCCACATAATTTGCATTAAAACTCATTAGAAGTACTTTGCAGCGTATACAAAATGCATGTAAAGTGTGTATACAGTATAAAAACAGTGATAAAGGCATATATTTTTAAAGCGGGGGTTCACCCTAAAATATCTATGTACAGTTACATCCAGCATACTGCTGACATCAACAGTATGCTGGATTTTTTTTTTCAGCTGTACTTACGTTTTTTGGCGTTCTATTCACCCGGCTTCCGAGTTCTCGTTCCTCCGGGGAGTAGGCGTTCCTAAGACGAGGCATAGATGATTGACGTCAGGTAAAGCGCGTCATCGCCTTCCGAAAATATCCGAGGGGGACTCGGCACTTTACGGCGCCTGCGCAGTCAGCTCTACACGGCAGGCGGCGTAAAGAGCCGAGTCCCCGCCGGATATTTTCGGAAGGCGGTGACGCGCTTTACCCGCACGTCAATCGTCTCCTGGGAGGATCAACACTCACTCCCAGGAGACATTGCGCAGAGCTCCCCGTCGGGGGGAAAAGGAGCGACACGCCCACTCCCCGCAAGGAAGAAGACCCGGAAGTGAGGCTGAAGACAGGTAAGTTTACACATTTTAAAAAAAAATACAACGCTACAAGCCTTTATTAAGGCTGGCGATAGGTTAGGTAAAAAGTAAATTTTGAGGGTGAACCTCCGCTTTAAGTGCAATGATAGAAGGTACATGTAATATATATTTGCATACGTATTTGAAATGGATGACACCATAAGCAGACTGTTTGTGATTTTTGATGGCTTAGAAGCATGAGATTGTCCCCATCTTAATTGGTCTCAAAATAAAAGTACCTAGCTCATAAGTCATAGGTGGAAGCGGTTTTACTTGACTCTAAGCACTTCCTTCTTGTGCAGTAAAGTTGAATGGCTTCAGCTGGCTAGAGTCAGGGTAGTGGCACAAGTCCTGTATAGTTGGAGAGTCTAATGTCGCGTACACACGATCATTTTTCAGCATGAAAAAAATGTTGTTTTTAAAAAATTGAATTTAAAATGATCGTGTGTGGGCTTCACATCATTTTTCGGGTTCTGAAAAACGACAACATTTTTTTTCGAACATGCTGCATTTTTTAACAACGTTTTTAACAATGTCGTTCTTCGGGTTGCAAAAAATGATCGTGTGTGGGCTAAAACGACGTTAAAAACCCGCGCATGCTCAGAAGCAAGTTATGAGACGGGAGCGCTCGTTCTGGTAAAACTACCATTCGTAATGGAGTATGCACATTCATCACGCTGTAACAGACAGAAAGGCGACAATCGTCTTTTACTAACACGGAATCGGCTAAAGCAGCCCCAAGGGTGACGTCATCCGCATGGAAATTCCCCTTTATAGTGCTGTCGTACGTGTTGTACGTCACCGCGCTTTGCTAGAGCATTTTTTTTTAAACGATGGTGTGTGGGCAACGTTTTATTGATGAAGTTGGAAAAACGTCATTTTTTTCTACATGCCGAAAAACAGCGTTTTTTTTTTCATGCCGAAAAATGATTGTGCGTACGCGGCATAAGACATTCTTCTATACCGTGCTTGCTGTGAAAAAGTATTTGCCCCTTCCAGACTTTTTTTTGCATATTTTTCACACTTAAATGATTTAGATCAGGGGTCTCAAACTCAAATTACCTGAGGGCCACAAGACAAGTTTTCATATGCCATGGGGGGCCGCATGCAAACTTTCAAACTTCAAAAACAACAGTACTGGTGTCAGCGAACACATTATTAACCCCCAGCACTGGTGTCAGCGAGCGCATTATTACCACCAGCACTGGTGTAAGTCAGGGTTTGACAAATTTGCTTGGAATCTAGGAGCCAGCTAAAAAAGTTAGGAGCCAGAAAACGCACCCCGTCCCGACGAGCTTGCGCGCAGAAGCGAACACATACGTGAGCAGCGCCCGCATATGTAAACGGTGTTCAAACCACACATGTGAGGTATCGCCGCGATTGGTAGAGTGAGAGCAATAATTCTAGCTCCTCTAACTTAAAACATGCAACATGTAGATTTTTTTAAACGTCGCCTATGAAGATTTTAAAGGGTAAAAAAGTTTGTCGGCATTCCACAAGCGGACACAATTTTGAAGCGTGACATGTTGGGTATGAATTTACTCGGCGTAACATTATCTTTCATAATATTAAAAAAAATGGGGATAACTTTACTGTTGTCTTATTTTTTAATTAAAAAAAGTGTAATTTTTTCCCAAAAAAGTGCGCTTGTAAGACCGCTGCGCAAATACGGTGTAACAGAAAGTATTGCAATGATCGCTATTTTATTCTCTAGGGTGTTAGGATAAAAAATATATATAATGTTTGGGGGTTCTAATTAGAGGGAAGAATATGGCAGTGAAAATAGTGTAAAATGACATTAGAATTGCTGTTTAACTTGTAATGCTTAACTTGTAATACCAACGGCCACCACCAGATGGCGCCAGCTCACATCTGGTGGTAATAACTTGTAATACCAACGGCTCACCACCAGATGGCACCAGCTAAAAAAAAAAATTTTTTTTTTTTTTTGCTCCCCTCACTTCCACCCTGCCTGAGGGCCATTTATAACTGGTCCGCGGGCCGCAAATGGCCCGCGGGCCGGTACTTTGAGACCACTGATTTAGATCATCAAAATGTTTTAATAATATGCAAACATAACCCAGGGAAATTCAAGATGCAGTTTTTAAATTATTATTTCATTTATTAGGGGTAATTGCCCCCTCCCATGCTGAATCATGAATGAACTGTGATCAACCACAATTTTTTGTAAAGCGGAGTTAAATTTCACTTGCCACACCCAGGCCTGATTACTGCCAGACCTGTTGAATCAAGAAATCACATAAATAGAAGCTGTCTGACAAAGTGAAGCACGCTAACAGATCACAAAACGCCACACGTTATGCCACAATCCAGAAAAATTCAAGAACAGTTTAGAAACAAAGTAATGTACATGTATTGGTCTAGGAAGGGTTTCAAAGCCATTTCTAAGGCTTTTTTTTAACTCCAGTGAACCATAGGGAGAGCCATTAACCACTGGAGAACAGTGATGAACCTTCCCAAGAGTGGCCGGCCTACAAAAATAACTCTGAGCATGACAACGACTTATCCAGTAGGTCATAAAAAAAACCAGAACAACATCTAAAGAAATGCAGGGCTCCCTTGCCTCAGGTAAGATCAGTGTTCATGATTCCACAATAAGAAAGAGACTGGGCAAAAATAGCATCTATGGGAGAATTCCAAGGCCAAAGCCACTGCTAACCAAAAAGAACACAAAGGCTCATATCACATTTACCGAAAAACATCTTGATTATCCCCAAGATTTTTAGGCAAATATTCTGTGAACTGATGAGACAAAAAATGTACTTTGGAGGGTGTGCATCCTGTTACATCTGGCATAAAACAAATACAGCATTTCATAACAAGAACATCATACCAACAGTCAGATGTGGTTGTAGTGTGATGGTCTGGGGCTGCTTTGCAGCTTCAGGACCTGGATGCTTTACCATAAATGATGGAACTATGAATTCTGAGCTCTACCAGAAAATCCTAAAGGAGAATGTCCGGCCATCATTTTGTGACCTCAAGCTCAAGTGCATTTTTGGTTATGCAGCAGGACAATGATCCCAAAAACACAACAGCGAGTCCACCTCCAAATGGTTCAAACAAAGCAAAAAATAAGGTTTTGGAGTAGCCTAGTCAAAGCCTGGACTTAAATCCAATTAACCACTTCATTACTGGGCACTTAAACCCCTTTTGTGCCCAGACCAATTTTCAGCTTTCAACTCTGACGCATTTTGAATGACAATTGCGCGGTCATACAACACTGTACCCAAATTATATTTTTATTGTTTTTTTTCCCCACAAATAGAGCTTTCTTTTGGTGGTATTTGATCACCTCTGCGGTTTTAATTTTTTGCGCTATATACAAAAAAAAGACAAATTAGGACAAAACGTATTCTTCTACATATTTTTGTTAAAAAAATCGCACTAAGCGTATATTGATGGGTTTGCGCAAAAGTTATAGCGCCTACAAAATAGGGGATAGATTTATGATTTATTTTTTACTAGTAATGGCGGCGATCTGCGATTTTTTTTTTTTCGTCAGGCCTGCCATATTGCGGCGGACATATCGGACACTTTTGACACAATTTTGGGACCATTCACATTTATACAGCGATCAGTGCTATAAAATGCACTAATTGCTGTATAAATGTGACTGGCAGGGAAGGGGTTAACACTAGGGAGTTAGGAAGGGGTTAAATGTATTCCCTGGGTGTGTTCTAACTGTGTGGGGGGAGGGTACTGACTGGGGGAGGTGACTGATGCTGTGTCCCTATGTACAAGGGACACAGGTCTGTCTCCTCTGTCCCTGACTGGACGTGGAGCTCTGTGTTTACACACAGAGCTCAACGTCCCTGCTGTCACCGCCGATCGCGGGTACCTGGCTGTATCATGACCTTACACAGGCCGTTCATGCTGGAAACCCCTCCAATGTGGCTGAATTAAACAATTCTGCAAAGAAGAGTGGGCCAAAATTGCTCCACAGCAATGTAAAAACGGAAAATTGTATACTTACCTTTCCGTAATTTTCCTTTCCTGACGCATCTTCATGGCAGCACACACTGGGTTGTGACTCCGCCCCCACAACCTGACAGGATTGGTTAGCTATAAATTTGAAGGGGAGACACCCGGCATTATTCTCCGTAAATATCATCATTGAACAGTAGGGTGGGCAGCTGTGTGCTGCCATGAAGATGCGTCAGGAAAGGAAAATTACGGAAAGGTAAGTATACAATTTTCCGTTTTCCTGACGCATTCATGGCAGCACACACTGGGAAATAACTCGCCAGTCGGGAGGGTTCAATGCAAAAGTATTTTATTCCCTATAGAGCAGAAGAATTGGCCCTGATGACAGATCTGCCAAATTCGGCCGTAGCCAAGAGAGCGGCGTCCACCCTGTAGTGGGAGATAAAGGTATGCCTGGAAGACCAGGTTGCTGCTCTGCATATAGTTTCCGCAGAAACACCACAATATGCTGCCCAAGAGGTTGCCACTGCCCTGGTTGAGTGTGCCCTGACGCCTTCCGGGATCTCCATCTGCTGAGTGGAATACGCTTTTCCAATAGCCCTGACCAGCCAAGAAGCGATGGTGCGGGAAGTGGCCGCCTGGCCTCGCCTGGCCCCGTGAGGTATAATCAAGAGAGCGTCTGTTGATCTGAGATGCGTAGTAGCCGACAGATATTTGGAAAGTGTAGATTTAATGTCCAAGGCATGAGGTTCGCCATTCTCATTAGAAAGGCATGGTAAGACGATGTCCTGGCTGTAATGGAAGGCCGAAGTAACTTTGGGCAAGAAACGGTCTGACGGTCTCAGTATCACTCTGTCGGGATGAAAAATCAGGTATGGCTCTTTGGACATGAGAGCTTGCAACTCCGACACTCTCCTCGCCGAGGCAATGGCAATGAGGAAGGATAACTTTAAGGTCAGATCCCATAGAGAAATCGAGTTGAGTGGGAAGAAGGGTGGATTGGAGAATGCCTCGAGGACCACCGAAAGATCCCAGGACGGGAAGGACGGTCTTCTGGGTGGTCTGATCTTTACGCATGCCTTCATGAACTGGATGATCAAAGGGTGCAAGGCCCACCTGGTACCAGTTTTGGCGGACAGAGCGGAGATCTGTACCTTTAGGGTGCCTGAATTTAGTCCCTTGTCAATTCCCGTTTGCAGGAACTCCAGGATCTGGTAAGGATCTGGTGAGACGGGGTTCCAACCTTTGAGTTGCGCCAGCTGGGCGAATTTTTCCCAAATCCTGGTATAAATGGAGTTCGTGGAGGATTTCCTGGCTTGCATTAGGGTTGTTATAACCGCTTGGGAACATCCTTGTTCCCTTAGTCTAGCCCTCTCAACCTCCAGGCTGTCAGGTGGAGCCTGTCTGGGGCTGGATGGGGAGACCGACCTTGGAGTAGGAGATCCGCCGTAACTGGAAGGTGGATTGGAGGTCGGGTATTGAGCTGTAGAAGCGTCGTAAACCACGGTCTCCTCGGCCAGAATGGTACCACTGTGATTACTGTGGCCGACGACCTTCGGAGTCGCGATAGGAACCTCGCTATTAGAGGAGTTGGGGGGAAGATGTACCCCAAATTGAAGTCCCATGGGTGAAGGAGGCAATCTGTCCCCTCCGCTGATGGAAAGGGTACCCTGGAAAGGAATCTCGAACACTTGGCATTCGCTGGTGTTGCTGCCAGGTCTATCTCCGGAACCCCCCAGGTTTCCGTTAGAACGGCGAACACCCGGGGATTCAAGGACCACTCGTTGTTGGATAGAAGTTCTCTGCTCAGAAAGTCGGCTAGCGTATTCTGTGCTGCTGGGACATAGACTGCTCTCAGGTCTAGAAGATGTATCTGGGACCACTCCATTATGGGGCGAACTTCTTCCAGAAGAGTGAGGCTTCGGGTACCGCCTTGCCTCTGGATGTAGGCTACCGCCACCCTGTTGTCCAACCGAATTAGGACGCTCTTCCCCTGTAGAAGAGGTGCAAAGGCTAAGAGGGCCTGGAATGCCGCTCGGAGCTCCAGTATATTTGAGACTGTCCCCCGAGCAGGGAAGTGCCAGTGACCCTGGGCTGTCTGATCCAGATAGTGAGCCCCCCAACCTTTCTCGCTGGCATCGGATGTTACTATCTCCGGTTCCGGAGGAGCTATGGGCCTGAATCTTCTGAGGTTGGAAGGGCAAGTCCACCACAGAAGGGAGTGTTTTACATGACTGGGGATGCTGATGGGTTGGTGCATTGATGCTCCGTCCCAATGCCTGAGAAAAGTGTTCTGCAGGGTTCTCATGCGCCATTGGGACCATTGTACCATGGGTATGGTGGATGACATCGAGCCCAGCATACTGAGGCAGGTTCTGGAAGACGTGAGACTGGAGGACAATAGATTCCGCACTTTCCGGACTAAGGGATTCACCTTCTCTAAGGGTAGTTGTACCCTGTTCTGCTTCGTGTCCAATTCTGCCCCCAGGTAAACCATGGACTGTGATGGCTGAAGGCTGCTCTTTCGCCAGTTGATTAACCAGCCAAACTTTTGGAGGGTCGAGATTAGGATCTCCCGCTGGAGGAGTAGAGTCTCCCGATTTGTTGCCAAGAGCAAGATATCGTCCAGGTAATGATGCACCCGCAGCCCCTTCTCTCTGAGGAATGCTATGAGGGGAAGCATAACCTTCGTGAACGTCCTGGGAGCCGAGGAGATCCCGAATGGTAGACATCGGAATTGGTAGTGATGCTGGCCGATGGAAAAGCGCAGAAACTTCTGGTATGCGGGATGTATTGGCACATGGAGGTAGGCGTCTGACAGGTCGATCGACAGCATCCAGTCCCCGAGATTTACTGCCAGGAGGATGGACTGGAGACTCTCCATCTTGAAGGCCTCTATTTGAATCCTTTTGTTGAGCCGCTTGAGGTCCAGGACGGGCCGAAGGTCCCCTGATTTCTTTCGAACCAGAAAGAGAGGGGAATAAAATCCCCTGCCTCTTTGGTGCGAAGGAACTTCCACGATAGCTCTTTTCTGCAATAGTTCTAAAATGTATTGCATGAGCAGTTTCCTTTTGTCTAGGGAAGACGGTATTTTGGTGGGCTGAAAGGTAGCGTGAGGCAATACCCCTATAAAGTTCCATCTGTGGCCATGCTTTATTGTAGAAAGAGTCCATGGGTCTTCTATGTGGTTCGACCATATTTGCGCAAAACTGCTGAGCCTGGCGCCCACCTGGGCTGGGTGGGCAGGCAAGACTTCAAAAAGACTTCTGCTGGTCCCCTGCAGTAGTGACCTTGGGCTTCTGCCCCCTCGTAAAGGGTGGGCGATTAGGTCTCCATTCTCTCCTGAACTCCTTACCGGGACGATAGGATCTGGCGTCCCTGTACCTCTCAGGCAGATTACGCCTGAAGGTAGGACCTTTCTGAGGCTTGGGTCTTCTGTCGGAGGGAATAAGCCCCGATTTTCCACCCGTGACCTTGGAGATTGCCGAATCCAATTTTGTGCCGAACAGGTTCGTGCCATCATATGGTATCCTGCACCAGTTTGCTTTTGCTGTAGTCATCCTGGCGCTCGTCTCCTTTTCTCTAGTTGCTTCATTAAAGCAAGTCTGACATGCTAGCTTTCCTGGCAAAGCAGTAGCACCGCACACCCAGCAAGCGTTAGCTGCAGGACGGGTATGATAATGCTCGCGGTGGGATGAGGGAGACCGTCTGCGGTGAGACCGGCTATGACGGGAACGGCTGCGGCGTGATCGGCTGTGCCTTGATCGATGGTAGCGGGAGGAGGATCTTGACCGACTTTTACGGGACCTCCTGCTTGATGCATGTCTGGACCTCTCCCTGCGCCGTGGGCTTGCGTCTCTTGGCCTGATAGGACTGCAACAGAAAGGCAGTGTTTAGCGGCCGGCACTCTTTTTTGTCTCTTCTCTACTTACCTAAACATGATGGCCTCCATACCTTGTTTGCTGGTAGTGGTCTGCGAGGGCAGTGGGCTCCATGGAAGTACAGGAAAACAGCAGATTGTGGATAGCTGGAAGGGAGCAGAAGATGGTTAAAAATAAGGAATAATAAAAAAAGAAAGGAGAGCCTAGAAGGGGAGAGGTAAATAAGTACCTGGGCAAAAAACCCCGTGTGTTTTGGGCAAAGCAGCAGCCTCAGGGAGGAAAAGGAATTTTGAGCCTTTTTGAATTCGGCGCCGCCGTCGCGGCGCCGATGACGCATTCGCGCATGCGCAGTAGCGTCCCGCGCGTCCCGGCGCCATCTTGGATGAGGGCGAGGAGACCGCCGGCGTCAACTATGCTGCGCGCATGCGCCGTACGCCCGGGAGACGCGGCGGGGCTATGGAGGACTATATGGCTCAGAGAGCCCGCTGCCTGAAGGGGGAAAAGGACCTAGCAAGGTACAAATGACTTGAATGTAAATAAGGACACAGTAAAGGGCATACAACTCTGCTTACAGTACTGAAAACAAGGGAAATAAAAACGGAACAGTAAGAGTAAGTTTGAAAGCATAAAAACGGGGAAAGAAACACCCAGGAAGCAGAGAGGGAGCCACACTTGCCTATTTAAGCTTATTTAAAGCTTGTACATATGCCAGGAATCTGTGCCGGGATTAACCCCTGAGACCACCAGAGCGGGGTTCCCCCTATAAAGCTCTATTAGAGACTGTACAAGGGGGACTTCCAAACAGGAGAGGCTGAACCTGCAGGGGCGATAGCGGTAGGAGACAAGCTTTACGTCCACGTCCTGTCAGGTGAGGATAAAAAAAGAGAATAATGCCGGGTGTCTCCCCTTCAAATTTATAGCTAACCAATCCTGTCAGGTTGTGGGGGCGGAGTCACAACCCAGTGTGTGCTGCCATGAATCTGTCAGGAAAAGCCTCATTGCCAGTTATCGCAATCGCTTGATTGCAGTTGTTGCTGCTAAGGGTAGCACAACCAGTTATTAGGTTTAGGGGGCGATTACTTTTTCCCTTAAAGCCAGGCAGGTTTGGATAGCTTTTTTGCCTCAATAAATGAAACCATCATTTAAAAACTGCATTTTGTATTTACTCTGGTTATCTTTGTGTAATAATAAAATTAGTTTGATGATCTGAGTAATTTATGTGTGACAAATATGCAAAAAAAATAAAAAATTAGAAAAGGGCAAATACTTTTTTACAGCATTGTGTATATAACACACCAAGTGATATGGATAGTAAGCGTATTTATCTTTTTGGGTCCATGCACACTGGGCTTAAAAAAAAACCAATTATTTTGGCAGAAAAAATGCTCCTATAGAGCATTTTTATACAGGCGTTTAGGAGCTCTGCACTTAAAATATGCCTCTAAACCTCCTAATGTGCATGGACACATACGATAACCTTGCGCTGCTTCTACAGGCAAAATGCAGAACTCCTGTAGAAGCAGCATTTTTTAAACCCAGTGTGCATATGGACCCTTAAAATGGCACCAACATATGAGTGTCGCTTGTGTATATAGCCATTTGTCTGGAATGTCTTAAGTAAACTATATGCTTATATAGACTCAGTTTATGAAGCAGCCTCCCACTTCGTTGGTAGGCCCAGGGGCTGCTGTAAAATGTGCTCAATCTATGAAGCTATATGTGGCTAAAAACCTACATGACTCATCCCAGACTGAAGCAGATCACAGCTGCTTGCTTTTAACTAAGGGCCAACAAACAATGAATTCATTTTTCCATCCTTATACAGGGGGGAGATGTACACTATCCTGATTTTTAACTCTCTTCTGAGGATTTGCAGGTCTAATGTCTTGACCAGTACAGAAAAATAAACCTTTGAACATGGACACAGCAGAATGTAAATCGTTTGTGCTGAGATGTTGCATCTTTGTTTAACAATTGCTTACGGAAAAACCCTGTTTTCCTTTACAAATACTGAAGTATTATAATTATTTTTATTGTTTATAATACATTATTTATACACCATTAACAGTTTGTGCATTGTTTTTCAAAATAAAAGTAGACCACACAGTTACAATACTATGCTAGACAAGAGGGTTAGGAGGGCTCTGCACATGAGGGCTTCCAAAAAATTGAAAATGAAGGGGCAAGTGATACAAACAGTAATAACTGGGTGAAGGAGATGAGCTTTTGGGCATCACCTAAAGGTGGACCAAGTAGGAGATGGGATGGAGGAGGTTTTGGAGAAGTCCTGGAGACGAGAATAGGAGGAGGTAATAAAGAGCTAGAGAGCAGGAGGTCTTTGGGTAATTATTTTGAGATGAGGCTGGTGATATGTGGTGAACGGAAGCCAGTGGAGGGATTGGCAGAGAGAGGCAGTAAATACTGAATAGTTAGTAAGGTGGATGAATCTGTCAGCAGCATTTTGGAATCAGTGAATTTTATAGAGTGGTGTGACATCCATACGGACATGTCAGTTAATAAGGAACGCATGAGAAGACTAAAAGGGTGAGCTGAATAGAAATGCTTTTGGAAGCCATTGAGGCAATCAACTGACCAAGGATGAAGGTGTAGATGGAAAATAGAAAGTGCTGAGGACAGAGCCCTGGGGAACCACTACAAAAAAGGGAGAGGAGGAAACGCTTAGATAGGAGGATTATAAGGAAACATCAAAGTCTTGGAGGCCAAGGGAGTAAAGTTTTTTTTAGGAGGAGCAGGAGGTGTATCAAGGGCAGCAGAAAGGTCTAATAGTATGAGAATGAAGTAGTGGTCATTGGTTACAAAGTCAGTGAGTTGTAAGTTCCTGTGAAGTGTTGTGGGCGAAAGCCAGAATGTAAGAGGTGAAGAAGGCTGGTATTACTGAGTTAGCAGTTTAGACTGTTGTAGACTACCTGTTCTATAAGTGGTTAAATTAATGGGAGCAAGAAGATGGGTTTAAGTTGTTAATACTGTTGGTGTACATTGAGGGCTTTTTCAGTATTGATATTTTAGAGGGGAGGGGGGACATACCAGTAGAGAGCAAGAGATTGAAGATGTGGGTGACGGGAGTAGATCTGAGGGGGATGGGGTCCAGGGGACAGGTAGTTAGGATGGCATCAGAATAAAGTTTAGCAACCTCCTCTGTAGTAAGAGGGTCAAAAAAGTTTTGAATGTGGTGGTAGACATGATGTAAAGTGGGAGAAATATCTGGACAGTGGAGATCTCAAAGTACATGGTTTTTCAGCTCTTTAGCGCCACCCTTTGGGCAACTTCTGCTAATGTTTTCTTATGGTTATCATTGGTTCGGAGCATGCGTGTTTGTACTTTGGATTTTTTCCAATGGACTTATGTACACACGATCGGATAATATCTATACCGCCATCGCACATACTGCCCCAGTGTGAAAGGGGCCTATGGTGAGCTTTTGTAGACTGAATTGGCCAGGACAGGGGAGAAAATTTGTCGTAGAGGTGTTGCAGAACTTATAAAAACACAAAGCCCATTTTATATACAAAAGCAATTCAAAATATCTTAAATTGCAAAATCAGCTTGATAAAATTCTGTGCGGTTATATTTTTTCAACAACATCATGACGGTTCCCCGCTTTGTTATGATGTGTTTTAGCAAAGTTTGGGGGATTTTCACAATTTCTTTTTTTTCTCTGCTCTTGTAATATTTTGGTGGGTTTTGTCAGAAGGATTTTGCAAATGTAGTTTGAAGATCCCCACAAATTTACTTCCTTGGATTCTGTTACATGTATTCACTGTACCTTGCTAATAGGCACTACTCACATAATTCACATCCTGCTTTCTGACAACAGGTGGTGTTGGAAAGGAGGAATTTTTGAAGGCGGAGTCAGTACAGGAATCATTGCTTGCAGGCAGCAAGGTTTCATGGGATATGTAGTCCTTAGCAATTGAAAGTAAACAGGAGACGCTGCAAAGAATGTAGGGAATCCCGGAAGTTGTGAAAAGAGAGGGCCAGCAGACAGGCAGAACTCACAACATAAAAGGAGATTTTTTTTTAGGTAAATTTATACTGGATTGTCAAAAATTACATATTGTTTGTATTGACATTTCAAAGCTGCTGTTATGAAAGGAAAGTGCATGCTGTGACCATAGATTTCTAAGTGTTATTAAACCCAGAACCAAAAATGTAATCTATTGCAGTTTACCATTCGATATGGTGTCTGCATTCGTTTTCTTAGGTGTTTTCCCCTCTGTTTTCAATGGGCAATCTGGCCAGTACACACTTTCTGTATTATAGTGCCCCCACTCTGGATGAATGAGCACAGGAGCACCTTTGGACAGCAATCTGGTCAAAGGGGTGTGTTATATGTATTGTCTGATTTAAATACACTAACAAATTGAAGCCAAACTCCAGCTCACACTGTTAAAAGCAGTTACAGTGAACAATTTTATTTTTTTTTCCCTTTGGGATTAAGGTTTTGCATAAATAAATGTTGATTGTTGTAAACACCCTGGTAGTGTTAAGAGAAGCTGAGGTTTTTATTTTTCCTTGTACCATTCTTACCTAAGTGGATGCAGCACCTTTCCCCTGCTGGCTCTGCAATGAGAAATGAGCAATCAAACACCGCTGATCACGGTCAGTCTCCCAATCTCTGGTCTGCTCCTCCAGTGCTTACTGGGGGGCTGAGCTGTGGAGGGGGGCAGAAACGGCTGGCTCAGGTTCCCAGTGGATCGCAGTGAAGCTGAACCAGGTGTCGGTCCAGGAATCTAGGTTGATCACGACCATATGGTCGCAAACCTCTCCCAGCCTGGACTGGCTCAGTGACTTTAGCCTGCTGTCGAGCTTTGGCTGTACTTCTCCTTTAATTTTTTTTTCATATCCCTTTAACTGATACATTTTCTCGGAGAGTTTGTTCTTTTGAAAAATCAACAGACTTACTGGCTGGAATATCAGATGATTATATAAGAAAGAAAGCCTTAAAAAAAAATGTTTGCAGCCATCACATCACTAAGAAATGATAAGCTGTTTTATAATAAATGTTTGCTTTTGAGATTAATACAACATCAGCTAGCGATACAACATTGGTCATATAATTGATGAAGTGCTACATGTAAAGGGGATGCTAGGGGAAGGGGGTTTGCCTAACAAAACTCCAACTTTGACTGTAGCTTGAGGTCCAGCTTTAGGGTCCTTTAACACAAGGGCATTCTCTAATGCTGTAAGGAACGCCTTTTAATGCAGCCCAATTATGCTAGCACACCTCAAAGCACGCAAAAACCAGACCTGCACCAAATTCAGAAATGCATCGCACCACAATTCACGATATGTGCGTTTTGGTGTGCTGTACAACAGATGGGCTGCCAGCTGCTGTACATGTGCATTGGGTTGCCATTTTAAATAAACATGATTTATCACAACAAGGGTGTGTGAAGCCAGCCCTAGAGAAGTGATCTCATTACAAGGCTGGATACTGTTTCAAAACAAGGAGCTGATCTCTAAATGTGCCCACTTCCACTTCTTGGAGGAACAGAGCAGGTATCGTGCTATGGGGCAGGTCCCCTGTACCCGAAACATACAAAAAAGTACCCCCCCCCCCCTCTCTGCTTTCACCCCTTTATGCCTTAAATCAGCTGTAAGCAGAGCAGTCTGTGCTCTTACTCCATCATGGGAGTGTTTTTTTTTTTTTCCTGGTTCCAACCTGAGAAGCATTGACATACTGTAGAACAGGGCTGTTCATCCGTACAGGTCCTAAGTTATTTACTTCAACATGTACAGAAACTCTATAAATGGGTTGAGTGTTTTTCTGCTTTATAGAATTGGCTGTTATTTTTCTTTAAAAAGTTTTGATACAGATAGTTCTCCTTTACCAGTCCAAGGTTTTTTTCATGGTACGATACAGTCCTGCCGACAAAGTTAAAAAAAAAAAAAACCTTTCAAATATGTTGGCACTAAAAGGAAGGCATTGTGTCCCTTTTATCACAGGCCTCCGGTCAGCTGTCAGCCTCTCAGCAGAGACAAAGTGTATTTTGTTGTAGCTCCTGCCGATTCATTGCCCTAACTGCAGCCATAATTTATATTATCCGAGGTTTTAATTCATGAGGAATTAAACAGGAAATGCCCCTGCCGCGCTCATCCCAGATGTATAGACCAGATACTATATTTATCTGCAGTAAGCCCCCAGCATAAGCTCTGACAAATAATGTCTCCTTTATGTGCACGGGAAAGGCCGTTCTGAATTCTAGGTAATTCTAGGTAAAGAGGCCTATCGCTTTTCACTTCTAAATAAGCAAGTGAAATCTGCAGAATGTGGACCATGGCTTGACGCTTTTATCTCAAGGAATTGCTCCATTTCAAGTTTGAAGAGAGTGGCTGCAGAGAACTAATATACTGTACTCTCTCTGGTTTTGCTAGTCCTTTCTTTTCATGAGCTGCTCTGATAAAGATACTTTTAACAAACCTTATGTAGTGCTACCCCTGAAGGGTTTTCTGTTCTGCGCCTCGACTCCAAGAATAACCTCAACACCTCTGGTACACCTGGTTGAATAAAAGCAATGCGAGCACAAGTGAGAAATACGTTTTGCCTGGCTGTGGGGTATTGCCAATAAATTAACACATGTTTAGTAGTAAATATGCTTGAAGGGTTTGTAAAGGATTTTTTTTTTATCTTAATAGCTTCCTTTACCTTAATGCAGTGCTGTTTTCATGTCCTCATTGTTTGTTTTTGCTCTCAAGTTGCTGTAATTCTTCTTTGATCTCCACACTTCCTGGTTGTCTGTTTCCTGATAACCAAAGTACTGGGAGCTTTCAAGGAGGTGTGATTACTGTGTGTCTAAAACCCCACAGCACCAATCAGTTTTGTTTTCCAAACCATCACTGCCCTGTATTGGCTCTGTGGCTCTGTACATCACAGAAGCAGGAAACAACATGCAAAAACGAAACTAGAAACTGCAGGTACATTATATGATTGATTTTTATCTATTTTTAATCGTTTTTAAAAGGAATCCGTTAACTATTATGTCTCTCTACCCTGTAAACAGTCATTTCAGCAAAAAAAATGTTTTCCTTTACCACTCCTTTAATCTAATGATATGGATTAGCATAAGTAACAGTTTAAACAGAATTTTACGCACACAGTAGGCGGGTTAGCAATAAACATAGTCTATTATTAGACATGCATTGTTGTACCGCTGTCCAGGCCTTCGGCAAACAAACTGCCTCCTTCTACAGCCAAGTATCCAAGATGTTTGGAACAACCTGCCTGCCGAGTTCCTTCAAAAACTGTGTGCAAGTGTACCTAGAAGAAGTGATGCTGTTTTGAAGGCAAGTGTACCTAGAAGAATTGATGCTGTTTTGAAGGCAAAGGGTGGTCACACCAAATATTGATTTGATTTGGATTTCTCTTCTGTTCATCTACTTTTCTTTAATTTAACCACTTGTGGCTATCGTTCTGGGTGGAAGTCATATGACTGCTTCCCAGAACGACCGCTCTCGCGGGGGTGCGTGCAGATCGTGGCCGCGCGATGTTGCTAGGACACGGCGTGACCCCGATCTCTGTAAAGAGCCATGGCTGCGGCTCTTGAACCATGTGATCGGCTGTGTCCATTCACAGCCGGTCACAGGTAAACATGGAGATGCCGGTAATCGGCGCTCATCGCATCACACTGACAGAGTGTGAGGAGAGGCGATCAGCGGCATCTCCTCACGGAGGATGTCTAGAGATGTTTATTATTACAATTAAGTGCCCACCAGTGCCAGCTATGTGTGCCCACCACTGCCAGCAATCAGTGCCCACCTTTGCCCACAAGTGCCATCAATCAGTGCCCACAAGTAGCAGAAATTAGTGCCCACAAGTGCCAGCAATCAGTGGCCATTAGTGATGTCAGTCAGTGCTGGCTATCGATGCTGCCCATCAGTGCCACCCATCCATGCCACCTATCTGTGTCCACCAGTGCCGCCTATCAATGCCCACTAGTGCCATCCATCAGTGCCCAAAAGTGTGGCATATTAGTCTCTCCTCATCAGTGCCGCCTCATGAGCTCCCATCAGTGAAGAAGAAAAAAAAATTATTAAATACCACCAAAAGAAAACTCTATTTGTGTGAGGAAAATTATAAAAAAATATCAAATCGTTAGTGTAGCATGACCCTGCAATTGTCATTTAAAGTGTGAGATCACTGAAAGCTAAAAAATAACCTGGGCAGGAAGGGGGTGTGAAGTGCCTGTATTGAGGTGGTTAAAGCATTTTTTCACACCTGCCTAAATATTTTGCACAGTACTGTAGGTCAGCGGTCATCAACCCTGTCCTCAGGGGCCACTAACATGCCAGGTTTTATGTATTACCTTGGGGAGATGCAGACTAGAATACTGCAATCACTGAGCAGCAAATGATATCAGCTGTGATGTATTTCAGTTATCTTGCAAACCTGGCCTGTTAGTGGGCCCTGAGGACAGGGTTGAGGACCACTGTTGTAGGTGACCTAAAAGTCCATCACTCAAAGGAAATATATGCATTCAGGACTGAATTGATGGCCTTCATGAGGATGACAGACCAGAAAAATTTGAATTGTAAAGGCAGTGTCCTTATTTTTTTTATATCCAGTTTTTTTTTTTAAATCATCTCTGGCCAACACAAATAATTTATTTTTGTTTGTGCGTGAGTGAGTTGATTCAATTGCCAATTTTTTTTAAGTCTCCCATAATGGTGAGATTTCAAGCAGTAGTTTTTAGTCTGTGCACTTCCTTTGATAATGCGATATTTTGGCTGTAGTTTGTGTTTCTTCTCCCACACTGATTACACTGCAGTAGTTTGTGTCGTTGACCTTCCCACAATGGTGAAATGTTTCCCCAGTAGTTTGTTCCAACTCTCCTTTTACAGTAAGTTTTTACGTTTGATAGTGGCACCGTGGGGTAAAAAATCAACATGAATAATAGACTTACTTTACCTGCAGATGCAATTGTTTGAACAAATTTTGGTGGTGGTGAGTCTGTGGTGGAACTGTTCCTTGCACACACTAAATCTGTTGTCTGTTATGTTGATTAATGGTCTCTGGACTGGCCCGCGACATGTGCCCTACCTATCAGTAATAGGACACACTTGCAACTTACTACTGCAAAAAGTACCGCCACGCTTGCATCTATTATTATACCTGTAAAATAAAAAACAAAATCCTAATTTAAAAAAAAAAAAAACAATGTAATGACTTTTATGTTAACACAGGAAAGGAAAGCCAACTACAGGAGCAGAGAGAGTTGGGTTCTGGGAAATTTAGACTGTTGAATTTTATTAGAAATATATAAAAAGCCATACCGGGCTGCAATTGAAATTCGTTTTTTAAAAGGAGTGTTGTGGCAATTATATGTTTATAATAGAGGAAGTAAGCCAACTACTGGAACATGGACATAAGTGCACTGGGAAATCATAAATACAGACCATTGAATTTTATTGAGCTGTTATAAAGGGCAATATTTTGCTGCAAATTGAAATGAATCTTAACTAAACAGTGCTGTAGCATATGCCAGTTGCTTGTGTCTTATTTTTTGTTGTGCATTTTTATCCTGTATGGTTTTTCCCTTACAAAACCAAGCATCCATTGCTAGCACATAAGATGCACTGACCTTGACTTGAGAGCAGTTAATCGAATTGACAAGGGTAATTATCTGCCTCTATCTCTCTAGCTTTCCAGCTGTCATTATTTGTTTCATTCCACCATGGGGACTCAGCGATTTGGTTGATTATTTACTGAAAAGGTAAACGGAGGAAATACCACAAAGAAACCCTTGAAAACATCAAACCTTCTAGGATTAATCTTTAAAAAGCTATCAGCCTCTGCATGTCCCCTAAAAAAAACAAGGGGCTTTTATGGCGGCAGACCCCCAGCCTCCCTCCTATTCATTACCAAGAGTTATTTAGAGAACCTCATGCGACCCCCGTTTAAGTACACTTGAAACTGAAAACTTTCTAAACTTAAAAAAAAAAAGTTTAAAATTGAGAGTGGACTTGTGTTTCCTATTCAGCAGAGGCCCTTACGTTAATCCTTCTATATATCCTGCCTAAGCTTCCCTCTCCCTTTAATTAGTAGAGCCGCACTGCTATTTCACTACAATGCAGTGATAGACAGGATGAGAGCCTTTAAGGGCACCACTTATGTGGATAATAATCTCTTAAAGACAAACTCAAATCTAATTTAGAAACTATAAGGAAAAAATCTACTAGAAACTAGGATGCAGTTTCTTTAGAAAAAAATATTTGCGAGAAACTGTTATGCCGCGTACACGTGATCATTTTTCGGCTTGTAAAAAAAATGTCATTTAAAATGATCGTGTGTGGGCTTCACATAGTTTTTCGGGTTCTGAAAAACGCCCAAAAAAAAATTCGAACATGCTGCATTTTTAAACTATGTCGTTTTAAACTAATTTTCGGGTTGTAAAAAATGATCGTGTGTGGGCTTAAACAACGTTAAAAACCCGCACATGCTCAGAAGCAAGTTATGAGACGGGAGTGCTCGTTCTGGTAAAACTATTGTTCGTAATGGAGAAAGCACATTCATCAGGCTGTAACAGACAGAAAAGCGCGAATCGTCTTTTTCAAACACAAAAGCAGCCCCAAGGGTGGCGTAAACCACATGAAACTTCCCCTTTATAGTGCCGTTGTACGTCACCGCGCTTTGCTAGTTGAAAAAAAGTTGAAAAAAACATTGTTTTTTCTAGAGGCTGAAAAACGTTGTTTTTTACAAGCCGAAAAATGAGCGTGTGTACGCGGCATAAGTCTGTAAATAATTGTTATCTGGCTCTAGGAGAGCTGAGATACATGATTTATCAACTCTGTGATTCCTGACGCACCAACAGATTTAGTGCCTATGCCTCCCTGTCCATGTGCCAGATTGGCTGAGAGCAACTCTGCGAAGCTGTGAAGAAAAGCTGTTTTTTGTGAAGTTGTTTAATAGTTTGATGCATAGTCAGAGGATCAATATGATTACCAAATGGCTAGCATTTCCAGCCACGGCAGCCAACATATTTCCTTTAGCTAGTTTTAAATGCTGCATTTGCTGTCTTGAATTTCAGGCCCTGATGTAGCTGGGGAGGTGCACAGAGATATTGAAGGTCAGTCCACCTAAAACTAATAGTTTAATTATAGGTAGAGCCCAGAGTCAGCTGCTGGCCTCCTACTTGTCCTAGATCCCCTAACAGAGAGATCTCCCTGCCATAATTTCCAACTTTATTCCTGTCCCTCCGGGAGATTTGGGTGCCCCTGTCAACCATCATATGTTCCAGCTCCTCCTGTTACATAATCCAAAATATAGAATGAATTCAAATCATGCAGGGTTGGTGGGAGCCCGTAATAATGGCAACAGCAGGTGTGCAGACCGGGAATGTAGCTCGGAGATCTCACCAGTTGAGTCCGCAAGAGACAAAAGAATCTGTCAGGGTGTTTAAGGCTTCAGCGTTCACCAACAGTGAAATATCAGTTTTGGATCGACTGACCCCATAAAAGTTTAACATGTATTCAGTGCATTAAAAAAAAATGATAGATATATATATATATATATATATATATATATATATATATATATATATATACATATACTGTGTATGTTTGTAATATTCAGTATATTGGTTCAAGGTCTGTTTTTCAGTTTTTTTTTGGTGACTCAGATACGGCACTTCTAAATATTTACAGATTGCTTTCCTGAGACATTTCATTTATGGTTCTTTGAAGGAATTGATATTTTTGTTACATTTCCGATGCAAGCAAAGCCCCTGACATTGACATCTGTTTCTCATGGAAAGGCTCCCAGACTGCTAACTCTCCAAGGTCTCCTAATCTGTTTACAGGCTTATTACAAAGCAAATGCAGCCAGCCAGTAATACCAACTAGGGATGGGCGAACGGTTCAGCCCAATCATAAGTTCGGTCCGAACTTAGATTGTTCGGACGTTCAGCAAACAATGAACTTCATGCAGTGTTCACAGCAAATTTGAAAGCCGCAGAACTCCGTTAAAGTTTATGGGACGCTAACATGAAAATCCAAAAGTGCTAATTTTAAAGGCTTATATGCAAGTTATTGATATAAAAAGTGTTTGGGGACCGGGTCCTGCCCCAAGGGACATGTATCAATACAAAAAAAAGTTTTAAAAACTGGCGTTTTTTCGGGAGAAGTGAATTTAACCACTTCACCTCCGGAAAATTTGGCTGCCCAATGACCGGACCATTTTTTGCAATTTGGAACTGCATCGCTTTAACTGACAATTGTGCAGTCGTGCAACGTTTCCTCAAAAACAAAATTGATGTCCTTTTTTTCCCCCACAAATAGAGGTTTCTTTTGGTAGTATTTGATCGTCTCTGCAGTTTTAATTTGTTGCGCTAAAAACAAAAAAAGAGCGCCAATTTTGAAAAAAAAATAAATTTTTTACTTTTTGCTATAATAAATATCCCCCAAAAATATATAAAAAACAAATTTCTTTCTCAGTTTAGGCTGATATGTATTCTACATATTTTTGTAGAAGCGTATATTGATTGGTTTGCGCAAAAGTTATAGCGTCTACAAAATAGGGGATAGATTTATAGCATTTTTTATTAGTAATGACAGCGATCTGCCATTTTTATGGTGACTGCGACATTATAGCGAACACATCGGACACTTTTGACACTATTTTGTGACCATTGTCTTTATACAGCAATCAGTGCTATAAAAATGTACTGATTACTGTGTAAATGACACTGGCAGTGAATGGGTTAACACTAGGGGGCGATGAAGGGGTTAAGTGTGTCCTAGGGAGTGATTCTAACTGTGGGGGGGCTGGGCTACCAGTGACACGACAGAGATCACTGCTCTCGATCACAGGCAGCAGTAGATCTCGGCATATCACGGGCCCCCAATGCCGTGATTTAAAGAGGACGTACCTGTACGCCCATTTGCCCAGCTGTGCCATTGTGCCGACGTATATCGTTCTGCGTTGGTCGGCATGTGGTTAATAATACTTAAACAATAAAGTGAAACAATAAAAATGAAATATTCCTTTAACCACTTCCCGCCCGGTCAATAGTATATTGACGTCCGGGAAGTGGTTCTGAAATCCTGACTGGATGTCTATTGACGTCCTGCAGGATAACAGCCCCCGCCGCGCGCCCGTGGGGGCACGCAACGCGGCGATCGGTAATGCAGGGTGTCAGTTTGACACCCTGCATCTCCGATCTCGGTAAAGAGCCTCTGGCGGAGGCTCTTTACCACGTGATCAGCCGTGTCCAATCACGACTGATCACGATGTAAACAGGAAGAGCCATTGATTGGCTCTTCCTCACTCGCGTCTGACAGATTGCGGCTTTGTTTACTTCCGGGTACCCGGGAGTGACGTCATAAGATCGCGCCCGGGCCTCCGACGGTCATAGAGATGACCCGTGACCATCTGGTCACCAGAAATCTCTATGTTCTTCATTCGGCGGCGGCCGATTCGTTCTCTGTGCCTCCAATGGCACGGGAGAGCCCGGAGAAGCACCCCCTCCCGCCACCTGTAAGAACAAAAAAGGATATCTGAATCATGCCTGTAGCTGCAGGCACCATTCAGATATCCCCCACTGAAGTCAGGACGTCATATGAAGTGACATCATTTGGAGCGACATTGGGGGTCCAAACAAACCTCTAAACTGAAGAGTCCCTTTCTCTGCAGGCTCAGCTTGGACGGAAGCCTCTGAACAGCGTCTCTTATTCATTCATAAACGGTGGCATAGTAAACATTGTTTACTATGCCACAATGACAGCTGAACATATGAGCAATCGGTACGAACGCTCACTATGTTCAGCTAGGAAAGAAAGAGGGCTGGTAAACACATGTTAACCAGCCCCACCGCTCTCCATCCTGACACACTGCACTCGCTGATCTCCCGGGCAGCAGCTCCTGAGAATGTCAGCATGCAGAGCTGCATGGAGGGGCCGCCGGGGATCAGTGAGCAAGGGGGAGGCAATGAAAAGGATGCCAGCGGGGGGGGGGGGGGGGGGACATAATTTAGGGACATTTTTTTTTAACTCTGCATTTGCCAGTGGGAGTTGCAGCAGAGGGAGGGGCTGAAGCTGGGGGGGGGGGGGGGTAAACATTTGTGCTGGAGTGACAGATGCAGTGGGCAGAGGACAATGTGGGGGGGGACAGAGCAGGCATTCTATGTAGTGCAGGAGGGGGGGAAGCAGTGGGTGACTGGTAGAGAGGTGGCAGTGTGGGTGGGTAATTTTAGCTGAATAATTCTGATCAGCGACTTATTAGCTGCTGATCCAGTGGCGTCACTAGGGTTGGTGTCACCTGGTGCGGTAAAATTTGGTGTCACCCCCCCCCCCCCAGGTCATTGAGCACTATCCCCCTGTGTAATCCCCCTAATGCAGGGATCCTCAAACTGCGGCCCTCCAGCTGTTGCGGAACTACAAATCCCATGAGGCATTGCAAAACTCTGACATTCACAGACATGACTAGGCATGATGGGAATTGTAGTTCCTGAACACCTGGAGGGCCGTAGTTTGAAGACCCATGCCCTAATGGAACCCCCCTGTGTAATCCCCCTAATGGAACCCCCCCTGTGTAATCCCCCTAATGGAACCCCCCCTGTGTAATCCCCCTAATGTAACCCCCCTGCAATCCCCCTAATTTAACCCCCTAATGCAATCCCCTTAATCTAACCCCCCCTGTGCAATCCCCTTAATGCAACCCCCCTGTGCAAGTCCCCTAATGTAATCCCCCTAATGTAACCCCCCTGTGAAATCCCCCTAATGTAACCCCCCTGTGAAATCCCCCTAATGTAACCCCCCTGTGTATTCCCCCTAATGTAACGCCCCTGTGCAATTCCCCTAATGTAATCCCCTGTGCAAGCCCCCTAATGTAACCCCCCTGTGCATTCCCACTAATGTAACGCCTCGGTGCATTCCCCCTAATGCAGGGCTCGACAAGTCCCGGGCGCCAGGTCGCCATGGCGACTAGAAATAGGGTCCTGGCGACTTGGCTTGGAAGGGGGGCAAAAAAATAAAAAAAAATATTTTTTTTTTTTGTGAGCTGGTGCCATCTGGTGGTGAGCCGTTGGTATTACAAGTTATTACCACCAGATGTGTGAGCTGGCGCCATCTGGTGGTGACCGTTGGTATTACAAGTTAAGCATTACAAGTTAAACAGCAATTCTAATGTAATTTTTCACTATTTTCACTGCCATCTTCTTCCCTCTAATTAGAACCCCCAAACATTATATATATTTTTTATCCTAACACCCTAGAGAATAAAATGGCGATCGTTGCAATACTTTCTGTCATGCCGTATTTGTGCAGCGGTCTTACAAGCGCACTTTTTTGGGAAAAAATTACACTTTTTTTAAGTAAAAAATAAGACAGTAAAGTTATCCCCATTTTTTTTTATATTATGAAAGATAATGTTACGCCGAGTAAATTCATACCCAACATGTCACGCTTCAAAATTGCGTCCGCTCGTGGAATGCCGACAAACTTTTACCCTTTAAAATCTTCATAGGCGACGTTTAAAAAAATCTACAGGTTGCATGTTTTGAGTTACAGAGGAGGTCTAGGGCTAGAATTATTGCTCTCGCTCTACCAATCGCGGTGATACCTCACGTGTGGTTTGAACACCATTTACATATGCGGGCGCTGCTCACGTATGTGTTCGCTTCGGCACGCAAGCTCGTCGGGACGGGGCGCGTTTTCTGGCTCCTAACTTTTTTAGCTGGCTCCTAGATTCCAAGCAAATTTGTCAACCCCTGCCCTAATGTAATCCTAATGTAATCCCCATAATGTAGCCCCCCCCTACAATCTCCCTAATGTTACCCCCCCCCCCCTGTGCAATCCCTCTAATGTAGCCCTCCCAATTTTAACCCCCTAATGTAAGCCCCCATATCTCCTCTCCCTACAGTCACAGACCTCAGATCAGCGCGCTTTGTCCCCATGGATGTTCCTCCTCCTAGGCTCCTCCTCCTGTTGTGGATATACTGTCAGTGTGGAGGAGGATACTAGGCTCCGTCGGTCTCAGGAATGTATTTGTTGTGATAGGCAGCTGGCACCTCTCCCCACCTGCTTGAGTGTCAATAGGCGATTGCAGTGTCGGTTCCCGGAGGACATGTGGGCGCTGTGCACTGGGCTATGGCACTCCGGAGCTGTCTGCCTCACAACACAATTCTTACTCCTCCTCCCTCCCCAAACATTGCGGAAAGCGAAGGAGATACTAGAGTACGTAAGGGAAGGAGGAAGAGGAGAGAGCCGTGGTGCGCCTCTCGATCCAGCGCCGTGACGGGTGTCACCCGGGTGCGATCTGCACCTGCCTAGCAACGCCACTGCGCTAATCAGAGCTATTGCTGAACATTTCTGATATAAGTTTATGGTCACTTCAGTGACCATAAGCTTATAACAGAGCAGAAATGTAGGTCTGTACGCTGTACGGACTTGTCCACCTGCAGGCCCTTCTGTAAGTCCGTACAGTGTACGGACCTGGTTGTGAAAGGGTTAAAGGTTTTGGGTTTCTAATGTTATGTGAGAGAGAGTGAAAACTTTTCTCTTTTTCCTAACAGCTCTGTGATCCAACTCAGGACAGGCCCCTGAAACTTCAGTAATCTTCCCATAATTCACCTGTAATCGGTATGTCTGCCACGTCAGACGCTTTTACGATTTTTGGATACCCAATGCAGCTGCAAAGTTTTCTGTAGAGAAATGGAGACACAGTCTTTACTAAAACAAAAATAATTCCATACATTAGCTGTCTGTTTATTGTACATCAGAGGATCAACACAAACATTTAAATATTGAACCTTCTGAATCTTTCAAATAAATAATGGCTGAATAATGTCTTGTGGAAGAAATATGTGTTTCACAGTGGAGGGGATTCATGATGTTTATATGTGGCAAGCTACAGAAGTATATATTTATATAGATTTACTTTTTTCCTAGACAGATCCTGCTGTCTGGTTTGTTACTTACTGTCTATGAGATATGATGTCTGCAGAGCAGTGCCTTTTTTAGTTTTTAAAGCTACAATACCCATGGGCTTTATTAGCAGAGAGGCTCAAGTGGTTCTGGGGCAATTTTATTTTACCTTTTTATAAACGTTATACCATTTTTTAATTTGCATCACAGCTTTATTTTACAAATAAATATTTATTATGGGTGCAAGATACTCATTTTGCAAAGCATGTTTTACCCTCTAATAAGAAGGCCCAGCACTCGCTGTGTAAATGTTGGAAGTATGTGTAAATTAATTAAAAGGCTAGTATATAGCGTACATTCAGTCAAGGTGGCCATAGATAGATTAAAATTCAAGCGGTTTAGCTGAATTTTGATCCATGTGTGGCCACTGCATTTGAACAGAATTGATCTACCAATTGACTTCTGTTCAAACCTGCCTGCCAGATGAAAATCGCTCGATCAGCAGCTGCAGTGCTGATCTGTGATAATGGGGGAGTCTGCCTGCTGTCAGAATACAATAGTGCAGAAGAGAGGATTCTCCCATACACCTTGAGTGTGTGGATTTGGGGAACCATTTATTTTTAAATGTGTGACCAGTTTAAAGATGAGCTCCAGTCTCCCCCCAAACAAAAATCAGAAGCTCCAAATACTGTACCTTTCTGGGGACCCTGATGTAAGGGGAGGCTCTCTGGGGACCCTAATGTAAGGGGCGGCTCTCTGGGCACCCCAATGTAAGAGGAGGCTCTCTGGGGACCCTGATGTAAGGAAGGGGCTCTCTGATGACATTGATGTGATGAGGGGGCTCTGGGAACCCTGATGTAAGGAGGGGCTCTACGGTAACCTTGATGTGATGATGGGGCTCTGGGAACCCTGATGTAAGGAGGGGCTCTCTGGGGACCCTGATGTGAGTGAGAACTTGTATAGCGCTGCAAATGCGAACTAAATCGCCTCAAGGGAGTGGCTCTGGGGACCCTGATGTAAGGAAGGGGCTCTCTGGGGACCCTGGTGAACGGGGAGGCTCTCTGGGGACCCTGATGTAAGGGGAGGCTCTCTGGGGACCCTGATGTAAGGGGAGGCTCACTGGGGACCCTGATGTAAGGAGGGCTGGCTAGGGACCCTGATGTAAGGAATGGGCTCTCTGGGGACCTTGATGTAAGGGGGGATCTCTGGTGACCCTGATGTAAGGGGGGATCCGCATATTTTTTATATATATATGTATATACTGTATATATCCACATTTATATTATATACATGTGTATGCCTGCCCAAGCGTATGACTTTCTTTACTTTGCTGCAATGGACCTGAGATCTTTTGTAGACCTAGTAACGCCCCTGGTGGGGGCCCTTCATGGTTTCTTGCATGGGGCATTGAGGATTCTAGTTACGCCTCTGTCTCACACTGCCAAAATTTAGAGCTCTTATGCCCCGTACACACCATCACTTTATGTGATGAAAAAAAATGACGTTTTTAAAAACGTCACTTTAATTGACCGTGTGTGGGGGAAAACGTCGTTTTATGTCTTCTAAAAAACAACCAAAAAAAATTGAAGCATGCTTCAATTTTATGTGTCGTTTTTCAAAACGTCAACTTTTACTTCACAGAAATTGACCGTGTGTAGCCAAAACGTCGTTTAAAACGACGTTTTTTCATCCGCGCATGCCCAGAAGCTACTTATGAAGCGAGCTTCAATGGAAAAACGTGGTGAACGTAACCTCGCTTTTCTAGAACATTGTGAGAAAAACGATGGTGTGTAGGCAACTTCGTCTTTGAAAATTGAAGTTTCAAAAACGTCATTTTTTACTTCACAGAAAATGTCGTTTTTTTTCATCACATAAAGTGATGGTGTGTACGGGGCATAAGGCTTAAGGCACAGAAACCACATTGCTGTTTTCAGGAACAATTTAAGACATTTGTATTTTGTCCATGAACGAACACAGCTCCTTATATTCTTGACTTGTGGGTTATGTTCCGTCTATTAGGAGAGGACTAGGCAGACATGTTAGACATTTAAAACGTGACTTTAGCAAAGCTGAACCGCCTCGCCCAGGGAGCGGTCCCTCTGGTCATAACTTCTCACACTGCAGCTAGCAGCTCAGTTTTTTTCTGCCTAGTAGAGGAGAAGGACCTGGCTCCCTTTGGGCCCATGGTCCTGAAGAACTTTGAGTTTTTTATCTTTATTGTATTTTCGTTTTTTGATCCTGAGATCTTCTTTCAGTGCCGGCTGGGTGACAGGCTGGATAATATAGATCCTTGTAGTCCCCCCAGCCCGGCCATCGAGCGTGAGCAGGCCTTAGCTACGCGCTGTGTTGGCCATGACATGCCCCATTTGCTCCAGGGGTGGCCAGTGAGCTATATGAGTCATGATTAAGCACTGATCCAGTGTGAAACGCGTAAGCTGTATTCCCCATTTTTTGCTGCCTTTTGTAGTGCATTTTATCATTGATTTTACAATAAAGACAGCTCAAGAGTTTTTTTGGAGTGTGGCTGTCCATCTTTCCGAAGTTTCCACTTAATGCTCCAGGGCCCACATATGACCGGGCTACTGCTGTCCAGTCACAGTAGGCCGTGGCTGACAGCCACTCCATACTGCTTGGCTGTGGGTCTGTCAGAAACGCACCAGCAAGTCCTCACATGGACGGGTAAGTAAGGTTCCTCCTGTCTCGGCAGGATGGAACAGCTGGGCATTCCTGGGGGGGTCGATTAGGGGGTCTCCTGTCCTCCCTTTCCTCTCCCTGTCCCTTTTTTTCCTCCCCTGCATTGCGGAGCCTGCTGTGTGTGACTGGGGTGTACCTGCAGGGGGGCTCTGGGGGCTACTTGGATTCCTTGATTTAGCAAGGAATCGCCATTGTGGGCTACCTGGACAACCTCCTTCTGAGAGCTGCTTCCGCCTCAGTATTAGAGGAGGATGTGGCTTTGGCCAATCGTCTCCCCGAGAATTCGGTTGGGTGCCGAACTTCCAAAAGTCAGTGTTGGCACCAACTCGATGCCTAGAATATCTGGGATATATCTGGACTCCTCAGAGGCGGGAGTCTTTTCTCCCTTTGGAAAAAATTGCAGGCTCTTCAGGCTGCGGTGAAGCTGTTGTCATCCCACATATGGTCGTCGCTACACTGTTGCATGTGAGTCCTGGATCTCATGGTAAGCTTCCTTCGAGGTGGTACCGTGTGCTCACTTCCACACTTGAGTTTTGTTGAAGTAGATTCTGTCCAAATACGACAATTCCCCGCTATCCCTGGATGTCAAATCCGGGTGAGCAAACAAGTCAGGGCTTCCCTGGTCTGGTGGCTGAGTTCTCCGGCCCTTTAGTCCGTAAAGTCATTCCTTCCCATTTACTGGACAGTGATCACGACGGACATCACCCTGACCGGTTGGGGGGGGGGGTGTTTCGGGAGTTCAGTCGACACAAGGTCGCTGGTCGCAGGAGGAATCCCATCCTTGAACTTAAGCGAACAGGCAGTGCCTCTCCACAGGGTCACAGAGGCTACAGGGGCATCCTGTCAGGATCCAGTCTGACAACGCCACTAAAGTGGCGTATATCAACCCTCAAGAGGGAACAAGAAGCTTGGCTGCAGCATCGGAGGTCGCTCACATCCTGCGGTGGGCAGAGCGGAGTGTGCTGAACTCTATCGGACATATACATTCTGGGTGTAGAAATCTGGCAGGCGGACTATCGAAGTCACCAGATGCTGGACCAAGGAGTATGGTCAGTGCACCCAGATGTGTTTCAGCTCCTCTGCCTGAGATGGGGCACGCCAGACTTGGACCTCCTGGCTTCTCGACTCAATCGGAAGGTATTGAGATTTGTGGCCATGTCAAAGGACCATTGGGCAGACGCGACAGACGCGTTGGTGGCCCGTGAGAACGGTATCGGCTGATTTATGCCTTCCCCCCCACTGTGATTGCTTCCTCGTCTGCTCCACAAAATGGAGACCGAGGGAATTCCGGTGATTTTAATTGCTTCCTCGTCCTTGGTATGCCGACCTGGTAAAACTAGTGGCGGATGCTGCCTGGCGACTGCCGTTGCGAGCGGACCTTCTGTCACAAGGTCCCATTATTCATCCTGTTTTCTAGTCTCTTAGGTGGATTCAGAAAGACCGCCTTAACTTTGCGGCGGCGTAGTGTATCGTGTTTACACTACGCCGCTGTAAGTTAGCGAGGCAAGTACAGGATTCACAAAGTACTTGCCTGCTAAGTTACAGCGGCGTAGTGTAATTGCAGCGGGCGTACGTGCGCCTAATTCAAATTAGCCTGAGGGGGCGTGTTTTATGCTAATATGGGTTGACCTGACGTGATTGACGTTTTTTAGGAACGGCGCATGCGCCGTCCGTGTACATATCCTAGTGTGCATTGCGGCTAAGTACGCCGCACAGACGTATTGGTTTCGACGTGGACGTAAATTACGTCCAGCCCTATTCACGGACGACTTGCGCAAACGACGTAAAATTTTCAAATTTCGACACGGGAACGACGGCCGTACTTAACATTACTAGTCCAGCTATTTGATGGAATAACTATACGCCTGAAAATGCCTTACGTAAATGGCGTATCTGTACTGCGTCGGCTGGGTGTACGTTCGTGAATCGGCGTATCTAGTGATTTACATATTCTACGCCGACCGCAATGGAAGCGCTACCTAGCGGCCAGCCTAAAAATTACACTTTAAGATACGGCGGTGTAAGACACTTACGCCGCTCGTATCTAATGCCGCGTACACACCATCGTTTTCTGCGATGGAAAAAAACGTCATTTTCAAAAACGTCAATTTAATTGACCGTGTGTGGGCAAAAACGTCGTTTTATGTCTTCTAAAAAACGACAGAAAAAAATTGAAGCATGCTTCAATTTTATGTGTCGTTTTTGGCCGACGTCGTTTTCTGTGTTCTAAACATTGACCGTGTGTACGTAAAAACGTCGATTTAAGCCCGCGCATGCTCAGAAGCAAGTTAGGAGACTGCAGCGCTCATTCATGTAAAACGACTGTTCAGAATGGAATCAGCACATTCGTTAAGGTGTTTTTCAGCTTATAGACAAGAAAACGAAATTTAAAGCACAGTCACTGAAAATCACGAATCGTATCTCACCAAACTTTTACTAACACGCAGCAACACGATATCAGCAAAAGAGGCCGTCTTCCGCATGGAAACGACCCTTTATAGTGACGTCGTGCGTGATTGACGGAACTGCGCTGTGCTAGAGCGTTGTGAAAAAGCGATGGTGTGTATGCTACGTCGTTGTTCAAATTGAAGTTTGAAAAATGACGTTTTTTTAAAGCACATAAAGCGTCGCATTTTTCCATCGCAGAAAACGATGGTGTGTACGCGGCATAAGCCTAATTTAAGCATATCTGGTTACCAGAATACGTTTAAATTTGCGTTGGCGCAGATTCAGACTTAGGCTGGCGTATCTACTGATACGCCAGCCTAAGTCTTTCTGAATCCACCTATCTGACTTTACAGGCAGGGCTGTTGAAAGCCAGGTACTACAGGACCGAGGCCTGTCGGATTCGGTAATTTCCACTATGCTGAAGGCGCAGAAGTCATCTTCTCGGAAGATTACCAGTGTGAGGGGTTATGACCATAGGGACCGCCCCCTGGGGGGGCTGTTCAGCTTTGCTAAAGTCACATGTTTTAAATGTCTAACATGTCTGCCTAGTCCTCTCCTAATAAACAGAACATAACCCACAAGTCAAGAATTCAAGGAGCTGTGTCCGTCCATGGACTTCAGAGAAAAGGATTTTCCGGTGAGTACAAAAACTCCTATTTTTCATGGCACTGCTTAGACACAATTAACTTTTCTATGTTCCCTAGTTTTATAACAGCAAATGTTCACTTTTTAAGTTTATGCACACTTTTAGACTGTCCCATTCCTGGTAAATGTGTGTCCTTTTAATGACTTGTAGAGCTGTTTTTTGAACAGCAGCTTCACAAAGAACTTGACCTCTGCTGACATTACGTAGTGAATATTAAAGCGTGTCTCTGGTAAAATCATATGATTTCTACATTGTATTCAAATTATTTCTAGCTTATTCCTATTACCTGAACAATCTTGAAGTTTGTAAAATTACTTTGTGAAGTTCTGCACACATTTACTTCTGTGACACAGTCACTATGTCCTGTGAGTATCTGCTCACACATTGCTGTGTCACACATTCTACAGAGCCTGCCTTCTGAACTACGGAGATGCTGAAAGGAGGAGTTTCAGGAGGCAGTTAGTAAAGGAATCACTGTTTGCAGGCAGCAAGGTACCATAGAATATGTAGTCCTTAGAAATTCAAAGTAAATAGCAAAGTAGAAGCTGCAAAGCATGCCGGGAATTCAGAAAATTTTAGAAAGATGGCCAGCAGAAAGGCAGCACTCACATGAAAGGAGATTGTTCAAGTAAGCCTATATTGGATTGTCGGGTATACCTATCGTTTGTATTATTACAATGCTCATGTTCTAAAAAGAAAGTATATGCTGTGACCATGGATTTCCTTTAAATTTAAATACAGTATTTCATACATGCTTGATTGAAAAGAGGTATTTCTTTAAATATTAAACATAATTATCCCAGACAGGATCCCACCTTCTCTATAGAATGTGCTATCTATAGCAGGCCAAGAAAGTTGTCAACAACTACATTGCTTGCTTTGGTCTCCATGTCCTCAGATAGTCATGGTCATACCGTAACATTGCATGTTTTTCTTGTTAAATATTTATTTGTAACTGGCTAGCTGCCAGAACACAATCCTTGAGGAGCTTGTGAGTTCTGCACACAGGTTTTTATTTGTGTGAAATATGAGTTTGGTCAAATTTCATTTTTCATCCTCCACAACTTTGACTAAACACCACAGAGTGCAAAGCCAAGTCATAAAATTGAAAACATTGACAATAGTTAGCAGTTGATTTGTAAAGGATCAGAATATGGGATTCATGATTGCCAACTTGCTTTTAAAGGTGCAAGGTCCAGGACTGCATTGCATTCTTGGAACAAACATGCAAGCCAGGAGTCCGGACTTACATTGGCTGCATTCATTTTTTTAGTTGGCACTGGATCTTTCAGGTTCACCAACTTCAAACTGAACTCTGGACAGGTATGAAAAACTACCCGATCATTTTCAATATGCATGTGTTCAAAAATGAAATTCATCTGTAGCGGGTATTGCCCTTTTGATGTAATACAAAGACTACTATTGCTGATCATGAAGGATCTCAGCTCCCTCCAGTGGCCAAAATGGGTTACAGCCACCTGTTTACATTATGTTCTGGTACCGCAATGAATGTTGGGGGATTGAGTTCAGTAGGAGAAAAGACTCCATTTGCTCTGGCCTGTAGTGAGCTGCATTACCCAGAGAGCAGCTGGGCAACCCCAAGATGCTTTGCCTTCCGCACCGCCTGGAGAGGACGTGTTTTAAGGGAGAGGACGTGTTTGGCGCACTCGCTCGGGACCGCCTCTTCAACCCAGGAGGACACTGGCTGGAGTGTCTCCACTGGGAGTAGGCCGCAGTTGAGGCCTACATACACCCGGGTGGAGTGGCTTTGAGATGGAGCTTCTACCAAAGCCATCGGACGAGATGGCAGTAACCCTGCGACTTGTCTGGGGACCCGAATCTGCTGATCGACTGGATAGTGTGCCGTAGAGGGACAAGGCCTAAACCAGTTGGGTGAGACGGGCACTTGCCTGAAAGTACGGGCGGATCGCGGACATCCATGTTTGTGGTTTGACTGTCCAGGAGATTTTACCATTTTGCTATTACCTTACTGGATTACAATTTGTCTTAGCGCGCCCACCGCATGCCAACGAACAGGTGCACGAACTGTTAGTTTGAGACTGTGTTGAAGTTTGGCCTAGGACGCCAGGCCACCCTAATTAGTTATAGCCATAACACCCAAGGACTATCTGTTTAGAGTTATATTCACTATATTGGTTGCATTGCTCGCTGGCCGAGTAATCAGTTCTACTACTTTATCTGTTCTACTGTTTTATATTGCATTGTAGAGAGGCGAGAGCTGGATGGGGTTTGGCAAGAGGGCGTTTCAATGTACATGTTTTGTTGAAGGAGATCCCCTTGCTGTGTGCTTACACGGGTCTAGTTGACGTTGCAGCCTAGCTTTTGCCAAAACTTAATATTGTCACTGATACTGCAGGGATCTGCAAATAGAGTAACAATGTTTTGCTCATGTTCTTTCGTTCTTTTTTAAGTAAAGCATTAATTTGGTTATTGTGAAGTCTTTGTGCAGCCTATCTTTTTATACTGCAGGATCCTTCTACTCAAGGTAATTCCCTTTTATTGCATAATCTGTTGTTGTATAACGGGATATTGTGTTCCTCACAAGCTACTGAGGTCCACAACTCTTAAATCATTGCCAGGTGTGTCACAGGAGGGTTTTGAGCCACTTTAAGGGGTTAATCACCGAGCGTAGACCCAAAACAATCCAGCAGCTCCTTCTGGGTAGTACTACACATCCTAAAGTGAACATTAAATTTTTAGCTATCAAGTCAGGGAAATTCAGGCCCCAAAAACAAAGTGAATCTACATCACAGAGGTTTTCCTGGCTATTATAAATAAGTACATGCATCTTGTTTTGCCTGCTCTTTGGAAGAATTTTTTTTTTTTAAAGCTTGGAATCGAGTACAGAATTCATTTAAATACTACTAGCAAGTATACCAATACCCATTCATATTTACCTAAAGGTGCCTACAGTTACAGTGAGCCCCGTTGTTGTTCCCAGTGACAGACTATTGTAGGTATTCTTTTATCCCCCTAATTATATGAAGCCCTCCAATTTTAACAGGTGAGCCTCTGCATTTTTAGAATTGCCCTCAAAATAATTTTTCCAGTATTCAGTCTCCAGCTCAGGGCCATGTTGTGTCTTGAGGTTTTTTTCTTGCTGCCGTGTCTCTTTCAGACATCTGGCCAGCTTCAGAGGAGGAAATATGTTGTGTTTTGGTGAACATGAGGTTTGCAAATATGACGGTTACCGTGTTACCGTATAGTTACACAAGACAATGCCAGGAACAGATGGAGTGGTGATTGAGGAGGGTCTCTGATTACACCGGGGACCAGTGAGCTTGGTAGGACACACATGGCTACATCATTTATACATGAGATTTGGGTTTTTCAATGAGTTCTGGAAATAGATGTAGCTGGTTTGTATTAACATTGACATTCCAACCCAAACCTCTTCCCCCATTCTCTTTGACAACTGTGTCGAAAAAGTTTTATTTAAAGAACGTAAATTATATTCATATGCAGGAGAAAAAATTACCTACAGATGTAGTCAATGATTTATTCCGAAATGATTGTCTGTAGGTTGACACTTTTGAGTCAATCATTCTTGGGGCAGAATCAATGAATTAGTCCAGCCAGTCATTATTGTCTTTCAGAGATAAGGTCAGCACAGGACACAACTGCATAGAGCATCAAAATGCCCACTTTACTGGTGGCATTGGGCTTATATAAGCCACAATCTCTCTACAGGACAGTAATGTGGCAGTAGTATATTTTAACCACTGTAGTTGTGTGTGGGTATAGATGAACCTTGATCCTAGTAAGCCTGAGTATGTCAGTGAAGGTAGTCTTGTATTTTTTTTATCAGTAGAAGAGAACTGTACGTTTATTGATATGGACTTTTTTTTAAGATATAAATATGAATGTGGGTATATTTCTTCTCAGGTCTTGTTCCGATGGCAGCGTTGTCACTGAGACGAGAAGTATTCATAAGTCTCCAGCAGAGACACGGACGGCAGATAAAATAATTTATTATTTCCTCAGTCTATCCAAAGCTAAAAAGACAAAAGTTTGGCTGGAGTTCAACATTAAGTGATGCAACTTGGTGAATAGACACCTTAACTGATGTTAAGAGCTGTCTGACAGCGGTCAGTCACAGGAAATTTGCAACTTTTTCCATTGCAAAGGTGAAGCTGATTGGTCGAGATGGCTCTTTCTTTGTATGTTTCCAGCACTAACTATAATGGAAAGTAGGCCCCGGACTGGGACAAAAATTAGGCCTGGGCATTTTAGACTTGGCAGTCCGGGAGGGGGGGGGCATTCACGGGGGGTATGGCGGGATGTGGGGTTCCAGGATGTGTGAATTTGATTACTTTAACTCCGGTTTTGATGGTGGAGTACTGGAAATAGTATGAAGCAGCACCAAATGAGGGTTGCTCTAATTCAGGGGCAACCTTTTTGGGCATAGTGTGCGAATAAATGCTTTCAAAGAAATTGAGAGTGCCAAATACAAAAAATAAAAAACTGTCAACTTCACACGGAAAGGAATCTTTATAGTTAAGTAAATGCTGTAAACTACTTGAAACAACTAAACTTTGCACCATCACACTTCAGATCAGCCCTAATTCCTACAAGTAACTGGCTTTGTGACTACCGAAAAGCCTGTTATAAAGTGTTAAGCCTTGTACACAACACTAAACTGAACATTTTTTTTCCTCAAATTATATATGCAGTATATGTGGTATGTGTTTATGGAATGATTTTATTATATATACGTTATTTCTCACATTTTGTCCATAAATAAAGATTTAAAAAAAAGATACTTGGAAGTTTTTGAGATAGGACTACCAAATGTTATGAAGATAAGAAAAAAAAACAGAGTTCAGGAGGTGTTACATAAAGACAACTCTGCCCCGAGCTACATCACCAATCTTGTCTTCAAATATATCCCAAACTGTCCTCTCCGCTCTTCTCAAGACCTCCTACTGTCAAGCTCTCTCGTCTCCTCCCCCCATGCTCGTCTCCAGGATTTCTCCAGAGCCTCTCCCATCCTCTGGAACTCACTACCTCAACCTGTCTGGCTATCCCCTACTCTTGCTACCTTCAGGTGATCCATGAAAACTCACCTCTTCAGGGAAGCCTATCACGTCTCCAACTAATCTTTTATCACTTCCATCAGCTCATTCCCCACAGTTACAACCTTTTGTACCACCTGCCCCACTCTATTAGATTGTAAGCTTTTCTGAACAGGGCCCTCTTAATTCTCTTGTATTTCATTGTATTGTAACTGTATTGTCTCCCTTTTATATTTTAAAGCGCTGCGTAAACTGTTGGTGCTATCCTGTATAATAATAATAAAGAATGCAGGGCTAAGGAGTGCGCTACATGAAGAATGCAGGGCTCAGCTGTGCCCATCTATGCATCCTGGCCAGTGCCCAGCAATGCAGCCTCACCAGTGCTCAGTAATGCAGCTTCACCAGTTCCCATCTATGCATCCTCACCAGTGCCTAGCAATGCAACCTCACCAGTGAAGGGGATCAGAGAGGAGAGCCGGCCAGGTCATCACACATGCCGGTGTTGCCTGCTGAGACAGCTTTAATTTGAATCACCGCCATCCTGCTGTCATACCAGTCCCGCCTCCTCTATCAGCTCCTACCTATGATAGCACACTTGTCCATATCGGGACATGTGCTGTCTGTCTATCAAAGGAGCCAAACCAGGAGGTGGAACTTGTGTGACAGTGGACACCCAGTGATTCAAATATAAGCTGTCACAGTGGGCGATGCCGGCCTGACACCCCCCAGTGTGGCACTTGGGCCGGACTGCACCCCTAATCTGCCTTAGCACCCACCCAGGATCGGCCTTGCACAGGGTGGCCATCAAAATTTTTGGGGCCCCTTGCACAGCTTTAGGTCTGTTAAGAAAAGTTCCCCTTCTTACACAAGGGTCTCTTTTGTCTATGGCTACTAGGGTGGGACAATGCCTGTTCTGCTGTATTTCCCTGGATGGCGCTGCTTACCATGCATGCATGGCTCATGGGTTTTGCACAGTTGCAGTCCAGGATCCACATCATGGCAACAGAAATGGTTCACTAAATTAATAAGTGTTCATATAATAGTGCTAGCATGCAGATAGCTGTGGACACTGTGCTCTGATGTTTGGGCATTATTATTAGTTTGTGTGGTGAGTTTATACTTTTCACTGTATAACGTTTGGATAACAAAGGGTTAAATGCAAGGTTCAAAAATTAAGTTCACAGTATGTGGACATACAGACTGATTGGGGGAGGCTTATACAGTGATGTCTGACTGCTTGAGGGATTTGTGCCAACTATGGGGGAGAGACTGCAAACTTAGCAGCCCCCCCAGACACATATACACACTCGCCTGCTGTTTCGACTTCTGAAGTGTCTCATGTCCTGCAAGAAAATCTGTCCTGTGTCCCGGCCGACATTAATCAGCTTGACTTATCTTCACAAACTTTTCACAGTTCAGATCAACTCCCTAAGTGTCGGCAGCATTAGCTGGTCTCCAGCTTCTCTCAGAAGGACACTGGAGATCGAGGTGAGGTGAAGGGGGGAGAATCGGAGTGCAGGAGGCTGCGGGACTGGGCGTTCCTATTTGATTGACAGCCTTCCGACCGTCGCATACAGCGCGTCACCAGTTTCCGAAAGTAGCCGAACTTCGGTTTTGCAGGCGCCGTATAGCGCCGCACCAACGTTCGGCAACTCGTGACGCGCTGTATGCAACCGTCGGAAGGCTGTCAATCAAATAGGAATGCCCAGTCCCGAAGACCATACCTGGAAGCGGTGGGAGTACATCTATCTCAAAAAAGGTAAGTACTGCATTGATTTTAATCAAAACACCCGATTCTGCTTCACGTAATTAGGCCCAAGCTACTGTTGAAACATTTTTTTTGGGTGAACTCCCGCTTTAAGTTTTTGGCTGTAACATGATAAAATGTGGAAAATGTCAAGGGGTATAAATACTTTTTCAAGGCACTGTACTTGTCCATGGTCGTCTGGTAGATCGCAATATAAGGGTTGCTGACCTCCCCCTTGCTGGATTTTACATTGTATATAATATATAATCATGAAAATATGGCACAGCAAATATGTAAACAACTTATAGAGTCGCATTAGAATGTCACAGGTACACTGTAAGGTGATGACTTTCAGAAAATACATTGTTACCTTTTAACGTGTGATGTTTTGTGCTAGAGTTGCTAAAAGATAGATACATAATGTATTTTCATGATTTTGCACTGAATCCCACGCACAAGAACTGTGCATGTATCTGCAACTTAAGTTGTTCACAGATGGCAGAGAAAAAAAAACAAAGTGTAATATTTATTTACCAGATGATCCAGTTTCCACAATGTACAGTCTAAGACTTACCAACAAGCAGGGCTGCTGAACTCATTAGAATGTGTAACTCCACCTCTTGGGCTAAAACATGCAACAAGTAAATAACCATATTTATGTGTTTACCCTTTCACAAGTATTTTTGTGCTTCTGTAGCACACATTTCCTGTCCGTAGGACAGTGTAAATGATTCTTCTTACTTTGCCGGGATCTGTCTGCTATCTAAAGACCCTGGAGCCACATGAGAGATGTTGGTTTTCTCTTCAGTGAGAGAAAGTAAAACAAGTCTGGTTTTGTTACCCTGATCAACATGGTCTGTATCAAATATAATTTTTTCCTGCAAAATCTTTCATTCTTGGACATTCAAAGTCAGATTGTGCATTTTATTATATTTCATATAGAATCCAGTTCATATCATGTGGGTATCAAATAATTATTGTAGGTAGAGCCATTTTTTAAGGAATTGTCACAATTAAATAAATCTAAGATGATAGAAGATGAATTCAAGTCGTTCAACTACCATTCTAATTTTGTGTTTGTATGAGACAGGTAATATGATCAGTGCTTGCTACTTTTACTCAAACCACAGTAATTAGTGAAGAGGGTATGCATACTAAATATGTTACCTTCTTGCCAACATTCATGAAACATTTAAAGCTAAACTCCAGACAAACCACTAAATAGGCAGTTAAATTACATGTATGTGATCCTTTACATGCCAAATATGTTTTATTCTGTTTAGCCATTTTTCTATTCTAGGCACCTTTGCTAGTTTATGCAACCAGGGCTTTGACTTCTCAGCTATGCAAAGAAGCCTGGTTCTGGATCATCCCCTGCTTGCGACTCTCTTGACTGGTGCTGATCCTTCTATTTGAATGTTCAAGGGCAGGAAGTTAATATAAGGACATAGTCTGGTAAAAGTGGCAGTTGTATTTAAAAATATTTAACCAGAAATATTAAACCCCAATTTCAAAAAAGTTGGGACGTTGTGTAAAATCGACATAAAAACAGAATGCAATGATTTGCAAATTTCATAAACCCATATTTTATTCCCAATTAAAAATAGAAAACACATCAAATGTTTAAAATAAGAAAATGTATAATTTTAAGGAAAAAAGGTAATTTTGAAATTGATGGCAGCAACAATTCTCAAAAGGGTTGGGAAAGGGCAACAAAAAGCTGGTAAAAAAAGTGGTACTAACATGGAGGAACATTTTGCAATTAGGTTAATTGGCAATAGGTCTGTAACATAATTGGGTATAACAAGTGCATCTTATAGAGTCAGAGTGTCTCAGAAGTAAAGATGGGAAAGGGTCAAGATTCTTCTCTGCCTCATGGTAGCTCTCCCCTCTCCCAGGAAGCATCTCTGGTTAGATCTCTCCCTGTGCAGCAGTGCTTCTTGGGATATATAGTTATTTGTGTGTTGGCTTCAGTCAAACAGGCCGAGCTTGGAACTCCTCCAGTCCTCCTTTAATTGGCTGACTTCACTCTGCCATGAAAAATTAGGGGAAAGGGCAGAGTGGGCTGTCTTGCCTGTGAACATGTCTGTGAGAAGAAAAAAGAGGGGGGAAATCCACTCCTGCTGAACTGACAAGCTGTGTCCATAGCTCCCAACTGTCCTTGATTTGGAGCAATGTCCCTCATTCCTCCTCATTTGTCCCTCATTTTGATCTGATCTATATAGTTGTATATAAAATGCACCTTTTGTCTTTTAAAAAGTGTTTTCTAGCGCTAAACCTTTCATCTGATATCTAAATTGCTGCATTTGTAAATTCCAAAAGCCAATATAAAGTAATAGTAGTGGTAAAAAAAGCATTTGTGTGTTTAACCGCTTCAACCCCGGACCATTTTGGTGGTCAAAGACCAGGCCACTTTTTGCGATTTGGAACTGCATTGCTTTAACTGACGGTTGCGCTGCCGTGCGACATGGCTCCCAATCAAAATTGACGTCTTTTTTTTCCCCACAAATAGAGCTTTCTTTTGGTGGTATTTGATCACCTTGGCTTTTTTTTTTTTTTGTGCTATAAACAAAAAAAGTGCGTTCATTTTGAAAAAAAATCTATATTTTGTACTTTTTGCTATAATAATAATATCCCCCAAAATATATTAAAAAAATATGTTTGCACAGTTTAATCCGATACGTATTCTTCTACAAATTTTTGGTAAAAAAAATGCAATTGGTTTGCGCAGAAGTTATAGCTTCTACAAAATAGGGGACTGTTTTATGGCATTTTTATTAATATTGCACTAATTACTGTAAAAATTACACTGGCAGTGAAGGGGTTAATCACTAGGTGGTGCTGCAGGGGTTAAGTCTTGTTGTTAGGGGTCGTGGCTACACGTGACACGTCACTAATGACCATTCCCGATCACGGGGAAACGATCATCAGTGACAGTGTCACTAAGCAGAATAGGGGAATGCCGTGTTTACAAAGGCATTCCCCTGTTCTGCCCTTGCCAACCGCAATCGCTGGGCGGCACATTTAAAGGGACGTACCTGTACGCCAATTTGCCTGCCCGTGCCATGTTGTCGACGTACATCGGAGTGCGGCGGTCGGCAAGTGGTTAACAAATCTTGTTTTTTGTACAATTCCCCTTTAAAGGGGTGTGGCAAGGGGTGTGTCCTATGCCTGCATACTTTTGCTGATGCAGTAGGTGTCCCTCATTCCCATCTCAAAAAGTTTGGAGGTATGGCTGTGTCTCTGTTCAATGATAGTCCCGGCCAGCTTGACAATGTAGTGCTGATGCAGAGCAGCCACTACACATAGTAGAGAAAGAACATAATATGATGTTGAGGATATGCCTGCAGCTACAGGCCTCATTCAGATATCGTCTTTTTGAGGCGACGATTCCCTTCACCATTGGATTGATCATAGTGGCTGTTCAGCCACTTGATCATTCTTACAGGCAGTGGGATGTGACCTCCCCACTCTCCCGCCACCCTCCGGTGCTTCTCCTGGCTCACCCCTGCCATTGGCGAGCCAGAGAAGGAACCAACCAGCCCTGGTTGCTGGCTATAGAGTTTTTTGGTGAGCCAGATTGTCCCCGAAGTATCTATGATCGTTCGGAGGCCAGACATAATGTTATGACTTCACGCCGCCTCTTCGGCTGGGAAGCTGAGATCTTTTTTCTCCTTTTTATTTTTCATTTTAGGCTTCCCAGCCTAGAGGTGAGATATGGGGTCTTTTTTACCCCAGGTCTCACTGTAGAGAGGACCTGTCAAGCACTATTCCTTGTAATAGGAATAAAAGTGATAAAAAATGTAAAAAAGTGTCAAAATAGAAAAATAAAAGTAAAATTAACCATACAAAAAAGATAAAAATGTAAAGAGCCCCTTGTCCTTGTGTGCTCGCTCGCAGAAGCAAATGCATACGCAAGTCGTGCCCACATATCTAAACGGCGTTCAAACCACACATGTGAGGTATCGTCACGAACATTAGAGCAAGAGCAATAATTCTAGCACTAGAATTCCTCTGTAACTCAAAACATGTAACCTGTAAACATTTTGAAAGTGTTGCCTATGGGGATTTTTAAGTACCGAAGTTTGGCGCCATTCCACTAGCGTGTGCAATTTTGAAGCATGACATATTAGTTATCTATTTACTCGGCATAACGTCTTTCACATAGAAAAAAATTGGTGCTAACTTAACTTTTTTTTATTTTATTTATGAACGAAATAGTTTTTTCTCCCCACAAAAAAAAGCATTTGAAAAATTGCTGCGCAAATACTGTGCAAGATAAAAAGTTGCCACAACTGCCATTTTATTCTCTAGGGTCTCTGCAAAAAAAAAAAAAAAAAACATACATATTGTTAGTTTTTTTGCAATTTTCTAGCAAAGATATTATGATTTTTACATGTAGAAGACGTGATTGTAGCCGTATTAGTGCAATTGTGATAGATGCCAAACAAATTGTAAATCGGTACTGCTTGGACCTTGAAGAAGGGGTAACACGTACCCCGAAAGCTTGTCCTGAAAAATTGTATGTTAGTGCAAATAAAAAAAGTATCACGACAGTACTCAATTTTCTCTACGTGTAGGAGAGAAATGTAAGACTTGGCCTGGGTAGCAAGTTTATTATTATTATTATTATACAGGATTTATATAGCGCCAACAGTTTGCGCAGCGCTTTACATCAGGGAAGACAGTACAGTCACAATACAATCAATACAGGAGGGATCAGAGGGCCCTGCTCGTTAGAGCTTACAATCAAGTGGTTGTAAACCTCTGATTGTGACTTTTACCTATAGGTAAGCCTAGAATAAGGAAAAGAAAGAAAGAAAGTAAATAAATCCTGTTTCTTTTAAAGCATGAATAACACCCCAGGACTTGTGCTGTGTAATTTGTCTCTCCTCTTCCCTGTCAGCTAGTCTATCTAGAATAGGGATCTCTCCTGCATAGGCCACTTTTTAGATCACAAAGGAATCCATTCCCCAGAGTATTTTAGCCAGACACTTGGGATGCCCCCTCAGAATCTTTCTGCTTAAACCAGATTCTGATTTTTTTTACTTCTCAAGTAGTTTATGAACAACATTACAACTAGGACTACATACAAAACCAGTTGTATTTGGGACTCTGACCCGCGTGGTGGCATCTCTGTGTTATATTTGTTTTTCTCTACTTCGCCAGACAAATTGTCCTACCAATGGGTGACGGAGAATGATCAAGGGGAGGAGATTCCACCTGAGAATTGGTCCACCTGGATGGGTGGAATACACTCTGGTATACTGAACACAACTTTGGTTGAGGCAAATAATAGGGTGATATCCCGCTAGTACATGGCCCTCTCCAGCATAGCCAAGATTTACCTGGATGCATTTCTGTATGCTGCCAGGGCTGCGGGCAGGATAGTACCATGTTTCTATGTGTCTTTGGAGAGGAGGTATAGATCGCGCTGGACTGACTCAATCAGTCACTGTTGTAAGGTATATAGTGCATGGGCAGATGGCAAGAGTTGGATTCCTGAGGTTCGTGCCCGGTTGGAGGAAAAGGTGATGGTGAGCCCTGTTAGGGCCTGGGCTGCTACATCGGGTACGGCCTTATTGTCAACGCTGCATTTGCTTGGAGAGAAGTGAAAGTAATGGAGCGCCCGGTATCCAGAATGCAGGTATTAAATGACTATTGTAAGGGTATGGAAGTCCACAGTTGTTGACCTAGCCATGATGAAAAAAATGGATTATGCTGCACAAAAAAATGGCTAGTCTTAAAGTGGAATTGATCTCCTGAACTTGTACCTACAGGCACAGTGAGGGAAAAAAGGTATTTGATCCCCTGTTGATTTTTTATGTTTGCCACTGACAAAGACATTATCAGTCTATAATTTAAATGGTAGGTTTATTTTAACAGTGAGAGACAGAATAACAACAAAAATTTCCAGAAAAAGGCATTTAAAAAAAGTTATAAATTGATTTGCATTTTAATGTGTAATGAGTGAAATAAGTATTTGATCCCCTATCGGCAATATTTCTTACTCCCATGTGTCTTCTATATAGGTAGCGAGCTGAGATTAGGAGCACTCTCCTAAAGGGAGTGCTCATAATCTCAGCCTGTTTCTTGTATAAAAGACACCTGTCCACAGGAACAATCAATCAATCGGATTCCAATCTCTCGACCATGGCAAAGACCAAAGAGCTGTCCAAGAATGTCAGGAACAAGATGGTAGACCTACACAAGGCTGGAATGGTCTAAAAGACCATTACTAAGCAGCTTGGTGAGAGGTTGACAACAACTGGTGCGATTATTTGCAAATGGAAAAAAACATAAAACTGTCAATCACCCTCGGTCTGGGGCTCCATGTAAGATCTCACCTTATGAAGATTCTTTGATAATGAGAACAGTGAGGAATTAGCCCAAAACTACACAGGAGAATCTTGTCAATGATCTCATGGCAGTTGAGACCAAAGTCGCCAAGAAAACATTTGGTAACACACTACGCCGTGAAGGACTGAAATGCTGCAGCGCCCGCAAGGTTCCGCTGCTCAAGAAAGCACATGTACAGGCCCATCTGAAGTTTGCTAATGAACATCTGAATGATTCAGAGGAGAACTGGATGAAAGTGTTGTGTTCAGATGAGACCATAATCAAACTCTTTGGCATCAACTCAACTAGTTGTGTTTGGAGGAGGAATGCTGCCTACGACCCCAAGAACACCATCCCCTCGGTCAACAATGGAGGTGGAAACATTATGCTTTGGGGTTGTTTTTCTGCTAAGGAGACAGGACAACTTCACTGCATCAAAGGGATGATGGACGGGATCATGTACGGTCAAATCTTGGATGTGAACCTCCTTCCCTCAGCCAGGGCTTTGAAAATGGGTCGTGGATGAGTATTCCAGCATGGCAATGACCCACAACCCATGGCAACAAAGGAGTGGCTCAAGAAGAAGCACATTAGGGTCCTGGAGTGGCCTAGCCAGTCTCCAGACCTCAATTCCATAGAAAATGTGTAGGGAGCTGAAGGTTCAAGTTGCCAAACATCAGCCTTGAAACCTTAATGGCTTGGAGATGATCTGCAAAGTGGAGTGGGACAAAATCCCTCCTGAACACGTGAAGGAGGTTAGCACAGCTAGACCCTTGCACCTCTTTAGGGTGACATTTTTTTATTGGGCCTTACCATCAGTATATCACATAGAAGGATTTAGGTATATGCAAGTTGAGATCTATTCTAATTCCCCCAGGACTATTAATAGTGGCTCTTTTGGGTTTAACCAGCGCTCATGGCTCTCAAACATACATAAGATTAATACCAAAGAGTGTAAAAATTAAGTCCATTTATTGTTTGCAATAACATATAACAGGGCTCAAAATTTCAAGACCTGATCTTCTAGCCAGGCCTCAAGTGTTACAAACACCCTTGTAGATTATGTCTTGGAATGACACTGTTAAATGCTTTATGCCGAATCAAGTTACACAGTTAAATATTACCAACAACAACTTTAACAAAATGGGACAGGGCACTGGGGCAGACCAGGGGGACATGGCATTGGGGGCAGACCAGAGCGACATGGCATTGGGGGCAGACCAGAGGGACATGGCATTGGGGGAAGACCAGAGGGACATGGCATTGGGGGAAGACCAGAGGCATATGGCATTGGGGGAAGACCAGAGGCATATGGCATTGGGGAAAGACCAGAGGCATATGGCATTGGGGCAAACCAGAGGAATGTGGCACTGGGGCAAACCAGAGGCATATGGCACTGGGGCAAACCAGAGGGACATGGCACTGGGGCAAACCAGAGGGACATGGCACTGGGGCAAACCAGAGGGACATGGCACTGGGGCAAACCAGAGGGACATGGCACTGGAGAAAACCAGAGGGACATGGACTTTTTTACTTCTGCAAATATTCCTCTCCTTCTTATGTACAAGACTTCCTCCTCCTCCTCTGCCTTCTCTCTAGAACTAGATATTTTCCCCCATTCTCTTGATGTCTCCTCTGCAACCCCCATCCATCCTCCTTTCTCTCTCTCCCTCTCCTATTCTACCCACTCTCATTGTCAGGAGCCCCTGTGTGCGGCTCCACACTTGCATGTCCCCACTTCCCCCTTTCATTCAGTCGGGCAGTGAGGAGAGGAGCTGCAGCACAGCGGGAGGGAGTACAACCCAGCACCGAGATTCACACACCTGCATAGCCATTGACACCACAACACAGCGCACACTGACACCGCACAGCATACTACCGCTCTCTTGTCAGGGCAACTCTTGGTGAGCGCTGTGCTGCACTGCCTACCTGGGACACCCAGAGTGGTGATAATCGCAGTCCTCCAGCTCACTTGTTCCTTCCTGCTCTCTGCTCTCCAGCTACATTGGTCAGGTCGGGAAGCCAGGCTCAGAGAGGTCATACTATCAGGTCCCATGGCTTAACGAGAATTGTAAGGAGAGCACCTGTGTACTGCTCTGCATGTGTGCGGCTCACCCGACTACTTTTCCTGAGCACGCACCTTTCCTCTTCGGCCGCCAATCGCAGCGTGGCTCTAAGTGTAGGCACAGATTGGACTGTTGGTCATGTAGAACTGTTATCACTCGCCCCCAGCTTAAATCCACTCGCCAAATGCTAGCAGGCGAGTGGAAATTTTGAGGGCTGACATATAATGAATCCTATCCAAGCATGAGTAAAATAATTGTCATGCTTGGATAGGATTCATTATATGTTATTGCGACCAATAAATTGACTTATTTCTACACTCTTTGGTATTAAGCTTTTATATGTTTGAGAGCCATGAGCGCTGGTTTTAGTGCTTCTCTGTGTTTAATTAGTACTTCCGGGTACAATTTTTTCCTGCGGCTCTGGACTCTCTCATTTACACTTTTCTAGGAGATATTGGTAACCTCCTGAACTATTTATTACTCTTATTTATACTACCATCTTTAGCGCTAGTGTTTTTGTTGTGTTTTTTTCTTCTTTTGGGTTTGATGTACTATGACTGTGTCATCTTACTACTATGTTTTCTCAGTGCATGTTATGTTTTTGTTCTTTGTATGGAAGTTGTATAAGCTGATCAGCCTGTACAAGTTTCTGAATTCTTAAATCAATAGCACCCCTGTGTGTTAATGGTTTGTCTCAACCATCTACCACATTTGCTTGACAGCTTGGTCTGTTAAAATAAGTTGGAGAATAACAAACTTATTGGCAGGTGAAAATAAAGGAAAAAAAACACTAAACATATAAAACAAATGCAGCCACTATATAGTTTATTGATTGATTCAGGTTCAGTATAGTAACTAGTCTAATAGTATATTCATTATAAAGTGGCAGCCTTCATGTTTTTTTAAGGAAAGGTGGTCATGCCAGTGCTCCAGTTTCTTCTTGGAGACATTATTCCTTTATTAACTTATTAAATCCTCCAAACAACAGTGAAAGCTTTCTGACATATCTGCCATAAAAACAGGCTCTCTGTTTGTATACTGTACTCCTAGTAACCGATTAATTACTGGTTTTGTTTAAAGGAGTATTAAGCAAGACCTGTTCATGTAATTACAAGTCTGTCTATATCTCCCATAATTCTAATTTCAACTGACTTTGCACATGCTTCACATAATTCAGCTAGCATGTTAATGACAGTATCAGAGACACATGTGTTTTGGGTTAAACGGTCTTAAACTGTGCAGTCAAAAGGCCATGCTTTAGATGAGTATTCCTTCTCGATTGTAAGCTATGTATGTTATGTCTAAATGTACTTAATCCCCACAAATTATGAGATGTCTTGTGCAGCAGCATCACTTGCTCTTGTTCCATGCCCCTGGAAAATTAAAAACTGGCAACCTATATTTCATTTGACATCAATGGAAAATACAATTTCGTCATTGAGCAAGATTGGTCTGCAATTTAGGAAGGATGTGGGGAAAACGGCAGAAAGGACAAATTGGACCTTATGCCTCCTGATTGAATTTGCGTTGGCAAAATCATTAAACAGATGCTTAAGAATGATATAGAAATAGAGAACTCTGGCGCTGTCTGATGGACTGGGGGGGGGGGGACTGCAGCAGCACCACCACCTGTGGATCTGATCCTAACAGAAAAAGTGATTGTGATACATTTGCCTATATGTCTCAGTTTAATTCTCCCTGCTTGCCATTGTGATTACCATCCGGTTATTGAAGTGCTAATGTCCCCTCACTATTTCTAAAGGTTAATTGATCTATTGTGTTGTGTGAAGGAGATCTGTGTTTAAGTGGCTTGTGTTAATTATTCTGATTGCTCCAGTGTGGTAATTATCTCTCTATATGCGGGGTCGAGCGGTCTAGTTAATGTATTTAGTACAACTAGTACTCAACTCCACTGATGTCATTATCTAAAGAAAATGTGTTTTCAGACTCGGCTCCGTCGTGTCTGCCTACTCATCTGTATGGAAGCCCCAGTGTGAGGGGGGCGGAAATTTGTCATTGTAACAGTTTTGGAAATGACATATAAGCTGTGTGTTATAACATTAAACTCTGTCTTGTTCTAGCAGTAAGCCTGGACTAATGTGTGGCTTAATGGGCGATCTCAGGAATATCCCTCCTCGTGGAATATTGGGGTGATGTTCTTATGGAAGAAGGGAATCTTTGACGGGGATATCATACCGATACCGTCACAATTGGTTGGTAGCAGTGGGATTTTCCCTTCTATTCCCCTTCACACCCGGATTCCAAGCAGACACTGGAAGAACTACTGGAAGTTCGTGGAAGGATTGCTAGCAACAAAACCAAGCGGGTCATCATAGCAGAATCAATGGAGATAGACCAGGAGGACGGGATTGCAGCAACGCCAGCAGTACAAGAGATGGAGACACCAGTGATTCAGGAGGAGGAATCGCCAGCCAACAAGCTAATGAGAGAGAAGCTAGCATGGTTCGGCCCGAACCCAACGCCGGATGTGGTGCTGAGAGTGATGGAGCTACAGGAGGCTAAAGAAATAAGGGACGCAGAACTACAGTTAAAACTGGCAGCAGTCCAACAAGCAGCCGCACATCCTCCAAACAGTGAGTACAGCACAGCAGACACAAGGAAGATCCCGTTTAGCGCTTTTAAAGCTTTTGATGAAAAGGACTGTGAGATTGATAACTACCTGGCAGACTTTGAGCGACAATGTAACCTGCACCGAATAGCTAGAGGAGACTGGGTTGCAATATTGTCAGGCAAACTGTCAGGCAAAGCTTCTGATGCTTTCCGGACCGTGCCAGATCAGGATATCCATAGCTACGCCCGGGTTAAAGAAGCGCTCCTGGCTCGTTATGCAGTAACCCCAGAGTCCCACCGACAGAAGTTCAGGGACTCACGCAAAACCACGAAAGACTCTTACGCGGAATGGGCATGCCAGTTGTCCCTGTCGGCCTCTAACTGGGTTAACAGCAGCCAGGCCACCACCGCAGAGGACATTTTGCAACTAATGCTCCTGGAGCAATTTTACAATCACATCCAGACGGATGTCAAAGATTGGGTGAGAGATCGCAGGCCCATGACTCTACCAGAGGCCGCGAAGTTGGCGGATGAATATGCGGATACTCGCAAGACGAACCAGGTCACGCCACGGGTACAACCTCCATGACCAATGGCGCCCTCACACCCACCAGCCGCTAGATACCAACCTCCTAACAGACCGATGACATCTAGCCCTCGCTATCCACGCCAGGAGGACAACGAACAACGCTGCTTCCGGTGCAAACAGCTCGGTCACTTCAAGCAGAATTGCCCCATGAGTGACAACACCAGGTCAAATTGGTCTCAACCTGGGTACCGCCCTCCAGCAGCAGCCCATTGTGTAGACTCGGCTTGGGATCTCCAGGAGCTGGGTCAGGAAGAACCATTGGGCACCCCTTACGAAGCCCTCATGGTACAATCTGTTATTACGGACAACAGGGAACACCATTGTCAGCTGGTCATGGGCGACAGCCATGAGCCGGAGGGGCCTTGGAGGGAGCTGGGCAGAAAAAGGCACCGCCAGCTACCCTCCAAGAAGAAGAGGTCCTGGAAGTCATATAACCAGCGGACATGGGAGGAGAAGAAGCGACTGGAGGAGAGGGAGTCGCAGCGGGCGCCCCAGATGCGGGCCGAGATGTTCGCCAAGGGCCCACCGGTGGCCCCTTACACCACCACCCAGTTCCTGATGATGAAGGACCACGTGGAAAGCCTGCAGGACATGAGCAAGCAGGATCTGATCCGTGAGTACATAGAGCTGGAGGAGTGCATAAGCCGCATGGAGGAGGAGAACAACCACCTGAGGTCACAGCGGGCTGACCCCCCCAGGCTCCATGAACTGGAGATGGAGCTGGAGAAGCTCAAAGAGGAGAACCGGCGGCTGCGGAGGGAGCAGGGGGTGGCTGACCTTATGGGGCTCTGAGTCCCCTTCCCCCCCCCCCGAACTCTGAGCACCGGTGCTACAGCATTTCAACAAATATAACTTTTTCTTTTTATGAATCTCCTGTGATTGTCACTTCAGAGCCATAACCTGCCCCTCCCATAGCGGGACACCTAGATGGTGGCGCACAGACCCATTCGCCGTCTTCACACTGACTTCTGGTGACTTTGCAGATCGCACAAAGACTTGGGGACTGACCAGCGTGTGATCTGACGACCCGGTGGCATACCTGAGTCTGAAGCAGTTGCCAAGGGAGGTCAGTCACGCCAAACGGAGTTAACCTCGGACTAAAAGCTCTAAACCCGTCAACCCTACTGGACCAGGGAAGGTCCAACCGGGTTTTCCGGAGCAGGGAGAAAAAGGGGGGCCATTGTGATACATTTGCCTATATGTCTCAGTTTAATTCTCCCTGCTTGCCATTGTGATTACCATCCGGTTATTGAAGTGCTAATGTCCCCTCACTATTTCTAAAGGTTAATTGATCTATTGTGTTGTGTGAAGGAGATCTGTGTTTAAGTGGCTTGTGTTAATTATTCTGATTGCTCCAGTGTGGTAATTATCTCTCTATATGCGGGGTCGAGCGGTCTAGTTAATGTATTTAGTACAACTAGTACTCAACTCCACTGATGTCATTATCTAAAGAAAATGTGTTTTCAGACTCGGCTCCGTCGTGTCTGCCTACTCATCTGTATGGAAGCCCCAGTGTGAGGGGGGCGGAGATTTGTCATTGTAACAGTTTTGGAAATGACATATAAGCTGTGTGTTATAACATTAAACTCTGTCTTGTTCTAGCAGTAAGCCTGGACTAATGTGTGGCTTAATGGGCGATCTCAGGAATATCCCTCCTCGTGGAATATTGGGGTGATGTTCTTATGGAAGAAGGGAATCTTTGACGGGGATATCATACCGATACCGTCACAGTGATAATAATGTAAAGTATGGTAGCTGCGCTGTGAGGGATGGAAGGGGAAGTGAATAGGGAATGAGAAGTAAAGGGGTGAACTAAACGGTGAAAGAAAAAAAGGGGGTGTCTGATGATACTACAATGAACAATACAGATGAAAGTGAACAAACACCTATAATCCTGCAAAGATTTAACAGTGAAAATACATAGTAAAATGGCTACTACATATACAAACATCAAAACTAGCATAAAATAAGTGGAAAAAAGGTGCAAAACTATCAAAAATCACACATGTGATAAAGTCCTGTCCATAAATAAGGATCAGATCTAGCAGTCCAGTAATTCCTCCACAGAACAGTGTCTAGATGAAATACCTTCACCCAAAATGCAATGTGCAAAAATGAAATCTTCAGTGATGACACCTCTGAGTGTGCTAGCAGCACACCTCACGGCTGTTTGTCCAGATAACAGAGATACTGATTGCAGCTGGATGAGTGGGCTGAAAAAACACCTCCTCCTGACGGCTCTCAGCGGCCAATATATGTCATGGAAAAGAAAAGATATATGCAATGCATATAGCGTGACATTGTGAGGGTACCTCAAACAGGTAAAGATTTGAGAAAATACACTCACATGAATGAAAGGACAGCGGGCATAAATCCACGAGTGCCGAACTCGTATCCCCCTCAGAGTGTCAGCTATACAGGTGAGAGTGTAATCTGATCCTCATATGTCCAAATGGCAAGGCTCAATGTATCATAGGAGCATTAAGAGTGAGAAAGAGACCATAGCGTGACTCCATATAATGGATAAATTTAATAAAAAACAGATAAAAAAAATCATTTAGGTAGTGAAGTAGAATAAAACATCCACAAGCACCGAACTCGTATTAGAACTTCAGACTCTGTCTGTACCCGGTACTCCAATCCCTACGTATCCCAGGGGTTGCTTTGAAATGTTTAATTCATGGTTCAACAGCTTGGACACTAAACTATGTACGTGGATTGTTTTGTGGAGTATTTTAAAGCTAAACTATTTACAAAAAACTAAAAGCACCATTAAATTCATCAATGAGAGCTGTATTACTAGGAATTGGAAGGTTTTTAATGTCATCATAGGTACAAGATTTACCAGGGGGTTAGAGGATGTTGCACAGAGTGATCTGTGCAGTGGAAGGGCAAATACAGGAACTGATCCTATGTGTGTGTGTGTCTCTCTCTCTGCAACCGCTAAAAAACAGTTCTCCTCCTCTCCCTCCCACCAGCTTTCAGCAGCTGCATGGAGAGGCACACAGAGGATCGGTTCCTGTAATTCCCCTCCGCCACACCGATCACCCTCTCTGTGCACCATCCTCTAATCCCCAGCTGCCCAGGCCTTCCTGTATCCCCCCTTCCCCCCACAGTGCTGTCGGCTTCCCTCGTCTCCTCTCCCGACAGCTGCTGCAGCTTTCAGGATGAAAAATGTTGAAGGGGGCCAGTAAATATGTCATTTACCAGCCCCTTCCTTTTTCTGAACAGATTAATCAGTACCAATCACTGTATTCATTCATAATGAAAGCATAGTAAAATGTGTTTGTTATGCTTCATTTTGTGAATAAACAGGAGCCTCTATACAGAGCTGTTTATTCACTGTTCAGTGCAGCTGTGGCTGCAGAGAAAGGGATGGAGGAATCTGTCCTCATTCCCTGAAAAAATAAATTAAACCTTGTAAAAAATACATTTAAATTAAGAGATTGTTTACATGGGTTCTGTGGTGAATGTATAACCCATTACTCATTACACACTGGTGTTTAGTGGCAGTTCAACACAGCTCAAAATTTCAATGCTATGTGACATTCTTCATGCTACATCCCATCACAGGCAGGTGACATGAGGGTGGGGGTTGTAGCAAAATGCACCTTTGCCTGTGTAGACAAAAATCCTTTGCTTTTATACTATGTTGAAACTTTTCTGTTCTTGGACTTCATGAATGTGTGGAGGTCATTGAATCCAGCAAATGATGGGCATTTTACTGATTGTAGAGACACTCATACTCTATAAAATAGTTAGGAATGTATTAGTTGTCCTTCGTCATTATCCTTCGTCAACCCAGCAGTAGGTGGTTAATCCCTGTTACAGGGCCACATTGCTGAGAATAAGTGACGTTGAGCTACAGTTCCCAGCCACACGGTATACAATTGCATCAGCTACTATTTTATTACCATCCAGATTTTTTAAATTATCGAAATGTTAGGCCAGTTGCAGAAGACGTTATGGGGGAATTTATCAAGCAAGGCCCCAACAGAGTCTGTAACATAACTAGCCCAATTTGTGTTGTTAAAACAGAAGTTATTTTGCGTAAAACAGAAGCACCTGTTAAAAGTCATGCGTTTCAGTCATGTTTTATACTGCCAGGACGCTAGAGCAGTGAAGGAAATCTTATAGAAAATCTGTTGTGTACAATTTGATTACTCTTTTCTGTTCAATAGAACCGATAACTTGCCCATATCCTCCTGCACTTTTCGGACACGTCTTTATAACGCATGGAATTTTCTTCTCTAGAAATAGTCATCCTTAGGGTGTATCTTTGTCGTCTTCTACTCTGTATAATATACTGCAATCTCTCTGCTCACAGCTGAGAATTGCACAAATTCCAAGCGATGTTCATGGGTTATAAGCAGTTTATGATGCTATAATCCACTCCTCTCCCCTGTTCCTAAAGACATTTTAAGGAGTTAAGTTACTTGGAGAATTCTAAAGAATTCATGTACTTGCTTTGTACTTGTTTTTATTATTTTTCATTCATCCCCTTAAAGGCTGTATATAAATTAGAGTGGACTACAGATCAAGGTGGCCTGAGTGTTTTTTTTTTTTTGTTAAAAGGGGTTGTAAAGGAAAACATTTTTTTCCCTAAATAGCTTCCTTTACCTTAGTGCAGTCCTCTACTTACCACATCCTTTGATTTTGCTTTTAAATGTCCTTATTTCTTCTGAGAAATTCTCACTTCCTGTTCTTCTGTCTGTAACTACACACCGTAATGCGAGGCTTTCTCCCTAGTGTGGAGAAAGCCTCTTGAGGGGGGAGGGGGCGAGCAGGAGTGCCAGGACACTCTCTACTTTGCAGATAGATTAAGGAGCTGTGTGTTAGTGGGCATCCTGACACTCCTGCTCTTCCCCTCCCCCCTCAAGAGGCTTTCTCCACACCAGGGAGAAAGCCTCGCATTACGGTGTGTAGTTACAGACAGAAGAACAGGAAGTGAGTATTTCTCATAAGAAATAAGGACATTTAAAAGCAAAATCGAAGGATGAGGTGAGTGAAGGAGGACTGCGCTAAGGTAAAGGAAGCTATTTAGGGAAAAAATAAATCCTTTACAACCCCTTTAAGCACTGGATAGCAATAGTATCTCACTGATTAGTTTCCACTCGTTGGTTTGAATTGCATTTCAATACTCACTGAAATATTCAATGGCTTTTTTATCGACACAGTAATTATTTACTGCATTTCAAATCTTTTATTTTTCTTTCAGATTATCTTTGAGAATTGAGCCAGGAAACAGCTCACCTCGTCTAGTCTCCTCAAAGGAAGATATTGCAGGTAAATTTTAGCATATATAACATTTTGGGGTCTATTTATAAATGTTTCGGCACGATTCACGCAACTGTGACTGAGGATTCAAACATTTCCAGTTAAATCCAGGCAGAAAAGTGTATTAATCTTGGGTGAAAGTTGGGTGAATGTTATGTGAACAAAATATAAAAACCGACCCCTTAGAGGGGTTGTGACCAGATAATCATCTGGATTGGGAAAACAATTGTGCTTGAAACAAGAAATCAACAGCTCCAACAACAAAGGCAAGGTATAGTTCTCAAACAAAAACATTCTAAATGAATTAATAGCCTGGGGCCTTTATGTTATAGAATCCGACATATGTACGTATTCTGCTGGCTTGACGTGAGTGACACAACAGAAGAATGCAGGCTTTGTTCACAAATATTAAACTTTCCATATGTACGGGTTGTTTTTTGTGTTCCAGCCGCTGAAACCAAATAAAAGCATTTTTATGGTACGGGCAAAGAGAAGCCGATCTTTTTAACAGATTTACTGCTCATGTGTAGTCACTTTTTTTTCCGGCAAAACAAAGGAGCTTTAGATGGTTTTGGAAAATAGAGTTGGTGTTTGGTGGAAACTTTGTGTGCTGTGTGTATCCCGAATAAAGCCTTCCTGGAGTGGGGGTGTGAGGAGTTTGTTTACTGTGAACGGGACATGAGTGTAAATACAAGGATGTGTGTCACACTGGCATTTTTTTGTTTTGTGAGAAAAAACAAACAAACATTTTAAGTGTTAATTCACCTTTTCAGAAAAAATGATAAGGAGAACACTATACATTCTCCCTACCCCCTGATAGTTGCTGTACTTACCTACAGGGGTGTTGAGCTGTCAGAGCCAGTTCAGTGGTCGAGGGATTTGAAAATCCCGCTTTTCTCCCTCTTATCTGTGCGGATCTTCCAGAATCGATCAGAGAAATTCCGACAGGTTAGCGCCACTAGAGATGTATTGCTCTGATCCATCCTGGCAACGTGGCACAGATAAATTGTGGGGATTTCAAATCCCCAGGTTGATGGACCGGCTGCGTGGGCACTGACTGCTCGGCATCCCCAGAGGTACAACGTGTAAGTACAGCAGAGACTGTGGGGGGTTGGGAAGGGTGTACAGTATTCACCTTATAATTTTTTCTAAAAAGGGGAACTATCACTTTAAGTTATAGCAAGGCTCAGAATTAACTCATTGGGCTAGATCCACATACATTTAGATCGGCGCAGCGTATCAGAGATACACTACGCCACCGTACCTTACCTGGCGTATATTCGAATCCTCAGCGAGTTCGCGCCGTAAGTTACGGCGGCGTAGTATATTTCTGGCGGCAGATTTGAAATTGGGCGGGTTGGGGGCGGGTTTCATTTAAATTAAGTGCGTCCCTGCGCCGAATGCACTGCGCATGCATTGTCCCGAAATTTCCTGCCGTGCATTGCGCTAAATGACGTCGCTAGGACGTAATTTTTTTAACTTAGACGTGAGTTACGTCCATCCCTATTCACGGACGACTTGCGCAAAAAATAAAAAAAATTCAAATTTAGACGCGGGAACGACGGCCATACTTAACATGGCAAGTCTATGTATACGCCGAAAAATACCAGCTTTAACTATATGCCGGAAAAAGCCGACTACAGACGACGTTAGAAAATGCGACGACCGCGCGTACGTTCGTGGATCGTCGTAAATCGCTAATTTGCATACCCAACGCGGAAAACGCCACCCAGCGGACGCCGAAGTATTGCATCTTAGATCCGAAGGCGTACGAAGATGTCCAACTGTCGGATCTAACCCAGAAGCCGTCGTATCTTGTTTTGAGGATTCAAAACAACGATACGAGGCGGGAAATTTGAAAGTACGCCGGCGTATCAGTAGATACGCCGGCGTACTTGCTCTGTGGATCTGGCCCATTGACAGTAAACATTACAATTATTGCATGTTTCATTTTTCTTTATTTAAACATTTTTCTGTTTCTGCCATTTTTCCCCATTTTCTTTTTTTTCCCCTTAGGTTATATTATTTTATTAACCATTGTACTCTATGCTTTCCCTTTCTTTTTCTTTCATCTTCTATTCTTTTCATTTACTTTTACCTTTTAATTACCCTCTTTTACTAGTTTTTTTATTTTCCTCCATATCTTTTTCTCTCTTCCCTTCTACTGCCTACAATTAATTTCTTCTCTGACCATGTTTTTCATTCTTTCACTTCTGTCTATCTGTTTATTTTATTTCCTCCGCTTTCTAAATACCATATCTTTCTTTCTTTTCCTCTTTTATTATCTTACTTTCCGTCATTTTTTCTTTGTCTTTCTCACACCCCCTTTTCTTTCATCTTTGTTTCTTTAGTATTGTATTTTGCTTTTTATTTGTTTTTATTTTCTATTCCACTGCTTCTCTTTATTAGTTTGTTTCCCTTTCCCCCCCATTTTTTCTATTGGTTGTGGAAAGGACATACATTCATGTGATGTATAGAGATGACCTAGGAACTTAAAAAACCCTGGATGACCATGTGGATCAGGAATAGAAAGCAATTCAGAAAGAGAAGGGTTATACCATGTGGGGTATTTGGTTGACCGTGGAGTTACGTGCTAGTATTCTAAGCAATGTGGAAAGGGAGGTTTTTAGTACATTAGTGCCTTTGAAAGGGGGGTACCTGATGTCTATAGAAAATAGTATGCAAAGGGAGATCAGGAAAATATTAAAAAAGACGCATACGACTTCAACTAACTGTGCATTGATCGAAATGAACTTTAAGTGTTTAGCACGATGGTATATAACCCCGGCCATAGCACACCGTTATCAAGACGACACCTCCAAATATTGTTGGAGGGGCTGTCTTGAAGTGGGCACTATGTCACATATATGGTGGACCTGCCCAAAAATTAAAACATACTGGAATAACGTATTATTAGTAATTGAGGAGATAACCGGAATTAAAATACCTCCTGATCCATGGGTCTGTTTGTTCCATGGGACAGAAATGTCAACTAAACAGTACATGAGAACTTTACTTCCCCACGTACTAGATGCAGCAAAGAGTCTGATCCCCAAACAATGGAAGGACCCTATGAGCCCGACAGAGAAGAGCTGGTTTTGCAGAATTAATGATATATATTATGCTGAACAGCTCAGGTTCATGGGAGAGGAAGGAGAAGGCGGATTTAAACGAAAATGGCAGGATTGGGTTAATTTTAAACTTGCACCAAGGTATATAGATAGGATGATATAGTGTAGGAAGGTTAACGGGCAAAGAGTGATTCAATATGAGACAGAATTCCGGAGATAGGGGAGGGTGGGAGGGTGGGAATAAGGGTAAAGAAAAAAAAAAAAAAAAAAGGGAGATACTATAGCATCTTCAGTAGTAGTACATTCATTAGCTGGGGATGGATGAAGTCATGAATATGAACAAGCTGAGATTCTCAATAATAGATAAAAGTTGGGAAAGGCTAAGCCTGTTAGGCAAGTGGGCTATTTTAGGACATCCATTGCAATTCTAGGAGTCCACCATTGCCAGAGCTATACAGAACAAATGGCATCAATTTGTTTAAAGGGTGACATGGATATGTTACAAGGGGAATTAGTCAGTACATTGCTCTTTTCTTCTTACTTTGCATCTATGATATTCCTTACCTATTATTCTTTCCCCTTGCTGATTCTCTTTTTAGTAGAAATTGTAAGATTATAGAGAATCAAGAAATCCATAAAGGCCATAATGTGGTAGACTCAGGAGTCCCAACGTTCATCAAGGCTTTGGTTCTCTTTCTTAATAGACGCAGTATATGTAGCAACAATATTTTCCTCTCGCTTTGATTGGAAGCTTCTTATAACATGATGTAAAGCTGCTTACACAGCCAACTTTATATCCTCCATAATAATATTATTAGCAGTGCCAGCTCTCTGATTTTAATGTTTTTTTTTTTTTTTTTTTTGTGGCTGACGTAGCATATTGCAGCTGCTAAATGTCAAATCTTTAAAGGCTCTCATTTTAATTACTTACATTCCTATGTCCTGAATTATGTGTATTGTTAAGTGAGCATGGATTAAAGTGTAACTCTAGCAAAATGCTTAAAACCCCTCAGGCTTTTATTGCTTTCTTAAAAAAGAAAAAAACAGTGCAGCGCTAGTGAGTGATATTGTGCTCATATAAATTAATAAAAAACAAAAAAAGTCATTCTGGAATAAACTGAAAATATAGCCAGAATAGGAAAAAACATAAAAATGCAGATGGATATATGAAGAAAAAGTCTTAAAAAGCCACGAAACAAAGTTCATATGACTCTATCCAGTAATTTTCCTTGTGAAAGAGAAGTGGATTGTGCAGACAATGTGAAAGACTCTTGATTGATGTGAGGTAAGCTGTCACCAATACACCCGTGAGGAAGGATAAGATTGCCTGCTTACCAGATGAAAAGACTGTTTTGCATCAGTCTAATAGGGCCTGTGGGAAGTCTGGTCTCCCAATACCTTAGCCGTCAAGATAACCACGGTATAGCTCAGCATACAATCCGAAGAGTCATAAACCAAAAAAAAGAGAAGAAGGACCTCTCATAGCGTATAACGTTTAAAAATAGAAGAGGGTTTAATAAAAATTGCACTTACAATTAGGCAATATAAATACAGCATGGATCGCAAAACGTCTCCGATCTCTTGTTCCGATGCTTCTCGCTACTCGAGTAGCGAGAAGCATCGGAACAAGAGTATCGGAACAAGAGATCGGAGACGTTTTGCGATCCATGCTGTATTTATATTGCCTAATTGTAAGTGCAATTTTTATTAAACCCTCTTCTATTTTTAAACGTTATACGCTATGAGAGGTCCTTCTTCTCTTTTTTTTGGTTTATGACTCTTCGGATTGTATGCTGAGCTATACCGTGGTTATCTTGACGGCTAAGGTATTGGGAGACCAGACTTCCCACAGGCCCTATTAGACTGATGCAAAACAGTCTTTTCATCTGGTAAGCAGGCAATCTTATCCTTCCTCACGGGTGTATTGGTGACAGCTTACCTCACATCAATCAAGAGTCTTTCACATTGTCTGCACAATCCACTTCTCTTTCACAAGGAAAATTACTGGATAGAGTCATATGAACTTTGTTTCGTGGCTTTTTAAGACTTTTTCTTCATATATCCATCTGCATTTTTATGTTTTTTCCTATTCTGGCTATATTTTCAGTTTATTCCAGAATGACTTTTTTTGTTTATTATTAATTTATATGAGCACAATATCACTCACTAGCGCTGCACTGTTTTTTTCTTTTTTATGTTACCAAGTTGTTGTACACAATTTAGTGCTAGCAGCTATTTACATTTATAATTCAATATTTAATTTAGCGCAGCGTCAACCTTTTGGTTTTTGTTTATTTTTATTGCTTTCTATAATGCCATTTGGGGACATTTCCCTCAACTACCTGTACATGAGGGGAAATTATGCTATGTTGGTTGGAGTTCCATTTTATCATACAGCATGCTATCTTAAGACTCCCCTGTGTGCACTGTATCTCTCTTGAAGTTTCCGTAGACTATATCATGCACAGTTGGTAGGTAAAATTCAGGTGAAATGGCTACAGCAGTAAAAAATAAAGCCAGAAGATGATTCAATCTGTCTGTAGTTGAAATATAATTGTGTGCAATATCCTCTTTATATAACCCTTGCAAAATAGGTTCAAAATATGTATTTGAGAGAGAGTTTAATAATGCATATTATTAAAATGAATGTGAATGGAGCAATTATTTCATAACCCTGGCCTTTAAGAGCGTGTCCTTGGATGAGGAATAGATAGCTGTTTTCACATATTTTCATTCCAGAGGGCAGATACTTGTAGCAAAGCCACATTCCTAAGTCTTGGTCACTGGGGGCTGTTGTCCAACTTGCAAAGTATTAAAAATGTTTTTGTCACTGGCGATTTGAGCAATGCTCACAGTTCTGTATCAGCTTGGAATTTTTCTAAGATTTATTTCCACTAAATCAACACTTTCTTCTGTCCTCAAGTTCAGGATTTTCTTGGTGGGTCAAAAGTACAAAACTGCAGAAACTTAGAATTCAGGGCTTAAAGGGTGGCTCGGATTTTATAGAATTTTCATATCTTTACCCCAAAAGGTGCTGTGTATGGAATGTGTGGGCTCACCCACAGGTGTTTGTACTGCAGGTTTCAAACATTGTGGAGGTGTAGGTAATGTCACAATAACTCACATGACCGCACTTGAAGTTTTTTCAGCAGAATCATGCTGTTGTAAAAATATCGGAGATAATTCAGTTGTGTGTATTGAATTTGGAGTGAAATTAATTCTGAATATTAGCAGTGCACTTTCTGGTATGTGAGCGTGCCAAGGCATTTTGCCACTGCTGCCTAGTTTACAGAGATTCAATGTGAGAATTGATTAGGTTACTATTGTGTTGCTCCCTGTTCTCCTTGCTAGAGGCTTGGATGTGAGAGAGTAACTCCTTACCGCTGCCAAGATGACAATGCTTACAAAGAGGCATGGTAAATCAGTAATGGAGAAAAGATCAGCTAAAGGGAGACCACGGGCAATATTGATGACTAGCTCTTTCCCTTCAACCTGTCTCTTTCTGGGCAAACTTCCTAAAGTGCAGTTCTACTTTAACACCCAGTGGTGTATTATTAATTCAGGATCCATATTCTAACATTAACATTCTGACATTGTATTGATCCTTTAACCAAATCAAATGGCACTAAAATCTTAAGATTGTGTTAAAAAGTGATAAGGTTAAAGCGGGGGTTCACCCTAATCACCCTAAAAAATCTATATACAGTTACATCCAGCATACTGCTGACATCAACAGTATGCTGGATTTTTTTTTTTTTTTAAGCTGTACTTCGGATTTATTTTGGTTCTATTCACCCGGCTTCCGGGTTCTCGCTCCCCTGGGGAGTCGGCGTTCCTAAGTCTACGCATCCATGATTGACGTGCGGGTCAAGCGCGTCATCGCCTTTTCGAAAATATTCGAGGGGGACTCGGCACTTTACGGCGCCTGAGCAGTCAGCTCTACACGGCAGGCGCAGGTGCCGTATAGCGCCGAGTCCCCGTCGGATATTTTCGGAAGGCAATGATGCGCTTGACCCGCATGTCAATCGTCTCCTGGGAGGATCTACACTCACTCCCAGGAGACATTGTGCAGAGCTCCCCGTCGGGGAAAAGGACGACACGCCCACTCCCCGCAAGGAAGAAGACCCGGAAGTGCAGCTGAAGACAGGTAAGTGTACACCTTAAAAAAAAATGACAACGCTACAAGCCTTTATTAAGGCTAGAGATAAAGTAAATTTTAGGGTGAACCCCCGCTTTAATAATGAGGAATGCTATCTTGTGATTTTATCTTATGGTTCCTATTATAAGATAAAATCTTATAATAAAATATATTTGGTGTAAATAGGGAGCATATAGATTACAGTATATTGCAAAGAGCCAATCGAGATCATATAAAGGACAGACCATTATTTGAATGCATTTTCCTAAGTAACAGAAAGCGAGTTCCACTAAGGCTGGCCATAGACTGTTTGAATTCCTGCTGAACTGGCCGAGATTCAAACCAAGTTTATCGATCGGTCAACTTGGGTACAATCAGCCTGCTGGATCTAAAATGCGATTATCACTAGTGGCTGGTATAGCTGCTAGCAATAATCACTGTCTTCTCCTGGTAGGGACAGCCCCCCCCCCATTACCCGCTGGGAGAATACAAGGACTCAGCAAGAGGGATTTCCCTCTTAACACTGTTTGTGTTGATGGGGAAATCTAGCAAATTTCCTACTGTGCATGGTTGGCTTAAGAATGGACAGGCTGTATGCAGTCTGATCCAACAAGATTAAGAGGACAGCTCATTGGCGCTATGCAATAATATTAAAGTGTATGGCAAGCTAAAAGCTTTTTTCTAATTTGGATAGAGTTGGGAATGATTAGAGTTCCTGCTGGATTTTTTTTTTTTTCTCAAACAAATGTTTTTATTGAGCATATAGAAAAATAAAACAGTTTACAATCTCCAGAGCATATTCACATTGAAAATCACATGGGAGAGTACACATAAAACAAAACTTTGTACTACAGTCAAATCTCCGCATCATGGTAAAATTTCCATGCAACAAATCCCGTCTCCTCCCCCTGCGGGGCTTATAAGGTTGCTCCCAACCCGGCTAAAAAAAGGTCCTAAAATAACCTGTCGTATACCAAATCTATTGGGGCAAGTCCAGGAACATCGAGCCACTGGGCCCATAACTTCTCATATTTGCCGCTAGTCCCTCGTTTCTGATACACCACCTTCTCCAACCTCAGAGTGACTCCCATTTGTTTAACCCATTCCTGCACTGTCGGTGGTTCAGTGTCTTTCCAGTGTCTCAGTATTAACAAGCGGGCCTGGAACAGAGCTCTACCTATAGCCTGTCTGGGGATATCCTCTACCAGGAGACCCTCCGTGATCCCCAGGAGACACACCTTGGGCTCCAAAGGAACCTGAGCCCGAAAGGCCCTGTTAATCGTATCCACCACCCCTGACCAATACAGATGGAGCTTCGGGCATCGCCACAGGAGGTGAATGAGATCTCCATGGTCCCTACAGCATCTAGTACAGCAGGGGTCTACCCCCAGTCCCATCCTCGCCAGCCTGGCCAGCGTGTAATGAACCCGTAGGAGTATGTACAGCTGTGAAAGTCTCTGTGCCACGTTTAGGGAGCAAGCGGGAACCGCCTGCAAGGCCTCTTCCCACTGCTCATCAAACGCTCCTACATCCCGTTCCCACAGCGCCACCGCCCTGTGAGGGGCACCTGGTAAGAAGAGGTTGAGCAGCATAGCATAGCAGCTGGATATAAATCCCTTGTAGGAGGACACATCCGATAGGTAATTAAAGACCGGTGCCACATTCATGACCCATATGTCATTCTCCCGCTGGGCTTCATATGCATGTTTGAGTTGTAGGTAATAAAAGTGCATGGATGTCGGGAGCTGAAAGTCAGCCCTGAGTTCAGCGAAAGGTCTAAGCCGTCCTGCCCTTACAATGTGTGTCATGAGGGATATGCCATGTTGTTTCCACCTTGTACCATACGGTATTTTCGCTATCTCGCGGTAGTGTAAGTTGTCCCATATGGGGCTATATTTAGTGTACCCTGTCACACCCTGCATCATCCTGACCTTGTTCCAGACTTTCTGCATGAGTACATATGTGGGAAACCGTTTGTTGGATTTCGCGTATCTCAAGGCCTCTAGTCCTTCTATCACTTCCCCCCCGGTCGTGAATCTGAGCAGCCGAACCGATGAGTCCCTCAGATTCAGCTGGAGGTCCTGTTGAGGGCCAACCACCCTCGCAATATGCTGCGCCTGGGAGGCCAAATAGTAGAGCCAGGGATTGGGCAATGCCAATCCGCCGGCCTCTTTTGGACATTGCAGTTGTTCAAGTTTGACCCTGGGGGGCTTTGCTAGCCAAATTAAAGAGCGGAAAATAGAATTAATAATTCTGAACTTTTTCAGAGGGATGACCATCGGGGAGTTGTGCAATATGTATAGTAATTGTGGCATAAGAATCATCTTTATCAAGTTCACCCTCCCCACCGGTGACAATTTAAGTTTGCTCCACACCTTGACCCGGTCCCTACAGCGATTAAGCAAGGGGGTGAGGTTGAGTCTGACATAGTCTATCGGGCATGCCGTAACCTGGACACCGAGGTACCGAAAAGATTCGGAGACCGGGATGTCTTGAATAGTATGTATGGGTAGGGGAGGCCGTCGATCAAGCAGCAGCAAAGAGGACTTAGTCCAATTAATGGTCAGGCCCGAATATACGCCAAACCGCCGGACCACCTCCATGGTCTCCGTCAATGACCCGGTCGTGTCCCCAAGAAGCAGCATGGTATCGTCGGCGTATAACATAATTTTCTCGTGCAGGTCCCCAAAATGGAATCCCTGAATCAATGGATCCGTCCGTATCATGACCGCGAGAGGCTCAATGGCTAGGGCAAAGAGGAGGGGCGACAATGGGCACCCCTGTCTCGTGCCCCTGTGCAGGTCGAAAGTGCGCGACACCCTGCCACCCTCCCTTATCGCCGCCACCGGGGATGAGTATAGGAGCTGGACCCAAGAAATGAATCCCTCTCCAAACCCAAATTTTCGCATCACCGCCCAAAGATATTCCCATTCGATGCTATCAAACGCCTTGTGTGCGTCGAGAGACAGCAAAGCTCTGTCCCCCATATTATCCGCCTGGGATTGCATATTGAGAAAGAGTCTCCTCAAGTTTATAGCCGTCGATTTCTGCGGCATAAACCCCGACTGGTCAGAGTGAATAATAGTGGATATGGCACCATTCAACCTGACCGCTAGGACCTTGGCGAGAATCTTTACATCATTCTGTAACAGGGAAATTGGTCTGTAGGATCCTGGGTCAAGCGGGTCTTTGTCGGGCTTTAGGATCAGGACAATGTTTGCTCTGGTCATAGACGTGGGGAGAGTACCCACCTCCCTTGCGGCATTGAACACCTTCAAGAGATGTGGAAGCATCAGTTCCCCATACTGTTTGTATATCTCCACAGGGAGACCATCGTCTCCGGGTGCCTTCGAATTTGGGAACAGGCTGGTCGCCATCTGCAATTCACCCAGGGTCAGGGGTGCCTCCAACATCTCCCTATTGGAGACCGATAGTTGTGGCAATTGGACTGGGTCCAAATATTCCCTCAGCGAGTCCAGGGAGTACGTGCTCCTGGACCCATAGAGGGACGAGTAAAACCCGACCAGTTCAGCAAGAACCTGGTCAGGGGAGTTCGCCACCCCCCCCCCCCGGAGGCGCGTAGCGCACCTATGGAGGGAGACAACTGCTGGGCGTGGGCAATGGTGGCCAGCATGCGACCAGTGTGTTCACCCTCCTCATAAAAAGCCACCTTTTGAAAAAATCGTTTCCTCTCTGCCCCCGAAGTCGTGACCCGGTACAGAGCATCCTGCGCCGAGAGCCACGCCTCCCTATTTGAGTCCGAAGGATCTGCAATGAATGTGGCCTCTAGATTCTCCGCCATCCGTTCTATCCCCTCCCTATGTGCATTTGTCCTCCCCTTAATGGCCTGGATCTCCTTAATAAACAAGCCCCTCAGGACAGCCTTGAAGGCCTCCCAAGTGACCGCTATGTTATCCGTGTCAGTATGCAGACGCCAGTATTCCTCAATGCTGGCCTCAATGTGGTCGTGTGATAGGAAAAGGCTCAACCAGAAGGCGTTCATCTTCCACGGGGCCTTGGCCACCGCAGAAGGGGGACGCACCTCCAAGGACACTATCAGCGGGGAATGATCCGAAACACTTCGTAAACCATATGTCATCTCTGAGATGTACTTCTCTGCAGCATGTGAGCACAGGCATAAATCAATCCTAGACAGGGATGAATAACTTTTAGAAAAACATGAGAATTGTTTGTCCCCCGGGTGTCTAGCCCTCCAAGGGTCTCTCCAGCCCACCTCCTCCGCCAACTTTCTAAGAGCCGTCCGTCTCGTCCCTCTCCCATCCCCTCCCGGCGGATGCTTATCCACCAGGGGGTCCATGTAGCAGTTGAAATCCCCGAAGGCAAACAATGGCACCTCCGGGAACCTCACCTGGAACTGAACCAGAGCCCTCAGTACCTGGTTATTGTAAGGGGGGGGCACATATACAAAAGCAAGAATACATTTAAAGGCAAACAGCTTGCATAAAAGAAAAACATATCGCCCATCATCATCTATATCAGCATGTAATTCCTCATAATCCAGTGAGCTATGTACCAGCACACTCACACCCCTAGAGTACGAGGTGTGAGTGGAGTGATACGCCTTACCCACCCACCGATATCCCATACAGGAAACAGAGTCAGGGGTCAAATGAGTCTTCTGAAGGGCACAAATAGCAGGCAGCTGTTTTCTCATCAGGGACGAGACCATAGTTCTCTTCAACGGGTCTTGCAGACCCCTAACATTCCATGATAATACAGTTACCGTCGCCATCAGGGGGGTTGTTGCATGTCACCAGACTGGGAAAAGACTCCTCCACTCCCTCCACCCGCCACCCCCTTAGTAGAAAAAGCCGTGACGGACCTCTGGACTCGTAATAGATACAGGTTGGTCAACCAAGTGTAGAGGGAAGAGCATGATCTCCCATGAGAAAAAATAGAAAAAAGCAGAAACAAGTCAAAAAAAACTCTGGAGTAAATTGAAACAATGTAGTGGACATAGATACACAGCCGTGCATCAGGGCATTTCGCCAATTTCTTCCGTTGCAGGCCCACCGCCCGTGAGGGGTGTGTGTCCGTCTGCCCACAGGACCTTTGTAAACTCAAACTGCGGGGTGCCAACTGGCAATCCCGAAAACCTTGGGACAACAGGTCCCTGTATTCTTCCAGGTAAGTAGCACCAGTGGCTGCAGCCACTGCTCCCCTCATTGCTGGGTGCAACAATAACAGCATTTCCGAACTCGCATTTCAGAGCAACAAAGAAAAAGGATATTGAGTGTTTCCGGCAGAGCCCTCATCCGAGGGACAACGTAGACAGTGCATGTGCTAATGGGCCATAGTGTCAGTCATCTTCCGCAGGAGGCCTCCTCACCTGGCGTAGTGCCCCCTCATTAGCGTCCAGCCAGTCTGAGGCGTCAGCAGGGTGTTCAAAAAAGTGGGCCTGGCCATTCAAAATGACTCGAAGTCTTGCAGGGTACAGCATGGCATATGGGGCTTGCACCTTCTGCAGGCGTTTCTTAATTTCTGTAAAACGGGCACGGCTCTTCTGTACTGCAGCAGAGAAATCCGGATAAAATGAGACCCGGGTACCATTAAACTGGACATTTCTCTTTTCCCTGGCCAGCCGCAGTATTATTTCTCTGTCCCTAAAATTCAGGAGTCGGGCCAGGATCGGGCGGGGGGGGGGTTGCCCGGCAGGAGAGGCCTAGTTGGCACTCTGTGAGCCCTCTCGACCGCGTATAAGTGTGTAAAAGCGTCCTTGCCGAACACCTCGGTCATCCACTGCTCCACAAACTGTGTGGGGTCACGGCCCTCCACCTTTTCTGGCAGTCCAACAATGCGGACATTATTGCGTCTAAGGCGGTTCTCAAAATCCTCTGCACGCATATCAACCGCTCTGGCAAGCCTTGAGGTGCTCTGGGTTTCTCTAATCAAGGGGGGCAACTTATCTTCCAGGTCACTAATCCTCCCCTCCGCTGCCGTGGTCCTCTCCCTCATTTTCTGTATGTCATGTCTGATCAGGCCCACCTCTTCCTCCAAACTTCCAAATCTGAGCCGTAGGCCGTTGACAGAAGCTGTACATTTATTCACAGCCTTTAATATAACAGCAAGCGTGGGCTGATCTCCCTCCTCTGCTTCAGGCTCCTCAGTATCCCACTGCAGGCTGGAGCTGCTCTCAGCATGTTCCAAGATGGCCCCTGCTCCCTGGACATTCTCCCCCTCCTCCATCTCAGTATCACTGTGGGGGGCACAATCGTCTATGGGCTGCGCGTTCGTTCCCGGGGGTTTCCCTGCCAATTTCTGGGCATAGTATCTCATATCTTTGGGGGGGTCCCCGGAGCCCTCCTTGGCCCTTTTCGGGGGTTTACTCACTGTCTCCTTTGCTCTGTCCCCTCCGCGCGCCTTCTGAGCTGATGGCGGGGCGGCGCCATCTTGGATTTTCATCCTCGGGCCTTCTTGTCTCTGTCCCCGGGTCATCATGCCCTCCAGGAGTGAACCGATCAGCGCAGGGTGGTGGGAGAACGTTCCCCTGCCCTCCAGGGCGAAAAAATCCGGGTGTAATAGGTGCCGGAAACCGGATAGTAGCAGGATCAGTGCGGAGCTCTGTGAACCTGCGTCTGTTCACATGCCGTGCTGGCCACGCCCCTCCTGCTGGATTTTTAACCGCTGTCTGGGGCACTGTTCGAGAGATTTGCCATCACTTCCTGTCCTGCTGACAACAGTTTCACCAGAAAAGAAGTATGAGAAAATCTGCAACAGGGACACAGACAGAAATAAACATCTGACGGGTTCTAACCTTCACTACTTCCATAAAGAAAAAAGAATGTGTCTATGTTGCTGTTGGAAAATTCCCCTCACTTACTGCCTGGCAAAATATTGTCAGCAGAACATAAATCTCTCTAACAGAGCACTCATTTTAACCCTTCTCACTCTATCCAAAGCACTTAAATCCTGCCATTTTCAGTGGGAGATTTTTTTTCCATAAAACTCCTTCACAATGCACCATCATTCTCATATATCATATTTTGTTTTAAATTTGGGGGTTGACTGTTTGAACATATTTTTGTTATATTTAGTTCCTGTGAAATGTTAATAGGTAAGGTAGCTCTTTGTTCTTTATAACCTAACTTCTGGACAGCTAAATGCCCTCCCTTACAGTAGCGCTGCTCCCACACTGCAAGACCTAACTGCTAGTTTCTGTCTAGGTCACAGTAAAGCACTTTTACTTACCCGATCCTCCGCTTTCCCAACAGATGGCCATTCAGCAGTGGACGGTTCCTTGATGTTATGTCCAGTGCAGGGCTATTCCTCACACTGACACCAATGATGTAATTTCTTTACCGCCCACTGACCACCAAGCCTATGACATTGTTTACTCCCACTGGCCGCAGTACAGCCATCCTAAAGTTTGGAAGGCAGTAAACCCGGCTTTTGTTTTGAAAAGTTTGTAAACCCTTGGTCTTAATGATGTCAGAGTACCTTAGACTGCTAGAGCACAGAAAAAGAGAGGCCGCAGAGACGGTCTAGCAGCTTGGAGGAGCCTATTGGAGTGGAGGATCAAGTAACTAAAACTGTTGTACTCAACCCCCCCTAGACATAAATGAGCAGTTCACCCTCACAGTGCAGACACAGATCCCCTGCAAGGAAGGGCTTTTAGTTTTCCTGGAGTTCAGCTTTGGGAAATGTTTTTTACCTCCTTATTTGCCTTGTGCAATTGGATTGGAATTGTGATAATTAACTGTTGATACATTGAGGTCGGGAGTATGGTATAGTATCCGAGATTTTCTGTGACATCATTAGAGATGGGCTCAGTGACATTCTGGCCTTGGATATGTTGAAAACAGATAGTCATTATGGAAGAGATCAAGGAGCAAAAAGGCAGGAACAAGAACCATACAGAGAAATAATATCAAACTGTATGAAGAATATATATTTAATTTATATATTTAAGGTAACTAGGCAAATACATTTTTCAATACTAGTGCCTGTTTAAGAGCCATCTGACGTCTTAGAATAGGTTGTGTGCACAATAACTGGTCTTTATTTAAAATAACGATTTGCGGATGGTACCCCTTTTATACATGTGATTCATAGAGGCAGCTGGAAACCTATCATTAATCCATCACAGCCAGGACGCAACTGACCACAGACGACAAACTTCTGGCCCACCACAAGCCAGTTAATGGGGTGTGAGGAGCTGCTCTTGCCTCCCAGATCGTTTTATAAATGGCACCTTCGGGAAGAATTCATGAACAGACAACTTGGCCTCCCTTTTCACATTCATTCTGGTGTTACAGCCTGTTCAGGCTATTGAATTAGCAAAAGCATATGAGTTTACCTCAAAGGACATATTGATTTTTTGAATGCATTGTGTAAAGCCTCGTACACACGGTCGGACTTCAAACAAACTTTTCTGTAGATTTTTGTCCGAAGGGAGTTGGCCGGGCACACCCATAGCATACACACGGCAGGACTTTTCTGCAAACTTTCCCAAAACTTTTTCAACATCACGTGGTTTTTCTGCTCTTTACTGCCACCCTTTGGTCAACTTCTGCTATTGTTGGTTGATTTTAAGATTGGTTCTGGGCATGCATATTTGTACTTTGGACAAAAGTCCGATGGATTTCTGTACACACGATAGGACTTTGCACCAGACTTTTGTTGCCGAAAAGTTTGTCCGTTTGCAGAGCGAACTTTTGTCCGATGAAAACAAAAAAAGTTTGTCCGATGGAGCGTACACACGGTGGGATTTTTTTAAAAACGTGTTCATTTTGAAGTTTGTTGTCAAAAAGTCGTACCGTGTGTATGGGGCTTTACATTGTTTTATGTGCTTTACATGCATTTCGTGCACCTTTGACATGTGTTCTTCCTTTTCTATTTCATTATTTCCAGCTTCATGTATTAGGTTGTGCCTGTTATTGCTGGAGATATGGACATGTGACTTGAAAAATGCCCTAATTAAAATATAAACCTGGAATTAGGCCACTCCAATTCACTAGCTGAAATCTTTCAAAATAAGGGCTAAATGGGCTGTTTTATCTTACTGTAATCACATGTTTTCCTAGCAAAAAAAAAAAAAATCGGAATATAACACGCACCCTAATTTTAAGAGGGAAGTTTCAGGAAAAAAATGTAAATAAAAAACTTTGAAGCTAAATAAGGATAGCTCAGGAAGTGGGTAAATTCTTCTGGGGCTGAAGTGGTTAAAACCAGTGCACACACTGATGCCTGACAAGGGAGGGCAAAGAGACATAAACTCTGCTTTGCAGTGAGGGGGGCCTGTCAGCCAGTGTGTGTTGTGTGTTTCTCTCTCTTAGCTCCCCCTCCCCCCCAGGCATTGTTATTCATTGCTCTCACTCATCTCCCCCCTCCCTGCTGGTATTATAATTTATTGCTCTCCGAGGAACCCTTTTCTTTACTCCACTTTTTATTAAAAAGATTTGTACCTGCCGTTGTCCTGTCGAGAAATGACCACCAACAGCTGAGATTAGGATCAGCTGTAGACGGTGCCTGCGCACCGGGTACAAACCCTGTCATCCACATAAGATTCCTGTCAGCCTCAACTCCCGCGAGCAGTGCAGAGTGTTACCGTAGTTACGCTATGACGGCCACGAGAGTTGGACTGGCTTCTGTGTGATAGCAGCAAGAGGATGTCTGCCGGAGGTTTTCAATGCCGGGTCCCCCTGTCTCTGATGGTGTCTGCTCGTCTGAGTTCGCACCCCTCCAAGGCACTATATGCAGTATGTACCATGCCGTTTTTAAACTATATCGGCGTATAACACGCACATGCTATTTTCACTCTGCTTTCAGGGTGAAAAAGTGTTTTATACGCCGATAAATACGGTACATTCCCCATAATCCTACCAGAAAATAAAGGAATTCTCCAAAAAGGAAACCCCTACTGCAGTCCACCAATGGATATTGCATGAGATTTTAAACAGCATTCAAGAGAAGACTTAGGCAGTGGAAGGAAGGGGAGTATTTCAGGAGAGGAGAGTTGGATATTGGAAGGAGAAGAGTCTGGCAGCGGTGCAAAGTAATTCAGGAGAAGAGAGTTAGTGGAAGAAAAGAGACCTTTAGCAGCACAGAGTGTTTAAGGACAGAAGAGGTTTTCAGCTGTCCATCACACCCCGCCTCCTGGAGTATAATAGAATTCTGTCATTTTTAAAGGGGTTGTAAAGGTAAAAAAAAAATCCCTAAATAGCTTCCTTTACCTTAGTGCAGTACTCCTTCACTTACCTCATCCTTCAATTTTGCTTTTAAATGTCCTTATTTCTTATGAGAAATCCTCACTTCCTGTTCTTCTGTCTGTAACACAGTAATGCGAGGCTTTCTCCCTGGTGTGGAGAAAGCCTCTTGAGGGGGGAGGGGGCAAGCAGGAGAGACAGGACGCCCACTAACACACAGCTCCTTTATCTGCAAAGTAGAGAGCATCCTGACCCTCCTGCTCGCCCCATCCCCCCTCGAGGCTTTCTCCACACCAGGTAGTGTGTAGTTACAGACAGAAGAACAGGAAGTGAGGATTTCTCAGAAGAAATAAGGACATTTAAAAGCAAAATCGAATGATGAGGTAAGTGAAGGAGGATTGCACTAAGGTAAAGAAAGCTATTTAGGGAATATAAATGTTACCTTTACAAGCCCTTTAATCATCAACTATACTATGGCAGGTGGAGGAGTGGCTAGCCTGCACACTAGTGGCACAGATCATACTTTACCCCTGACACCTTCTGTACTGTCACACAAAGATACCTGCTTACCGCTCCATTCAAGCATTTCCAGGAAAAGTGACCAACTTTTAGGGTTAAACTTCTCTGCCCAACATTTGGAAAGAACATTGATATAGTAGATTCTTTAAAATAGTTGGTGTGGCTACAAAATGGCTTATTTTTCTATGTTGAAAATATTTTTTTGCTAGTTAACCTCTTTGTAAACTACCACATTAGTTTGTAGACACCTGACCATCACACCTTTAAAAATGTAATGGACATCCTATTCCATAACCATGGGCATTATGATGGCCTCCATTTTTCCAGGACAGCTTTTCACAAGATTTTAGCGTGTGTCTGAGGAAATTTTTGACCATTTGTCAGGTTAGGTTGAATTTAGAACCAAAGAATAACCTCAAGTGCTTAAGGTAAATGTTCCAGCAATGCAGGACCTAGGATCACTCATGTTTTGGCAAGACTTTGAAGCCACCCGAGGACCAGCGAAGCCCAAGATTAAAACTGGAAAAAACAAAGACAGAGGACGCACCAGCCTTGTGCATTACCTTTATTGATCCTTTTACTGAAATATTAAAATTCGATGTATACTCACAAACTGCATAAAATCTCAAGCTCATCGGTATCCACAGTGTCCTACATGACCTTGTACACTGCGCATATCCCACCACAGGAAGACACTCAGCATAGCTAAAGGTTAAAGCTGTGTGCAGGCCACTTGAGTTTCTCCTAACCAAACTCATCAACCCATGTCTTTGCGGAGCTGGCTGGCTATATGCAAAGGGTTACAAGCATAGGTTAAATGGAAGCATACAGTTTTTATACAAGGTTAAGTATATTTAATTTGGTTTTGGTCAGGGGGACTGGCAAGACTGCTTTTTGGTATACATTTCTCATTTAAAGTCCCTTACAAACTCCTCCCCTTTTTGCCGGATCCCATATAAGCAATACTGTGTTTTATATCCCTATATAGTGATTGGCCTCATTTAAAGTCCCCCTGAACAAACTCTCTTTTTCTGTCCAAATTTGGGATGGAGACAAGTTACTTATGGTGCCTTGGCCACATCAGTCTTTCTCGCCCAAGTAGCTTTCATTTTAGCTGTGTGAATTTAACTTAAATCACATTCGACTCATCTACAAAAGACAGGTTGTGGAAGACCTTTTTATGTCACAGGTCATACACCATTGCAAGACTAAGCACTCAGCAACAATATACAAGGTAGTTATACTGCAACAGCAAGGTCTTTCCCAAGCAAAAATTTAAAAGCAGACTGGGGTTTCAAAATGTGCTGTTCAAGCTCTTTTGAAAAAGCACAAAGAAAATGGCAATGTTGATAAACATAGACGCAGTGGTCGGCCAAGGAAAAATAATGCAGCAGATGAAAAACAGATCATGCTTGCATCCCTTCAACATTGGAACATGTCCAGCAATGCCATAAGCACAAAACTGGTAGAATCCAGTGAGACCCAGGTACACTCATCTACTGTTTGGAGAAGTCTGGCCACAAGAGTTTTTTATGGAAAAAATGTGGCCAAAAAGCCTTACCTCTGATGTGGAAACAAGGTTAGCAACTCAACTATGCACGTAAATGTAAGAACTAGGATGCAGAAATGACAGTTGGTGCTCTGGACAAATGAGTCGAGATTTGGCTGTAGTAGGAGACCGTTTGTTCACCAAAGGGCTGGAGATTGGTACAATAATGACTGTCTACAGGCAGTGAAGCATGGTGGAAATTCCTTGCAAGTTCGGGGCTGCATTTCAGCTAATGGAGTTGGAGATTTGGTCAGGATCAATGGTATCCTTAATGCTGAGAAATACAGACAGATACATATCCATCAGGGAGACGTGCAATTGGCCCAAAATGTATTCTGCAGCAGGACAACCCCAAACATACAGCCAATGTAATTTAAAACTATCTTCAGTGTAAAGAAGAACAAGGAGTCCTGGAAGTGATGGTTTGACCCCCACAGAGCCCTGATCACAACAGGGATTAAATGAAGAGACAGGAGAATTTGAGGCAGCCCACATCCACAGAGAATCCAAGGTTTGTTCTTCAAGATGGTTGGAACAACCTACCTGCCGAGTTCCTTCAAAAACTTTGCAAGTGTACCTAGAAGAATTGATGCTGTTTTGAAGGCAAAGGGTGGGCACATCAAATATTGATTTGATTTTGATTTCTCTTCTGTCCATTTTGTTAATTGATAAAAAAAAAAAACGAAAACAACTATTAACACTTCTGATTCTGAAAGCATTCTTAATTAACAGCATTTTCATACACCAAGTCTTTTGCATAGTAGTGTGTGTATAAATATGTGTACTTAGACAATGAGGCTTAGGGAGTACTAATGGCTAGCTCTACATGCTAACCTGAAACATTTTAATTGAGAACAGCTCACCAAATTGCCTACATTTGGTCACAACAGAGGGATCTATCTCAATTACGAGGCCAGCCGTGAGAAAATCAACTTTTTGTATCTCACTATTTCTGTCAGTGGTGATAGGTTTGTCACATCAACCTTTTTTAAACCCACTGACAGAAATTCATTAATTTCTAATGACAGCTGTCATCATGCCTCTTGGCTTAAAGCTGTGCCCAAGAGTCAATATATGCGTTTAAGGAGGAACTGTACTAAACAGGAAGTCTTCATAGCTCAGGCAAACAAAGGGAATAATAACTGTAAGCGCAAAAACATAAATGCATACGTAGTTAGGGATATCACAATTGGTCCAAAGGGGAGTATCGGACAGTTCAAGGGTTAAAAACAATCTGTGACTGTTCAATGGCGCCTGCTGTCCTCAGAGAGCTGACTCTGATAGGCAAGAAGAGGGTAGAAAGGAAGCGCCACCTAAGTGCAGTATTAAAACATTTATTTAATGGCAAAGTATACAATCACACTTACAGGAAATAGTATTATAAAAGGCTCATCTGTAAATTCCTGGCAGAATACAAACGAACATCTATGTACACAGCAGAAAGTACTAAACATTTTTTTGTATGCACTATGATATATAAATGGACAAAGAAAATATACATATATACGTCTGTATAAGAAGGAACATTAGGATTACCTGAAGAACTAGTCTATAGGTAGACAATACATGGCAAAGATGCTATAAAGGTTAAAAAGTGGGGCAAAAATTTTAAAGAATATGGCCCGGATTCACGTAGCACTTACGCCGGCGTATCTCGAGATACGCCGCGTAAGTGTCCATGTGCGCCGTGCCCACAGAACTAGATACGCCTGAAAATAAGCTTCCTACGACCGACGTAAGTTTCCTACGCCGTCGTATTGTGGGCGCATATTTACGCTGGCCGCAAGGGGCGCTCCCATTGATTTACGATTCAAATATGCAAATGAGTGAGATACGCCGATTCACGAACGTACTTGTGCCCGGCGCATTAATATACGCGGTTTACGTAAGTCGTACGTCCGGCGTAAATTTAAGCCTCATAGAGCAGGTGTAAGTCATGTTAAGGTATGGACCAGGGAACAGCCGTCGTATTTTACGTTTTTTACATAGTAGTACGTGAATATGGCTGGGCGTAGGTTACGTTCACGTTGTAGGCAGTGATTCGACGTATCTTAGGGAGTATTTCCGACGTGATTCTGAGCATGCGCACTGGGACGCGTCCACGGGACGGCGCATGCGCCGTTTGTTCGGCCCATCGTTTGCATGGGGTCACGCTTCATTTAAATGGATCACGCCCACTTCCACCTACTTTGAATTAGGCCAGCTTACGCCTACGAATTTACGTTATGCCGGCGCAACGTTGGGATCATTTGCTTTGTGAATACTGTGCTTGCCGCTCTGCGATATGTCGGCGTAGCGTATATTCGATACGCTACGCCGGCATAACTATATATGTTTAAAAAAGTGTCTATAAAAAACAAGTTTTTTTTAAAATACATATTCCAAAATATATACCTTTAAAGGGAACACTTGAACCCCCCCGGCCAGGAGGGCCACACACAGGGGTAGTAGGACGACTGCCCAGGTGGATGGCGGCGAAGCCGACCCCGAACCAATGGGGTCTGCCCCCTAAATACCCCTCCCAGCATGCACAGCGAGGCGATCAACCCTCTTGATTGGCTGCCGAGGAGAAATATCCACACTACCCTGACGTTACTGCTGCCACCTGTCGTTCTGGGGTGGGACCAACTCCCTAGACAACGACAGTGTGCACACACAGTACAGCCAAAGCTGGAACAGAGGCCCTAAATTTGGCCAAATAAACACGGTCAGAGGCAACTAACTCTCTGACCACCCTCTAAATTTACAGCAGCAAGTGAAAGTAGTCAGGCGTTACACAAATATACATCAAAAAATATAAACGCTTTATACATCTCAAACATATATATATAGGTTTAGACATGCCTGCAGGGTAAAAAAGTGAGGGAGGATCACGTGTGAATATTAAGTTTTTAATATAGCATATAATGATATACAATAAGTTTAGGGTTTATTTTTTAAGAAAGTTTTTCTAAAAAAAACTCCAAAAGAGTGTATCAAAAGGATTTGAAAAAAAAATACGTTTTTAAGAAACCACTAGGTTTTTCTCGCCAGCATTCGAGTACTAAACATATAGTAAGACGTCATTGGCACATTTTGAAGAATGACCGGATACTAAATCCTCTTTTGCCAGACAGACCTCAAGTAGGGATGAAGTGGGAGGGGCTGGAGGTCACAGACCTCGGGACTTTAAAGGTGTCATATAGAGAACAATGGAGTAAAGGAAGGACTGAGATAGAGATAGAAAAATCTTTTTTATTACAAAGATAATTTGAAAAAACATGAGACAATATAATGTTCATTTCATGCATCGCAGTGTTACATTGGAACAGACTCAGACTGAGGCTTGGTTGTGTGGTTACACTATTTACAGCGGTGCATCAGGACGCCGCCTGTACCCCGAGACAATGTGCTTTGAGTGACAAAACGTGTAGGGTGAGCGGCGTGCTGACATCACCGCGTATTGTCACGCTCTGTATTGCACGGGTGTGTTTTCTGCTTTTAAAATTTTGCCAGCCGGCTTCCTTACTTTTCATATTTTTCGCTATACTATTGTGTCTACTGCTTTTTATACAAATAAATTGTCTGATTTTACCTATGGCGGCACATCTTTGTTTTTTTCCACATCTACTGCGATCATTTCCCCTGCTATTTTCCATCCACTGGACCTAGTGGCGTACCATCAACCACCCACTGTGTCAGCTGATACTGATAGATTGGGACTGTCGAATCGTGTAGGCTGAAATTCCTGTAACGTCAGGTCCGTGAGACGTTTGCAGCGGCGGGCGTTCCACACTACCCAGGACTGGGTGACGAGCTTTTCTAGCTTGAAAGCTGGTAAGCCTCTATTTCATTCGGTGGTGGAATCACATCGTTCTTTGCCTATGAAGATTTGTCGTAGGGTGTTGCATTGTTTTTACCGTGCTGAATATTTGCTGTTAGTGACTGTTTGGTTTCAAATTTGCCAGAAATCACTGGCACCATAGTTTCTTTGCACTTTTTGTGTTCACTTCACAGTGTTTATTTATTATTACTAATAAGTCAATTCAGGTGTGACATTTATTTGTATCATCTATATTGCATTGCACTTTTCATGACGTGCATCCTGTCATGTACTAATAGGTGTTAATTTCACTGTTTATTTTTGTAAATTCTTTCACCAGCGCAGCTCCTTTTGCTATTATTTGGTCACATGACTATTTCAATGACTGAGGAAGTGTTCTCACACTAAGTACACTCTAGTTACCATTGAATAAGTATTATTTTACAGTATTATTACCTAATGGATAAAACATTGCTTAAGTCATGGTGTTTCTAGACCTCGACTTTCTGCCAGCAGAATTGGTGGGGGGACCCACCCAGCGACATCAGTGGTTTGGCCCATCCTGTGAACAAGTGGTTGTTTGGCTCTGAAGCTGTAATTTAGCGGTCGTTGGAAAACATAGTACAGCACAGGATGGTCTAAACTCCCTAGGCTGACTTGTTCATTTATATTGCGGTTGTGGACTCCATTGCATGGATTATAAAACTCTTGTTATTCTTGGGGGCTACGTGCCAGCAAACTTGGTGCCAAACTGGACACATGAAAAAGTCGTATGATTCCCATGCAGATAAAGTTGTGGAAAAAGAACCCAATGAAAGACTTTCTTTTGGAGAAAGGGTTACCATTGGTGTTTACAGCGGTATGTAGTAAAAGTCTTATGTAACTTTGCTCCATAAGTTCTTTCTACATTAGCTGCCATGATAGGCTAATGGCAGTTCACAGAACATACAACATCTATACTGTGTGCTTTATAAAAACAATCTACTGATGTCATTCAACATGTTTATGTGTTGTATTTATATATTGCACACAAGTAAATAGGATCACCCTAAGAAAAACCCAGGGGGGAACATACCAGCTCCCCTGCCTGAGCCTCTGGGAGCTGAACCCCGCCCGCCTTAGATGTGATGGCTGCATTTGTTTTATTTTTTTCTTAGGCTTTTTTTCTGTTTTCAGCTGGTGTTTGGCCAGTAACACACTTCCTGTATTAGAGTGCCTTCATTCTGGATGAAGGAACACAGGGGCACCCTTGGACAGCAAATTTGTTAATCAGGGGGTAGCAGAGTATTAGATGTACTAGCAGATTTAGATATACTAACAAACTGAAACCAAACTCCAGCTCACACTGCAATTACACAAGCAGTTAAAGTAAAAAATGTTTGTGGTAAATGGTTCGTCTCAACCTTCTAACTTCTGCATTTAAACGACAGCTTGTTCTGTGGAAAAACAATAGACTTACTGGCCAGATCACCTGGTCAAAAAAAAAGGAAGAAAGACTAAAACTTAAAGCAGTATCAAACCCTGCATTTTTATTTTTACCTACAGGTAAGCTTATAATAAGGCTTACCTGTAGGTAAAATGAATATCTCCTAAACGTACACCATTTAGGAGATATTCTAGCGAGCAGCAGCCAGTGATGTCACTGGCACATGCGCTCTGAAGGAACGGCATACCTGTACCTGTGCAGGTAGTAAAGCACCACTATTTTTACCGGCGCTAGCAGGTTGCTTTTAACCCCCGCTAGTGGCCAAAAAAGGGTTAAAAGTGCCACTGCCGAATCGCTTTGTGGGCACTTGGGCAGCGGTGGCCATTGATTTCAATTGCAAGGGAGTTTTAGGAGCGGTGTATTCACCTCTCCCGCAACACCCCAAAGATGTTGCTTGTGTGAAATCATTCGGGCTTTCACACTGGGGTGGTAGGGGAGGCGTTTTTCAGGTGCTTTACAGGAACTATTTTTAGCCCTTTTAGCGCCTGAAAAATACTTCAGTGTGAAAGTAGCCTTATAGACAATGGTGTAAGGAGGGGAGACGTGTGTGAAAGTCATGTACCAGAAGAGAGGTGTGAATTAAGGGTATATTCTCTGAGATAGGAAAAAAACAAGGTGCGCTAAATTAAAAAGGTATATAAATAATCCTGAGGATCATGAGATAAATAATCCATGAATATTAAAAAACATGAAAAAATAGAAAAAATATGACAATGAACATAGTCTATGGAGAATGAAGAAAACCACGTAGATCCTGTTCACCAGTGCAGTGAAAGAAAAAATAATGATTTGAACACAGTCCACAGGTGTCGGTCGTATTCAATAGTGACAATCCAAAAGGAAAGAGATCCTCCACCATAGAAATAGTGTGTCTGCTTACCAGAAAACCGGCGGTCTCTTAATTAAAAGAAGACCCCAGAAGGCGTTTGGATTAACCCTGTGGTAGTTGGGATGTGGATGGGCTGAGTATGACGTCTGACCCCGTCTCAAACCAATGTATGGGATACTTGGATGACGAATACCATGGAAAATATAGAAGGACCGCAATAGTGTGATACCATAGATAAAATTTATTAAAAAGAAGACAAAGACACACTTACATGGATGCAGTGTAAAATAGGCATGTCAAATTGGCGCTCCGGCTGGAAGTTATTAAAAACCTTAAACACATGTACAGATGCTAAACAGCGAAATCCATTAAAAACAAGATTATGATTAGCCACAGAATTATTAACAGAGGTTTTCTGTTACCCAAGTACGAGGCAGGAATTAGGGTGTCACCTGCTGTGATTTGATCCCTTCTGAATTCTTAATGTAATTAATTGTTTAATATCCTGCAGGAGACATGGCCAAGACCTCGGAGAGACCGGCTTTTCTTTGTATGCTGTAATTATACTGGGGAAGAAAACAGCTGACCAGTCCCTCTGTCTCTCTTTGCTGCATAGTCTAATGTATACATTTGTTTAAATCGGAGGTTCACCCAAAAATCAACTTTCTGCCATTAGATCCAGCATACTGCTGACATCTGCAGTATGCTGTTTTTTTGTTTTTTTTGTCACACTCAGGTGTTTGCGGCGCCTGCGCCTGCCGTGTAGAGCTGACTGCGCAGGCGCCGTAAACACTCGAGTGTCACTTTGAGTATTTTCGGAAGGCGTGACGCGCTTTAGCAGCCCGTCAATCAACTCCGCTTGGCTTAGGAACGCCTATACCCGGAAGGAATCCCCGCTCGGAGCCGGATAACAAAGGCTGATAAAACGATAAGTACAAAAAAAAACAGCATATTGCAGATGTCAGCAGTATGCTGGATCTAATGGCAGAAAGTTGATTTTTGGGTGAACCCCCGCTTTAAATAAATCTATTTAAAGTGTTACTAAACCCACCACTGTAAAATCAGTTTGTATAAGCAATAAAGCATGCTTGTTATACTCACTGTGGAACCTAAGAGGTTAATATTGCACAGTGCGTAAAAAAGCTGTTTGATCCTGCCTTCTCTGATCCTACCCTTTTCCCACAGTCCCCAATCTATCTGCTGATAAGACAGAGGCTATGGGACAAGCTGCACAGGCTCAGTTTTGTGTATATTGCTAGAGAGTTTTTTCTTTCTTGGGAGAGTGCATGTGATCAGCACAGGGCCAATCAACAGTGTCCAGACAGAGGGGGTCAGGGGTCCTGCAACCTCATAGGTCAGTCAGAGTAGAATGAAAATGCCTTCTACAAGCTTTAACCAGACTCTGATAGAAGTCGCAAGACTGCTATATACTGCTAATAAGAAAATGTATTTAGTTTATATATACTAAAATAATTGCATTTTCATTGTCTGTGTACTGTGGGAAAGCAGATATAGTGAATGCAGGGTCCTGGGTTTAGTAACACTTTAGTTGTGAGCAGCACAGACTTTTTTTTAAAGTGCTCTGGTAATCTTGGTATCATTATGGAGTCCCATACATGTTTGGATTTAATCATTCAGTAAATTACCCAGTTGAGCTGCTTTATCAAATCAGAGAAATAGTCTGTGCTGAAGACAACACCTGATCATGCTCAATCAATTATTAATAAACTTTAAGGCTGCATTCACACCTGAGCGTAGCGTTTTGCTGCATTTTTTACCGCGATTGGCGCGACAAAACGCCACGTTTTTTACCGCGATTTTTTACAGGTCTAGGGTCACCAATTTAAAACGCCCAAACGCCTAAATTCGAGCGACAAAAAAGGGTCCAGAACTTTTTTGGGCTTCAGGCGTTTGGCGTCAGGCGTTTTGTAGTGGAGATTTGAACCATCTCCATAGAGAATAATGTATTTTTTCCCCTCTAGCGTTTTGGGGCGTCGCGCTTCAGGCGACGAAACGCTTAGGTGTGAATGCAGCCTTAGCCTCGTACACATGATGAGAATATCGAACAAGTGATCATGTTAGTTTTTTGCATGCCAATCTTATCAAAACTGAAGAGGTTGCTAAAGTTATGAAAATTATCATACGGCAGAATACAACTTTAGAAGTGATGTAATGTGTTGCATTGTAATGTATTCTTTCATTTCCAAGCTTGTGTGGTCCTGCTCTCCTGATTTTTTTTCAGATGAATACTGTCCTGATTAAACGAAAATCATTCATTCTGGTATCATATCCCAAAAATTATCGTGTTTATGCCTTTGGATAATTTTGCAAGAACTGTGGAAATCGGCTCTCGAAAGCTGTGTAATAAAGATCAGATTATCGTATGATCACTTCGAAAGTGGTATTTTCCGTCCAATTTTCTGATCATGTGGGCCTTAGATTGATGATTGACATAGTAAGTTTGGTCTCAATTTGTCTTAATGACTAGAAAGTAAGGCTAGTCATAAATAGTTTGAATCCCGACCGGTTCCTGCTGAACCATGTGTGGCCAGGCTAAATGTATCGGGTTGTTAAAATGATCACCTTGGGTACTACCAACCAGCCGGATTTACTAGTGATTATCGTTGGCAATAATCACTGTCTTCTCCCAGCGGGGACAGAAAGAAATTTGCACTGTTGCAGGAAATAAATTCACACCGTCTATCGTAGGGGTAAAACGGATTGATCCGTGATCCGAATGGGTCGCCGCATTCGGATCGGCACACCGCGCGATCCGTGGATTGTGGCCAAAGGAACGGCTGCGGCCTAGCCATCTTGGTACACCCGGCAGCGGCATAGGTGCGCTGACGGGGAGATGTGAATATTACAGTGGTGTTTATGATGTGGATATTACAGTGGTGTTTATGATGTGGATATTACAGTGGTGTTTATGATGTGGATATTACAGTGGGGGAGATGATGTGGACATTACAGTGGGGGAGATGTGGACATTACAGTGGGGGAGATGATGTGGATATTACAGTGGGGAACATGACGTGGATATTACAGTGGGGGAGATGATGTGGACAATACAGTGGGGGAGATGATGTGGACATTACAGTGGGGGAGATGACGTGGACATTACAGTGGGGGAGAGGACGTGGACATTACATTGGGAACTATATATCGAAAAATGATCCGATCCGTGACTCTGATCCAAGGAACGATCCGAACCATGAGGTTTTTTGATCCGTTGCACCCCTAGTCTATGGCCTGTCTAATACTAAACCACTTCTGATTAAAATATAATGCGAGGCTATTGTTTGCAAAATTGATTTAATTTGTTTTAAATTGTAAAAATCCATTGACTGTGGAATGCCTGCATATATGATATGGTAAGATGTAAAAAAAAAAAGCTTGTTTATTCCAATAAAATCAAATAAAGGGTACAGGCATCATAAAAATGGTGATCACAGAAAAAAATTCAATTAGGCGTAGTGTATAGAGCCAGAAGCAGGCTATGTACCCGACATGTTTTCACTAAGGTGCATCAACTGGGGCATAAACCTGCTTGTAAAGCACCACGCCAATAAATAATGTAGATACAAATGAATATCAATTAATCACATCCATGCCAGCTGGTGTGCACACACCTCTGGGTCAGGATTGACCAATCAAGAATTAAAAAATGCCGCAATTCCAGTACGTCACTCCCCTCTGCTTCTCCGTTTTTTGTTTACATAAACTTATACATGGTGTCTATTTTTTTTTTTTAAACGTGATTACTGTATGGACTTTATACACACACTTTCCTTCCTATATTTATGGGACTTTCAATGTGGTTAATTCCATACTTGAAATTGATTTCATTTTTTGATGCACTACTATGATACATAGTCTGCACATTATTTATGTTGTGTTTATCAACCTTTAATTACTATTTCTGGTTGTTACTTATTATTTTGTAGCGCTGTATTTTTTGTTTTCTATATTGACAGACTGTGAATGACTGAACTTATTGACCATTTGAATAGAAGAGCACTGCAATTTTGCGACATTCAAACCTGACATTTTCCCATATTACATTGCTTCAGTAAACTGTCAGATGTGCGCACACTCAGTGACGCACAGAGAAACATACAACACTAGAAGAATAGAAATTGGAGAAAAGCAGTCCAAGTTTTTACAGACCACCAGGGACAAGATATAAAAAATAGTAGAAAAACATATTTATAGTTTATAATCTAAAACCAGAATTAAAGCAGACTAACATACGAACAAACCGAAAATAAATCTGATATTTAATATAAGAAAAAGGGTAATGTATCTCCAAATTAAATGTCGGTAGTCCTCTGGAGCATGCTTTTACACATAATTTTTGCTTTGTTCTCATTCTGTTTTGGAGTAAAATGGCGTTTCTATGCAACAGACCTGAATGTATATGTTGCTGTGTGCCATAGTAACCTACTTTGTGTGAGAATTCACATATCTGTGAAAATCTTATGATTGGCAATCTGTTATCCACCCCTCTCCTAGCCTGTCAAGTTCTTCTCAGGTCTTCTGGGTTGGTGAGAGCTTTGTAATTTTTACACCCATCAAGGCCAGCCTGATGGCCTTTTATCCTAAAGGTGTCTTCCTATGGGACCAGCCTGTTACATGTTTGCAGTATGTTTTGTTCAGGTCACCTACTTAGAAAGTAGTGCAATTGTTGGTAATACATGCCGGACAGTATTTTGCAGTAGTGACCCTCTTAAGTCTAGCCTATTTGCTTCTGAGTCTTGGTTCTCTATTTCTTAAAAGTATAAATGCCTTGTTTGGATGATTTCTTTCCCTAGTGCTGTTTTCCTAAGCTCTACTGTTCTAGATATGTCTTCTTCCATTTGTAAGTCAATTGTCAGTTGGGATTCTGTCTTCAGTTTTAAAAATAAGCAGCATGAATGTGCTAGAGCATTAAATTCTAACTTTAATAGATATGTCCAGCTAAAACTTTTTTATTTTATTTGGATAGAGCGAGGGAAAATCTCCCAACGGCAACACAGACATTTTTTATTGCGTAGGAAAGAGTAGGGGAGCCAAACACTTGTGTCAGTATTTATTGCAGTCTGTGTCACTGTTGTTTTTTGTCCTCACTTCCTGCATAGAAAAATTGTCACCAACAAATGCGTGTAAATCCCTCAGATAAAAGTAAAAACCCACCCATGATGATGAGGACTTTAGTTTCCCTTTAAGTTGGTCTTTAGTAATAAAGGCGACATCAATAGAGTATTAGTCTTGCCCGTATTTATTCATTTATTTTATATAGTGCCTACTGCAGTAGTTCATGACAATTGTTGATCCATTCACAACAGTCCCTGTCCCTTGGAGCTTATGGTTTAATATTGCCACTGATATGAAATAGTCATAAATAGTTATTAATTAGAGCAAAAACACTCCTATAGCCACATCCCTAAATAATGAATATAAAGAAGAAAAAATGGGCACAAAGGCCCTAGGTCGGACTTTAAAGGCAACACTGGACGATAGTGTAATTAAAGGATATATTTTATTTATACACCGTACAATAATGAAGAAAAACCATAACACAATAAGAAATAAAATCGTGCACAGTGAGTTCAAATTAAAATCTATATGATGTAAAATAAAGAAATGCACCACGTAGCCATAATGAGCGCCTGTGCTCTGTACAGCTACATGGTGCATTCAGGATTTAAAGATTGCTGAATGTTGGAAAGTCAAAATAGCACCACATCCCTTAGTTGAAGACATTTTGTAAAGAAAGGGTAATGGGACTTTAAAGGTGGCAAGAACAAATCAAAAACCAATATACCGGTATATAAAAATATCAAATTTATCTTTATATTAGTTTTTATTTATTTTTTGTTTGAATAAATTTGATTTGTTATATAGGTTTTGATTTGTTCTTGGCACCTTTAAAGTCCCATTACCCTTTCTTTACAAAATTACATGGTGCATTCTTTTATTTTGCTTTGTTTCGTTTTCAAATTTAACTCACTGTGCACAATTTCAATTCTTATTGTGTATGGTTTTTCTGCATTATTGTACTGTGTATAGATAAAATATATCCTTTAATTGCATTATCGTCCAGTGTTGCCTTTAAAGTCTGGCCTAGGGCCTTTGTGCCCATTTGTTCTTCTTTATAGTCATACATACATAGTAAGGGGAATTCTGTGTGGACGCTAATAAAGAGATCAGTATTTTTTGGGCTTGGCAGAGGAAGCTGGAGCTTCGGAGAAAACTTTGCAAAAACATGAAAGGGCCATGCAAACAGCATCACTGGTGTGAACTAAACTCAAGAGCCCTAGGGTAGTCATCTAGCCACCGTACCACTTCCCTATTATAATAATTTACATTATTTATCCCTGTTCTTTTACCTTCCATTCCCTCCACTTTGCCTTCTTCTGTCTTCCAAAATGCCCTCCACTGTTGTAATAGTGTCTGCTGTTTTAAATTTATGGCACAAGTGATAAAAACAATAATTTCATCAGAGTTGCCATCATCCCATTAATTAGCACAAACATATTTCAGTGTATACCTCTTTGTGGGACAGCAACCAATATCCAAAAAAAATATTTGTATAAAAATATAAAGTTGATTGTTTAAAATTTTAAATAAACCTCCACAAGGCTCATATCATTCCATAAAAAAACATCAATGACAAATTTTGTATAAATATACTCGGTGGTGATACTCAATACCCTATGTAACTGTATATCCCAAATGGTTTGATAACAGTTTTATATGTAAAGGAAAATTCAATGCCGTTTCAAATATCTGTAAGTTATCGTTATCAGGTATAGCTATCACCCCCATACAATAAACATCTGCCAGTCTCCATGTACAGCTGAGAATGTATGGTGGTGATAGATATCCCTGATGAAGATAACTTACAGATATTCAAAACGGTGTTGGATTTCCCTTTACATAAAAAAAACTGTTAATTACTTTGTTTCCAAATGGTTCAATATTTTTATACAAATATGTTTTTTAGTTATATTGGTTGCTGTGTAAAAGTCCCAGAAAGAGGTATACCGAATGATATGGAAGCATTGCCACAAGGTTTCCGTACGCTTTTGCCCCCACCAATCTAAGTAGGTTTAACCAACCCTCCCATACCACCCCACTTCCCTCCTCAGATCACTATAATTCTTTAGATTCCACTCCAAGGCCCAATGGCCCAAGACCCATCTCTCTACCAGCTTCCTATTTCGTTATGTGCAACTGTGCAGTTCGGCCACATAGGCTGCTGTGGAGCTAAATAGATAGCTAAATAGATGCCTATGAGGCAGAGCTGCGCGTGCACAGATGTCGGATCAAGAAGCTAATGGAGAGATGTAAACAATATTGGCAGCCTTGAAGCGAGATCTTGGTGAGTATAGTGATTTGGCTGGATGGGGTGGAGTATACCCACTTGGGGGTAGGGGCAAAATGATAAGGAAACTTCATGGAAACGGTAAATTTGCTTTTTTAACCCCCTCCTGCCCAACCTATAGCTAAATGACGGCTACAGCATGGGCCTTAATTGACGGGAGGCTCTCATATGACGTCGTCCTGTGCATGAGCTGCCTCTGCACCCTGCTCTGTGATCACTGAGTCTATGAGACTCAGCTGGTCACAGATCGGAGTAAGGGGCCAATCACTGCCCCTTACCAGGTGATCAGCTGTCAGACAATGATAGCTGATCACGTGATGTAGACAGAAGATTGGTAATTTTCGTTTTCCCTCCTCTCACAATCAGCGTGAGGGGGGAAAAAAATGATCACCGGTTTCTGTCAGAGGGTCATTGGTCCCTCACACAGAGAGCCATGTCTGCCTCATCTGTGCCCACAGTGCCACCTACCTTTGCCCAACAGTGCTGCCAATCAATGCCCATCAGTGCCTCATCATCAGTGCTGCCTATTAGTGTCACCTGTCAGTGCAGCCTTATCAGCGCACATCAATGAAGGAGAACATTTTCAAAATTTTATAACAAATATGAAACTGGTTTTTGTTTTTCAATTTTCAGTCTTTTTAAAAAAAAATACAAACAATTTAAAATCCAATAGTGATACTGTTGATTAAATACCACCAAAAGAAAGCTCTATTTGTGTGATTTTTTTTTTTATAAAAATGTAATTTGGGTACAGTGTTGCATGACCAGTAAGCAAGTGGTTAAAGTAAAAGGTTCCCTTTAGGAGGCAGATATGCTAACTGGCTGATAACTGTCACTGAGCCTGTTCAAACCTGACAGTTATTGAGATTAAAGGTGGAATTTCCCTTTAACTTCATGGAAATGTTTTAAGTTGTGGGAGGGTTTTTGGTGACTTTTCCATGAAACATTGAACTGTTTGGCAGTTACAAATAGAGGGTGAGAGATTGCATGATGTCACCCTCATAACACGTTCACTATTTAAAACAAAACCATTTTTCCACGTAAACACTTATCTGGCTATGAAATTGCACAATTTGTTGAGCTAGTTGCCATGGTTACGGATAAACAGTCAAATTGCTGTTTGACACTCAGTTTTTGAGTATATAACGTAGGGTTTCTCTGTAGACAACACAGGATCACTTTGGGTTTTTTCATTTTCTGTCTGGCTCCGATAAAACATCCCTTTCATGTTGCATCGGCACAGCTGTGCCACTGCCTGAGATGTCCCTATGTTTGCTGGATGCTAAGTAGATTTAAATGACTGACATTATGCATATTTACAAATTCATTACTCACTTGAAAATTCATAAACAGTGTAAGTGGATGAAGATCACCAAATGCAAATGTGTAACACATGTGAGAGGCAATTGGATGCCATGGCTGTTATATGTAGCTGGCAGTATTTGGAATTCCAGAGGAGTGTGAGCTACGGCTGCATCTCTCAGCTGTAGAGTAATGAAGTTGTCTGCCCAGGTTTCGTATTGAAGTGGACCTGTGCTACAATAGCACGTTGTACTATAAAAACTATATACTTGCCTCTTTTTGGGAAAATGTGTCTCCCTTCAGTTCTGCTCACATGTCTGATAGATGGGCAGTTACTCATGTGATCTCTGCTAAAAGAAGGATCAGATCTTAGGTTAGCTGATCTTTCCCTTCAGCAGTACACATATGACTAAATGCATAGACCTTCAGATGTAACCAGCTCTAGAGGGAGCCAGGAAGAGCATCTACTCTGAGAAAGGTAACGCCTTTAGTTCTACTTCTACTCCTTATTTATCTATTCAACTGTTGCTCCACAGTCTTCCAAAATTTAAGTGAAATTGATGTGTTCCTTTTTTTTCCCTTGATCAAAAATAAATAAATACTATATATATATATATATATACACACGTGAATCTCATAACATTGGAATATCATCAAAAAGTAAATGTATTTCAGTATTTCAATTTAAAAAGTGAAACTATATTTTATATAGATGTGTTACACACAGAGTAATATATTTCAATAATTTCTTTCTTTTAATTTTGATGATTATGGCTTACAGCTGGTGAAAACTGCAAATTTTGTATCTTAGAAAATTTGAATATTACATAAGACCAATAAAAAAAAAAAAAATTTTAACCACTTAACGACCCGCCCATAGACAAAAGACGTCTACAGGGCGGTTTGCTAACTCTGGGAGGGTGTACATAGATGTCCTCCCAGAACCACGCCCCCTAGGGAGAACACACGGGAGTGTCCGTGACCACCGGGTGCGCATCACGGTAAATGGCTGCTGATAGCGACCGTTTACCATTTGATCACTCCGGAAAATGACGGAGCGATCACTTGTAAACAAACTGGCGACATGTCTCTCCCCTCTCTGTACCGATCAGTACAGTGTGAGAGAGGAGATATCCCATCCATCCCTGCTCAGCCATCCCTGCCCCACTCTGCAATACCCTGCCCCACTCTGCAATACCCTCCCATACCCTGCGATACCCGGCCATACTCTGCGATACCCGGCCATACTCTGCGATACCCGGCCATACTCTGCGATACCCGGCCATACTCTGCGATACCCGGCCATACTCTGCGATACCCGGCCATACTCTGCGATACCCGGCCATACTCTGCGATACCCGGCCATACTCTGCGATACCCGGCCATACTCCGCGATACCCGGCCATACTCTGCGATACCTGACCATACTCTGCGATACCTGGCCATACTCTGCGATACCTGGCCATACTCAGTCATACCTGGCCATACTCAGTCATACCTGGCCATACTCAGTCATACCTGGCCATACTCCGTCATACCTGGCTATACCCGGCCATGCTCTGCCATGATCGGCGGTACTCTGCTTCTGTATGTGGCCAGGCTGTGGAAGTCTCACACGTGGTATCACCGTACTCAGGAGGAGTAGAAGAATCTATTTTGGGGTGTCATTTTTGGTATGTACATGCTATGTGTTAGAAATATTGTATAAATGGACAACTTAGTGTTAAAAAAAAAAGCATTTTAACCACTTCCCGCCTGCCGGCCATCATATGACGTCCTTGACTTTGTGCAGGGATATCTGAATGATGCCTGCAGCTACAGATATTTTTCAGCCGTCGATTCCCTACACCCTAAGAACAATCATAGTGGCTGTTCCGCCACTTGATCATTCTTACAGGAGGGCACCGGAGGGCCCCCTCCCGCCGCCCTCTGGTGCTTCTACCCACTCACTGCTACGATCGAAGCCAGGATCGTCTTTTAAATTTTTTTATTTCAGGCTTCCCAGCCTAGTGGGGTCTTATTGACCTCATATCTCACTGTAAAGAGGACCTGTCATGTCATATTCCTATTACAAGATATGTTTACATTCCTTGTAATAGGAATAAAAGTGATCAAAACATTTATTTTTGGGGAAAAACGTGTCAAACTAAAATTAAGTAAAATGAACAATAAAATTGTAACATTTTTTTTAAAGCGCCCCTGTCCCCGTGTGCTCGCATACAGAAGCGAATGCATACGTAAGTCCCGCCCACATATGAAAACACTGTTCAAACCACACATGTGAGGTATCGCTGCTAACGTTAGAGCGAGAGCAATACTTTTGGCCCTAGACCGCCACTGTAACTAAAAACATGTAACCAGTAAAAATATTTAAAGCATCGCTTATAATAAAGTATAAATAAGCCTTTATTGTGAAAGCTTTTTACCATCCAGTCAATGATTTTTGCAAAGCTTGGAACTACAGGAACATTTTTTTACAGCTCACTATGACTTCGACCCCATTCACACCTGAATGTTTTGTAGTTTAAAGCTCCAAAACACTCAACAGACAAAATCTCATGGTTTTCAGTTGTGCCTGTTCACACTGGAGTGTAGTGTCGCTTGTAGATTTTAAAAGTACATTCTTCTTTAAAGTGATTGTAAACCCACTTTGACCTCTTGCTAGGGGCTTACCTGTAGGTGTAATAAATATCTCCTTAACCTACACGGTTAAGGAGATATTTGCAGAAAACACTGCACCAATGTCTACGGCGCACTGAGCGTCCCGGCATTCTGAATGGGATTATGCAGGTCCCGCGCGCATGTGTGGGATCGCGCCGGTCCCGCGCGCATGCACGGGAGTGACGTCATTGCTGGAGCGGCAATACCAGGAAGAAGCTCTGAGGGGACTTGGCGGTGGAGGGAAACGAGGAGCACCTCAGGGGCTTCGATTTCAGGTAAGTGCCACATAATGAGCTAGTATGCTATACTAGCTCATTATGCCTTTCTCTTGCAGGGTTTTTTCGGGGGGGTTTACTTCCTCTTTAATAATTTTATAGTCTGTGTTCTGTAAGGATCTGTGAACAGACATGTTATTACCAGACTGCAATTGTCTTTGATTGGAAACATATTGCATAGTCTGGATTTATTTATTTATGTTTTCTAAACGTGGGATTGCAGGTTGATGTGGTCATAATGTAAAAATAGTTCTGAGCAAGGCTATCAACATCAACATGAAACTATTCAAGAGAAATGGATATTGAATGGAGCAGATTCCTCCAGCAGCGCAGTGTTTCAGGAGAGGAGTGTTAGATATTAGGGGAGCAGAGTCCTCCAGCAGCGCAGAGTATTTTAGGAGAGGAGAGTTAATGGGGGAGCAGAGTCCTCCAGCAGGGCAGAGTATTTTAGGAGAGGAGAGTCAGCGGGGAGTGCAGAGTTTTCCAGTAGCGCAGAGTATTTTAGGAGAGGAGAGTTGCCCAAGGCCCCTTTTACACTGCCGTGGGTTGAAAGTAGCATGATGTTGCTGCGATTTCAGGGAATTCATATGTAAGCTTGAGGTCTATGAACCTCAACTCGCATCAAAGTCAGACCAAAGTAGTACAGGGACTACTTTGAAGTCACACAGATATGAATGGTACTCATTGGAAATCATGGGGTACAACTTGTCATGAGACTTTGCAGTGCCAAGTCGCAGGACAAGCCACACAAGTGTGAAAGGGGCCTAATGCGCAGTAGTATTTTTTTGCGTTCAATCCAGCAGGGCTGAACAAAAAAAAAAGACCTGATCACTCAGGACGACGTTAGTGCAGCGATCTCCCCTGCTGTTCTATTGTGTTCTGACAGGGGGACGCCCCCCGCCAACACACTGTGGTCAGCCGATCAGCAGACCTTTTTTAGCCATGATCCTTAGACAGAAGCCAGTCCAACTGCAGTACACATGGCCCGAATGTCTGCTGGTTTCTATTGAACTGGCTGATGCCACCCCAAATTTGGCCCGTCAGGGGTCTCCAAACTGTGGCCCAAGGGCTGGATGTGGCCCTTTGCTAGCCTTCATCCGGCCCTTATGGCAATATTGCTCCCAATGATATGAGGCACTATTCCTCCCAATGGGCACCAACAATGGGGCACTATTTCTTGGACTAATAGCAATGATTTAGCACTATTCCTCCTCCTACTGCCCACCAACACTGGGCCATGTTTATTCTCAATTCTCGGCCCTGGGGCATTTTCTACCCCAACTGGTCAGAATCCGGCCCCCTGAAGTCAGGCCGTAAACTGGCCCTTTGCTTAAAGTATGGAGACCCCTGCTTTAGATAGTAGGAGGAGCAGAGTCATCCAGCAGTGCAGAGTATTTTAGAAGAGGAGAATTACATAGTGGGAGGAGCAGAGTCCTCCAGCAGTGCAGAGTATTTCAGGAGAGAAGGGTTTTATATTGGAATGAGCAGAGTCTTCCAGCAGTGCAAAGTATTGTAGGAGAGGAGAAATTGGTAATAAAGGGAGCTAAGCACAACAGAGCAGTAATTTGATGTCATGCAAAGATAAATGTGTGGTGACAGACCCTTGTGAAGCAGAGCTCACACCGATACCTTGTCTGTCCTAAAGGAATCCATAGACCTTTTTTTTAATGGCAAAGTCGTGTCAGGATATAAGAATTGGCTACAGTATCCCACAAAAGTGAGTACACCCCTCACATTTCTGTAAATATTTTATTATATCCTTTATATGTGACCACACTGACGAAATGACACTTTGCTACAATGTAAAATAGTAAGTGTAGAGCTTGTATAACAGTGTAAATTTGTTGTCCCCTCAAAATAACTATGTCTAAACCGCTGGCAACAAAGTGAGTACGCCCCTAAGCAGCCCCAGAACATGACACTCCCACCACCATGCTTGACTGTAGGCAAGACACACTTATCTTTGTACTCCTCACCTGGTTGCCGCCACACAAGCTTGACATAATCTGAACCAAATAAGTTTATCTTGGTCTCATCAGACCACAGGACATGGTTCCAGTAATCCGGCCGTACGACTTTATACGGCCGCAGGGTGGTTCTAATTCTCTGAGCCGCCGTGTTTTTACGCCCTCCGCTCCTCCTGGCCACTGGGATGCCGATGCGCGTGCCTGGCGGCCGTGATGTCCGCCAGGCTCCCGCGATCGGCGGTTACAGAGACAAGGATGTGGATCTGTGTATGTAAACACACAGATCCACGTCCTGTCAGGGAGAGAGGAGACCGATCTGTGTCTCTTGTACATAGGGACACAGATTGGTCACCTCCCCCAGTCAGTCCCCTTCCCCCACAGTTAGTAACACTAGGCAGGGTACACATTTAACCCCTCCCTCACCCCCTAGTGTTAACCCCTTCAATGCCAGTCACATTTATACAGTAATTAGTCCATATTTATAGCACTGATCGCAGTATAAATGTGAATGGTGCCAAAAATGTGTCAAAAGTGTCCGATGTGTCCGCCATAATGTCGCAGTACCGATAAAAATCGCAGATCGCCGCCATTACTAGTAAAAAAAAATAATAATAATAATTCTGTCCCCTATTTTGTAGGCGCTATAACTTTTGCGCAAACCAGTCGCTTATTGCGATTTTTTTTTTTTACCAAAAATATGTAGAATACGTATCGGCCTAGACTGAGAAAAAAAATTTAGCTATTTATTATAGCAACAAGTAAAAAATATTTAATTTTTTTTCAAAATTGTCGCTCTATTTTTGTTTATAGCGCAAAAAATAAAAAGCGCAAAAAATAAAAACCGCAGAGGTGATCAAATACCACCAAAAGAAAGCTCTATTTGTGGGGAAAAAAGGACGTCAATTTTGTTTGGGAGCCACGTCGCACGACCACGCAATTGTCAGTTAAAGCGACGCAGTGCCGAATCGCAAAAAGTCCTCTGGTCAGGAAGGGGGTATATGTGCCCAGTAAGCAAGTGGTTAAAAGAGGCTTCCTTCTAGGATGACAGCCATGCAGACCAATTTGATGCAGTATATGGTCTGAGCTGACAGGCTGATCCCCCACCCCTTTAACCTCTGAAACAATGCTGCCAGCACTCATATGTCTTTTTCCCAAAGACAACCTCTGGATATGACGCTGAGCACGTGCAATCAACTTTTTTGGGCGACAATGGCGAGGACTGTTCTGAGTGGAACCTGTCCTGTTAAACCGCTGTGTGGTCTTTGCCACCGTGCTGAAGCTCAGTTTCAGGGTCTTGGCAATCTTCTTATAGCCTAGGCAATCTTTATGTAGAGCAAAAAAAAAAATTCAGATCCTCAGAGAGTTCTTTGCCTTGAGGTGGTATGTTGAACTTCCAGTGACCAGTATGAGCGAGTAAGAGCGATGACACCAAATTTAACACACCTTCTCCCCATTCACACCTGAGACCTTGTAACACTAACGAGTACGTGACACTGTGGAGGGAAAATGGCTAATTGTTCCCAATTTGGACATTTTCACTTAGACGTACTCGCTCTTGTTGCCAGTGGTTTAGACATAATGGCTGTGTGGAGTTATTTTCAGGGGACAGAAAATGTACACTGTTATACAAGCTGCACACTCACTACTTTACATTGTTCCAAAGTGTAATTTCTTCAGTGTTGTCACATGGAAAAATATAATAACATTTTTACAAAAATGTGAAGGGTTTACTCACTTTTGTGAGATACTGTATATTGACTTTTGCCAATGTTGAGATACAGAGATTCTTGCTCTGAATTGGAGCCAGCCCTGAGCGTTCTCTGACACACAGCCGCTGTAAACTCGTCTGTTCTCTGATGGCTGGAAGTTTTTCATTTAAAAGATTGTTTACAAGCTGTGCTGCTGTTTTAGATGTTAACTTGTTCAATAAAAGCGCCATCTGTCATGACATCATTAGGAAATTCATCCCTTTCTCAAGGGTCCTCAATCTGTTGTGGAAACTGGACTGAGCACAGTTTATTAAACATTTATCTCGCCTTTTAATGTGAGCCAAAATGCAGAAAATATGTTCAAACTGCAACAGTTGCACAACGCCACCGGGCACATTCGAGTATTTGACTTTTCTTTTAAATGCCCTTTAAAATCAACATTTATCCCCCCAAGCTCTAAAGCTGAACTTAAGCCCTAGTAAAAACTCACTTGCAGGGGCTATATGCTTGTTTAGTCTAGGGGTGATAAAATGGCTGAAATATTTAACTTATTTTATGCTCCAACAGTCTCCTCCCTAAGACCTATCCCATGAAGCTGTTGGACCAATCACAGATCTCTGATGTCATCACACACAATGCAGGATGTCCGCCTGTAGTGTATATTACATAGTTGCCAACAGTTCTGATTTGCCTGGGACATTCACCGGAATTTAGACCCATATCCCAGGCTGACTGTGTCCCGGCAGAACCCTGAAAAATATGCTTTGTCCCGGAAAGCCCCCTGGGCCACTCTGATTCCCTGTAAAAAAAAGCCACAGCTTCTGCCTGTAAAAACATGGCCATGAGCCGATTTTGGAACTGCACATGCACTGCTCAAACTCGGGCAAGCTCAGCCATGCTTGGCCATTCGGACTTGGGGGGGTAGCACATGCATAATGACATCACTGTGCCGCCCTTTTATAAATTAAGTGGGCATGCCCCCCCAGAGACATCTGTAAATGCGGAGGCCGGAATGTGACCGGGACAGGATTGAAGGTGAGTATTACACCCATCTTCTGTACACAAGTCCTCATCTCTGTGTCTATTGGGCAAACCGCACTGACCTGTGTAGTGTACTTACCTTACTGACATCCCTCCCTCCCCCACACACAGAACATTGTACACATTCATGGCCTGTGTAAGAATCTTTGACTGTCAGCTGTGTCTTTAGTCTTTGATCATCTCTACCATGTCCACGATCTCTGATCCCATTTTTTGTATCATGTCTGCACAGTCTCTGACCATCTCTTGTATCATGTCTGCACAGTCTCTGACCATCTACTGTATCGTGTCTGCAGTCTCTGACCATCTCCTGTATTGTGTCTGCAGTCTCTGACCATCTCTTGTATCATGTCTGCACAGTCTCTGACCATCTCCTGTGTCGTGTCTGCAGTCTCTGACCATCTCTTGTATCTCTTTGATGGGATCTGCCGGGGGGGGGGGGGGGGGGGGTTTGGACTTGATGAGTCCCACTAAAAGGAGAATTGTTTAACTGTAGCTGCATTTTAGCTCTAAAACAGAGCTATACTATGTAGGGAAAACAATTTCAGCAAGTAGACTTTTTTTCAGGTGAGACTTAGTAGGTCTGTTCTGCAATAAAAGTTTCTTACCTGCCTGTTAGAAAGTTTCTTGAGATTAAACACTGAGTCATGCATACGCAGCTCAGTGTACAATTTGGGCTTGCCTTGGGTGTCGGGATGAAAGCTCTGATTTCCTGGCTTTCACAATGATTCAAACGCTTCAATACTTTTGGAGTAATTAATATTGAATCTTGAAGTACGTAGACCAGGCGTTGTTCTGTTTTAGATAGCCGTATACATGTCCTTTGTCAACAATTTACAATGTATTGAGGCCAGAGAGAGATAGCAGACATTATCAGAAGCAAGTCAGCCCTATGACCTTGGTACAGGTTTTCAATAATAAACCTTATTGAAAGGAAAAGGCTACATAGTGTTTCTACTGGTTTCATGGAAAATGCCATAATGCTCAGGGACGTGCAGACAGGAGAGGCAGGTGCTCTGTGACCTATAGTTCCGGAGATGCGGGGCTCCTTGCGCAGCCTGTCAGAAGCTACATACAAAGCGGCCAGTTTAAATACAAGCTGGCACACTCTGTTTGCAGCAGACTGAGAGGATGAGCTCTCACAGTTGAGGGAGAATGAGAATCGTCTACTGCTGAAAAGATACTGTTTTAATCGAGCTAGATCATGTATTATTATGCTATATGTTATAACATAATAATTTCTATAAATATCTATTTACTGTGAAATTACTGGTTTGAAGTTATAACTTCAAACTTCAGTAATTTGTCCGTTAAGCCACCTGAGTACAGATTTCGAAAATATAGTAAATTTACCTTAAAAACAATATATAATAATTATTTGTATATTACTTACTTATGGTAATTAACCACGTGCCACCCAGGCCAATTCTGACACTTCTCTCCTCCATGTAAAAATCATATTTTTTTTTCTAGAAAATTACTCAGAACCCCCAAACATTATAACATATATATTGTTTTAGCAGACACCCTAGGTAATAAAATGGTGGTCGTTTTTAACTTTTTATGTTACACGGTATTTGCGCAATTTTTCAAACGCGTTTTATTTTGAAAGAAACTGTTTCATGAATAAACAAAGAACTAAAGTTGGCCAGATTTTTTTGTTTGATATGAAAGATGATGTTACGATGAATAAATAGATACCTAACATGTCACGCTTTAAAATTGTACACACTTCTAGAATGGTGCCAAACTTCAGTACTTAAAAATCTCCATAGGCAACGCCTGAATTTTTTTACAGGTTACATGTTTAGAGTTACAGAGGAGGTCTGGTGCTAGAAATATTGCTCTCGCTCTAGCGTTCGTGGCGTATGTAACTTGTCTGTATTTGGCTCGGATACGAGCCAGTGCCTCACCAGCCACTGACCTCACCGCACGTACCTGATAACGCTGATCACTTATCAGAAGCCAAAGCACCGGTTGCATGGTTTGTGGCAGATGTCTTCTGAATTATGAATCAAAACCAGTTGTTTAGTGTAGCACACAGGTTGCATCCTCATTAAAGAAGATCTTTGCTGCATCTGAGTACCACAAAAAACATTATTTAACTATTTTCTAATATTTAATGCAAGCTCTTCCATTCATCTGTGTCTCTATGCTGTATTTTGTTGAGAAATCACTTTGAAAAACAACCCCCTAGCATTTCTGGTGGTGGCCATCTTGAGTAAGGGCAAATGATTCATGTGGAATTTACTTCCTGGAATCCAGCTACCCTTAGCTCCTCTCCTCCCCTCCTGAAAACTCATGGAGTGTACAACATAATTTGCCTAGGCAGGAAACCAGGAAGTAACTGAAGAAAAAAAAAGGTTAAAAATATTGTATGGTGTACTTTCCTATCTGTTTACTAATGCTAGCAGCATGATAATTAAAAATAAGCAATGTTGATTGGGAGATTGAAGTTGAGCTTTAAAGGTGATCAGTTATTGGTCAACCTGTTTGATTGTTCCCATTTTGTTTAATTACTAAAATAAATGTTTTCGGTGTTCAGAATGTAATTCTGTGTTTATTGCATATAATCAGATTGGCACACACGCAGGCATTCTAAGGTTTAGATCCTTGGTTGAATGATGACTAAGATTTTGTGTCCTCTATGACATCTACTGACTCTTGCATAAGCCTGGCACTCAACAAACATGATTACTCTTATAAGAGTGGAGGCCTGCTCTCTGAGGGTTAAGTTTTATGTAAATGTTTGACATGACTTGGTAATTTTCCTACAAAAAGACCATTCATCACGTCAAATCTCGGCTGACCCCCACAAAGCCTGGCAGACAATGAACTCTTTGGAAAAACAAGGTCTGACACGTCACTTGGTACAAGATGTGGTGATAGGTGCTCTGAGCCCATCATAAATCACACAGTTTCCATTATAGACAACACTCAGCCTCTCCAGAAATTGTTTTTATTTTTCTATTAGCCAAGTTGGACATTTTTCCAGGTGCGCACAGTTGCCTGAGGCCTTTAGGCTGGCTAGCTGTCAGTGTTATGACAGAATTGTCTGTCTCCATCGTTCTGCTTGACCACAGATTAAAAATGCAGGAGGGGGCAGACTGATTGGGAAGGGTATGCCACAGACAGGAAGACCTTTTTTGGGGCTGACACTGGAAAGTTTTAAAGAGCTCTTAAGGCAGTCATTGAAATCATTGAGTGTATGATGAAAGTAAACCTGTCACTGCAAAAATAGAAGTCCTGTTCATGACATCATGCCATATGCAAGTTCTGATTTACAGGCAAAATCCAGAACTGTGACATGCTCCCCTCCCCCGCATGCACTATTCAAATCACACACCTTTAAGCCTGTCAGCACAACTCTAGAGAGTTATATAGTACATATTCACAATGTGAATTGTTTGTTTTTGTAATCATTACATTTCAAATGGCCTGTCCTGTCTTTAAAACTCTCTAATGGTCCAGCAGTATTGATTTATTGCTTATGTGTGAGAAATACTTTTTGGTTAGCAAGGTCATTCAATCCATTAGAGGACCAATTAGAAGGCTCAGGAGGTTGAGCCAAGATCATATTTTACTGGAAGAGTGTAACTTGGCTTATAATTTCAGTTGTTGCATTTCTGGATCTACCGATCCACTCATGTATATGTTCATTTATGCTGAGTTTGAATTGTCCAGATATGTGAAAGATTTACTTTAACCACTTCAGCCCCGGACCATTTGGCTGCCAAATGACCGGGCCACTCTTTGCGGTTTGACACTGCGTCACTTTAACTGACAATTGTGCAGTGATCCTTTTTTTTCCCCACAAATAGAGCTTTATTTTGGTGGTATTTGATCACCTCTGCCGTTTTTAATTTTTTTGTGCTATAAACAAAAATAGAGCGACAATTTTGAAAAAAGGAGCAGTAGTTTGTACTGTTTGCTATAATAAATATCCCCATTTTTTTTTTTTTTTAAAAAAGCAATTTTTTTCTCAGTTTAGGTCGATACGTATTCTTCTTCATATTTTTGGTAAAAAAAAATTGCAAAAAGCGTATATTAAGATTGGTTTGCGCAAAAGTTATAGCGTCTACAAAATAGGGGGTCGTTTTTATGGCATTTTTGTTATAATTTTTTTTTACTTGTTATGGCGGCGATCTGCCGTTTTTTCGATACTGTGACATTATGGCGGACATTTCAGACACTTTTGACACTATTTTGGGACCATTCATATTTATACAGCCATCAGTGCTTAAAAAAATGCACCGATTACTGTATAAATGTGACTGGCAGTAAAGGGGTTAACCACTAGGGGGCAGGAAGGGGTTAAGTGTGTCCTAGGGAGTGATTATAATGCCCCGTACACACGATCGGAATTTCCGCCGGGATAAACTCAGACAGATTTTTCTGACGGAATTCCGTTCAAGCTGTCTTGCATACACACTGTCGCACCAAATTCCGACCGTCCAAAACGCGCTGACGTAAAACACTAAAACTAGCTGAGAAAAATGAAGTTCAATGCTTCCGAGCATGCGTCGACTTGATTCTGAGCATGCATGTTTTTTTCTCTGTCGGAGTTCCATACAGACAAACAGAATTTCCAATTTCATCGGAAAAAAAGAGAACATGTTCTCTTTCCAAGTCCGTCAGAATTTCAGATAGAAAAACTCCGATGGGGCATACACACGGTTGAAATATCCGATGAAAAAATTCCGTCTGACTTTTTCCATTGGAAATTCCGATTGTTTGTACAAGGCATGTTAGGGGGCATGGCTTACTGTGTCACTGATCGCTGCTGCCGATGAGAGGGAGCAGACGATCAGTGTTGGGTCACCAGGCAGAACAGGGAGATGCCTTTTTTACAAAGGCATCCCCCCGTTCTGCCATTCCGTGACCTGATCGCAGGACACAGCGGACATCGAGTCCACTGGTCTCGTGAGCACGATAATGGAGACCGCGGCGCACACGCCCGACGGGGCAGGATTCAAAGCAACATATATATGTAATGATATAAGGAAACATTTTCTTCTGCGCTAGCCAAATAAATTAAAAGGAGGTCTACAATAAACAGTAGTGAATAAAGTGCTTTGAGATTGCTGCTCAAATCTAAAAGTGTGCAAATCACTCAAAATAGAAAATGGTAAGAAAAATTATAAACGCAGTCTCAAAACCACCTACTGCGCATTACGTGATAGTGCATGAATACATATATAAACAATAAATAAAATATATGTATAAAAACTTGGTGATGTGCAATAAACGGTAATATTGCCAATGCAAAATGTGCCAAAGCAATCAAACTCCAAACTGAAAGTGTTGTTGTGTACTGACAGAGGACAATAACCAAAACAAAACTAAAATGAGTCCAGTCTATTAAGTGAAAAATGAAAATACTCTTCAAAGACTCTTCAACAAATTTTCTCCATACATGTGAATGCTTCAACTGTAGATCTTCTTGATATCAGGGCTCACAGAGCGCTTACCATAATCAATGAGTAATGTAGCTTTAAATGATAATGCAGCGGCTTCCCGAGCAGATCATAACATCTGTGTCTCCAGGTACTGTTAGACGACTAGAGGGTCTTCAGAAAAGACCCTCTAGTTGGCAACTGGTGCCCCTGCACCTGCTGTGTCAGTGGATGCTATGTCAGCGGTCCTGGAGACCTTTGTTGCCAGGGTGGAAGCGGCACATGGGAACTCGGGGGTAAAAAACGCCCCCTCCCCCGCCATCTTCAGGGGACAATTCTGATGCAGAGTCGGGCCCGGCTGCGGCTCATGGCCCGGATTCTGATGCGTCAGAGGGCGCGGACCGCGGCCATTCAGATAGTGAGGATGACTCTGCGTCCGGGTCAGCACATGAAAAAGCTCTGGTAAGTGATCTTATCACGGTGGTGCAAGATACGCTAAAGATGGAAGACTCTGCGGAAGCAGCTGAGGCGTCGATCTCAGGGGTTGATACTGGACTCCTCAGTGGCAAGGGTGTTTCTTCTGGTGGAAAAGCTGCAGTCTCTTCGGACGGTGGTGCATCGGTTGACATCCCAAAGCTGGTTGCCACTCCGTTTTTGCAAGCGGGTCCTGGGTCTCATGGTGGCCTCCTTCAAAGCGGTGCCGTATGCTCAATTTCACACTCAAGTGCTGCAGAAGGATATTCTGCTCAGATGGGACAAGTGCCCATCGTCCCTGGATCGCCAAATTCGGGTGAGCCACCGGGTTAGGGCCTTCCTGGTTTGGTGGCTGACATCACCGACACTTCTGTCCGGAAAGTCGTTCCTTCCCTTTCACTGGACGGTAATCACGACGGACGCCAGTCTTACCGGTTGGGGGGGTGTCTGGGGGGGGTTCAGTTGGCCCAGTGTCGCTGGACTGCGGAGGAATCCCACCTGCCGATCAATGTCTTTGAACTCCGGGCGATCAAGCTTTGCCTCTTTGCGTGGTCTCAGAGGGTACAGGGGCATCCAGTCAGGATCCAGTCGGATAACGCCACGGCGGTGGTGTATGTCAATCATCAAGGAGGAACAAGAAGCGCAGCGGCAGCTTCAGAGGTCGCTCACATCCTGAGGTGGGCAGAACGGAGCGTGCTGGCTCTGTCGGCTGTATACATTCCGAGCGTGGAAAAATGGCAGGCGGACTACCTGAGTTGTCAGATGCTGGACCAAGGAGAATAGTCTCTACATCCGGATGTGTTTCACCTCATCTACCAGAGATGGGGCACACCGGACATGGATCTCATGGCGTCTCGTCTCAATCGGAAGGTATTGAGGTTCATGGACAGATCAAGGGACCCCTGGGCAAACGCGACAGATGCGTTGGTCGCACCGTGGGGCCGGTATCGGCTGCTTTATGCTTTTCCTCCCCTGAAACTTCTTCCACATCTGCTTCGCAGGGTGGAGGTCGAAGGGATCCCAATGAGCCTAGTCGCTCCGGATTGGCCTTGGCGTCCCTGGTATGCCGACCTAGTGTGTCTGGTGGCAGACGTTCCCTGCCGTCTACCGCTGCAAGAGGACCTTCTGTCGCAAGGTCCCATATTTCATCCTGCTTTACAGTCGCTGGCTTTGACGGCCTGGCTGTTGAAAGCCAGGTGTTGAGGGACCAAGGCCTGTCAGATTCAGTGATTTCTACCATGTTGAGGGAGCGAAAATCGCCTTCCAGGAAGATTTACCATTGCACCTGGAAGACTTACATCTCTCTGTGTGAGGAGATGGGGTGGTGTCCGCATACCTATTCGGTCTCCAGGGTCCTACTGTTCTTACAGCGTGGGGTGGACCAAAAGCTTGCCTTAAGTACGATTAAGGGGCAGATTTCTGCCTTAGCTGTCTTTTTTCAGAGACCCTTGGTGGCTCACTCACTAGTGAGTACGTTTGTTCAGCATGTGGCCCCTCCGAACCGTCCTCCGCTTCCTCCGTGGTCTCGTCGGCCACCATCTCAAGGTGGATCAGGCAGATTGTGATCCAGGCTTATGCTTTAAAGGGACGGGCACCCCCCTTTCCTGTCACGGCGCATTCGACCAGAGCAATAAGTGCCTGTTGGGCTTTCCGACATCAAGCATCTGTTTCCCAAGGCGGCAACTTGGTCGTCCGCTCACACTTTCTCAAAATTTTACAAGGTTGATGTGAGTGCATCTGCGGATGCTTCCTTCGGCCGCAAGGTTTTGCAGGCGGCTGTTTAAAGGTTACAACTCCTCCATTGAGGAGCTCTGGTTTTTGTTGGGGTAAAGTTTGTTTTAATGCTGTTTCCACCCCTTGTTTTTTTTACACTGCTTTGCTGTTTCCGTCCATGGATGAAAGAGAAAATAGGATTTTTTTACTCGCCGTAAAATCCTTTTCTCTGAGTTCATGGACAGACACAGCACCCACCCCTCCTTTTTATGTTTGTACTGCTTTTTGACGAACTGAGCTGCTAGATGCAGGAAGAGGGGTTGTACCTAGCGGGACCGCCCCCAAGGCGCTATTGGACATTTAACTTGTTTTCTGCCTAGTCCTCTCCTGGTTGAAGGCAGAATACCCACTTTGTCAAGAGAGTGCTGTGTCCGTCCATGAACTCAGAGAAAAGGATTTTACGGTGAGTACAAAAATCCTATTTTTTTAATTATGAATTATAGATGTTTTTAATTATGTATTTTTATTTTTCGTTTGTTTGTTTTGGATGGATTCATATAAGACATTTAAAATGAGATAATATATCAAATGGATTGTTGAAATTCATGGAGAAGTGCTAAACATTAGAACATATATCGTTTTATTATCAAAGTTAAATTTCACGTTTGGATGTATTAATGCAATGTATTGTGGCTAAACGCCACACATTATGAGTATAGAGCAATTAGATAACTATGAAAGGTGATGAGAGCGATCTCTGCACTAATTGAAATTGGAGGCAGTCGGAGGGTTAAATTACCTGGTAACAGCCGTGAGCCATGCGGTGGTAGCTGTATTACATGCTGCTCATATTTACTCAGTCACTATAAGATTTGTTTTCTGTATTCTGCAAAAAACCTGGCTAATGCTGCTGTTCTGTCTCCCCCTTCAGGCCATGTCCCCAATGCAGTTGGGAATTTTACAGAGCATTGTTGGCAGCTCTGCACATGCTTAGTTTTCAGTGAGTTTCTACGTTGAACATTTCCTCCCTATCACAACTGTGCAGCCCATGTGACTATCACACATGTGGATGTATACACAGTGGTAAATGACAACCTACTGCCTCCATCCTCCTCCATGTCCACTAACCAGTTAAACACAATGGTTGTGAGGTATTACATCTTGAGTGATTCTTCACTTCCCTCTTATTCTAAGGCTGGTTTCACACGGCATTTTCCATAGTTTGCATCTGCCTGCTCAACAGGGGATCTCCCCGTAGAGCAGGCGGATGACAGGTCCGTGTCCGATCCGCTATGCAAAGCGGACACGAACACAGTCCTGCATTCATAAGTCGCGCCCGCAAATGTAAACGGTGTTCAAACCACACATGGGCGGTATCGCCGCGATTGGTAGAGCGAGAGCAATAATTCTAGCATGAGACCACTTCTGTACCTCTAAATAGGTAACCTGTAGAAAATATTAAAGTGTCGCCTATGAAGATTTCTTAGTACTGTAGTTTGTCGCCATTCCACAAGTGTGCGCAATTTAAAAGCATGACATGCTGGGTATCTATTTACTCGGGGTAACATCATCTTTCACATTATACAAACCAATTGGGCTTATTATTATTATTTAATTCATGAAAGTGTATTTTTTTTACCAACAATTGCCTTTGAAAGACCGCTGTGCAAATACTCTAGGGTCTCTGCTAAATATATATATATATAATTTTTTGGGTTCTAAGTAATTTTCTAGCAAAAAATATTGATTTTAACTTGTAAGCAACAAATGTCAGAAAAAGGCTTAGGCATGAAAGGGTTAAAGAGTGTGCGTTTATCTTCACTTTAGGTATGACCAACACAGGTATACTAAGGGAAAAGTTTGAGGTCTTCAGACTCGTGTTCTAAGCCCAATGGTGACTGGTTCTCTCAGTGCTCTGTACAGCTTCTTAGCCTGTGGCTTTAATCTACAGATCAATCCTGAAGCCACATTTAAATGTTCCTGAAAATAAACAAGAAAAAGTGATTGTGTTTTCTAAGTTTGCTGGCTTGGACGAGGTGTCGCTGGCTCCGGTGTTTGGCATGCAGTAATACAATGAGATCATGACGTGGGTTTTAGTTGACCAAACAGGCTCTCAAACACAGTGTCACTGTGCCAGTTCATTTGGGGTCATTTCCTCTCCATTTTCATGAAGTGACACAGATGTAGATGACAGGTTCACTTTAAAGGTGCAGTACAATTCTGCAGACTAAATGCCTGTCTATACTTCATGTTGGCATTGATCTATGCAACTGAAACCCTTGGGCTGTCAGTGTGTGTGTGTGTGTTTCCTCAATGGTTGTGTGGCTGAGCTTGTAAACAATTATGCTGAAAACCACCTGAGTGTGTCCCCTGTCTGAGCCCAATGCAGCCTGAGTGGCACACAATGAAATGTTTCATACACTGGATCATGATGAGGATGCAACCCTTCTCAGAAGCACTATTAAAAAGCATGCTGATTTCAGTACTTCGGACCTACATTTGAAAATAACTAAATCTGTAAAATGGATATTCCATTGGTGCCCCTAGACAAAGTTGTTCATAGATGTACACTACTTACCTGAGAGGGTGTCTTTTCCAGGTTCCCACTGCCAGTCTGTCTGTTACATCACAGAATTTGTCAGGGATTTATACAGGTGCAGCGCAGGCTGCTTGTCTCTCCAATTCCTGCTGATCTAAAGGGCTGGCATCTGGTCACAATCAGTCAGTCTGAATGCTGACCCTCTTCTCCAGCAGAGACCACGTGACCTGAGATGTAGTCAGCATTGGAGGAAGCCTTGGGCAGTGTTTTTTCTCAGGCCTCTTTATTATTCATCATTTATCCAGCCCAGCAACAATTTTAACATAACTTCTACGATTTAGGATTAAGTCTTTTTTAGGAAACCATAAAAAACATATTCCCAACTGAGAACAGTTGTTTTGTGTAGACAGTAGAGGGCGGACTGGTAAACTCAATCCGAGATACAAAAGCTAGGGAAACAATTACAGTTTGGTAAGTTACATAAAGTATGTACACACGTTTTGTTTTACTACAGGTTCATGCTTACAAAGTTACCAGATGGAGGGTGAAACTTAAATCAGGTTCACAATGAAAGCTCGAAACCAAACAAAACCTTCAACCTATTTATAGATACTGTAAAAAAAAAAGGGAATGGTTAACACCTCTGTCCAATTGTTATTGTCATTTGTGTCCCTACTGGGGAGCATATACCACATCTCCTGCCAGGATAGGAAGTGAAGGCAAATCTCTCTAAGGTTAAGTTTACATTGCTGCTCCTCTGAAAAGCAGTCTGTTGCTGATCAGTTTTTAGAGGTGTTTGACAGGCATTGAGGAGGCTTTAGGTCACTGCCTGTTTTAACATTGTAAATGCTACTGGACCACACCGCAACTGTGTGCATTGCACTTGAATGGACCATATCTGGTGGCCATGGGACAACCTTTTTGCTGCAGCATGTGTAGAACCCATGCGCATGGGCGTCCGCTCCATAGGGCAAGGGGGGGCAATTGACCCCCCTGGAAAAATCGAGAAGGGCCGGATGTCACACAGGCACAGCGAGCAGAGTGAAGCCGCCTCCCCCACCTACTGTGCCTGTGCCACGCTGATGGCTGATCTGAGGTACTGAAAGAGATGGGGGAGGGGGGTCCGTCTGTGCTCAAGGGGGGGTTTGTGCTGAAGGGGGGGGTCCATCTGTGCTGAAAGAGGGGTCTGTACGGAATGGGGGGGGGGTCTGTGCTGAAGGAGGGGTCCATCTGTGCTGAACGAAGGGGTCTGTGCTGAAGGGGGGTCCATCTGTGCTGAATGGACAGGTCTGTGCTGAAGGGGGGGTCTGTACATTCTCTCTAGGCTATATTTATATGGGCATGCAGTGAAGCTGAATTATCTCTAGAGCTATTTCACACTGCCGCGTTATTGGTAAAGCGCCGCTAAAAAGCGGCGCTTTACCATCGTTTTGGCTACGCTATTTGGCCGATAGCGAAGCGCCTCCCCCCCTGAAAAATTTCAGCGGACGCCCATGCCCATGCGGCTGCCTTTGCAGGTCAAGGGGCATCCAGGGGACAGTAAAAAGGTGGCTCAGGGGGACACATTTTTAGTAGAGTGTAGAAGGGTTTGAACTTATGAAGGTGATTTTATTGCTATTTCCGTCTTCCTGCGCCTCTCATTTATTGTACAGCTGTCATAGAAACAGGAAGCAAGGGAAAATCCCCACAATAAAGTTAGATATAATCCACTCTATCCAAAATGAAACAAAGAATTTTGGCTGGTGATGGTTGGACTTATGGGAAGGGGAATTAATCCAAAGAGTTGGCATTGTTGTGTAACATTTGGATGCATGGTCAGCACATGTACTTTTCCCCCCCATTCATGCCTGTATAGGAAGTGGTTTCCCTTAGCACATTGGGATACTTTGGAGATACAAAAAACACAGTCACTTCCAGCGCTAATAGGTCTTCCAAAGTGAGGAGTAACAGATGTCAGAAAAAATGGTGGTGTGAAAGGTATATATGGTATCCCAAAACTAGGTGGATGCTGCCTTCCTTAGATGGGGTAATCCGAAAAGAACTATAAGATAAACAGAAATGGATGGATTGCACACCCTTTGCATTACCAGAGATAATTTAACCACTTAAGACCCGGACCAAAATGCAGGTAAAGGACTAGGCCCCTTTTTGCGATTCGGCACTGCGTCGCTTTAACTCACAATTGCGCGGTCGTGCGACGTGGCTCCCAAACAAAATTGGCGTCCCTTTTTTTCCCACAAATAGAGCTTTCTTTTGGTGGTATTTGATCACCTCTGCGGTTTTAAATTTTTGCGCTATAAATAAAAATAGAGCGAGAATTTTGGAAAAAATGCATTATTTTTTACTTTTTGCTATAACAAATATCCCCCAAAACTATATAAAAAAACGATTTTTCTCCTCAGTTTAGGCCGATACGTATTCTTCTACATATTTTTGGTAAAAAAAATCGCAATAAGCATTTATTGATTGGTTTGCGCAACATTTATAGCGTTTACAAAATAGGGAATAGTTTTATTGCATTTTTATAATTTTTTTTTTTTTTACTACTAATGGCGGCGACCAGCGATTTTTTTAGTGACTGCGACATTATGGCGGACACATCGGACAATTTTTACCCATTTTTTGGACCATTGTCATTTGCACAGCAAAAAATGCATTGTTTACTGTGAAAATGACAATTGCAGTTTGGGAGTTAATCACTAGGGGGCGCTGAAGGGGTTAAGTGTGACCTCATATGTGTTTCTAACTGTAGGGGGGCGTGGCTGGACGTATGACATCATTGATCGTCTTTCCCTATATCAGGGAACAGACGATCAATGACAGCGTTTACACACACCTCTCCCCGTTCTTCATCTACTGGGACCGATCGTGGGACTCTGGCGGCGATCGGGTCCTGCGGCCCACGGCTGGGCATTTAACAATCACGTACAGGTACGTGATTGTGCCCAGCCGTGCCATTCTGCCGACGTATATCGGCGTTAGGCGGTCCTTAAGTGGTTAATAAGACATTTTTGTATAAAAGTGGGTACTCACAAAATACAACTGACAAAAGGCCATAAACCACAGTGCATGGACATGCACAGAACACGAGGTACAGCTACACGTTTTGGGGGTGCAACCCCCTTCCTCAGAGCTGTTTTTCTTGTATTGTGATACTTTGGGCCTGGTGTTCCTTGGAGCACCTGGGGAATATGATAACATTCCTTTTTTGCCCCTTTCATGTGAGCTCACCCATTCATAGACACCTGGCCTAAACTGCATTCTCCAGCTGGGCTTCCACAATCCCGCTAAAGGCCTTACAGTAATAAATCCCGTCAGCATCCTGCACTCATTCAAGGTTCCTTAGCAAATAGAAGAAAGAAAGTCACCGCTCCAGGTGGGTCTACTATACGGTCACACACTGTTTACAGGATTCCAAGGGTGCTGGCGGTGCACTAGGCAAGCATAAAAGATAGATGAAGGATGGACTCCAAAAAACGTACAGGTTGTCTTTTATTAAATGAACAGCAGATACATCACCAGATCAACACAACAGGAACAGGGGAACAGCCGACGTTTCGCACAAAATCAGTGCTTATTCATGGCCAAAAAACGTATAGTGGGCCGTGTCCGCTCTGCAGAGCAGACACGGAGATGCCATCCACTCATTGTGGCCCACGACCGGTTACCAAGTCACTTAAGTAGCCCTCGCTTTTCAAAAGGTTGGGCACCCCTGCCTTAGGTCATAGCTCCCAACCATCCCTGATTTGTAGGGACTGTCCCCCTTATAAAACCAAATCCATCTGTCTCTTTTCAGGCCGATGTATATATTTTTACATGTATTATTTATTTATCAGACGTGTTATATTGCTGTAAACTGTACATCCAGACACTAAATTATTGAAATTGTTTGTTTAAAAAGCCAGTAAAAAGAAAAAGTAGTTGTGAAAACAAATTCTAGTGTGTTGAACCAATTATTTTCTGTGTATCAATTCTTCATGGGGTCATTTGACATAACTGGTGCATTGCAGAAATGTGTCCTTGCCTACATAAGGTGTCCCTCTTTCTCATCCTAGAAACTTACAGCCTATGTCCTGCTTTAGTAAGTACTGAGGACCCAGCTATCAAGACCAAACTATTTATATCCTAGCCTCCTACCCAGGGTGCCCCACTGCTGTCAGAGATGGCATTAGCAGGTGTCTTACCTACAGGGGCCCTCCAGTGGCTCCTGAGGCACCTACACAGCCTATCAATCCAAGTGATCCTGGACCTATGCCTCGCTATTATTTCTAGCACCATCTTGTGGTGAGAATGGGGAACTACAACATGTCTGCACCCCAATCCTTACAGCATGACTGCAGAATTACAGACTGTGAAAGTCTTTGTCACATTATGCTTTTTCAGCCATCGGGATGTATCGTGGGGGAGGGAATCACAAGACTATGTATATCACTTTACAAACCTATTGGCCAGTTAATTGTTTTCTGTCTATGTATCTATTTAGCTGGAGTTCCCCTTTAGCCTTTATTGGCTAAGCCAACAGGTTCTGTTTTGCAGCAAAAGGACCAGCTAGTTATTGTTCTGCCTTACATTTTGGGTCGTGTCTCCGTTTAGGCGGCTATTATCCAAGGCAGCCAGCGTGTCGCTCTCATTTCACAGTCAATTTAGTCGTTAAAATACTTTGCGCTTGCCAGTGATGGATGGAGGAGGCAGATGCTCACTGCATGTACGTTTAATTAACTCTCTACTTTTTGGTCTTGGAATCAGCAGTGATGGTCGTTAGCCAGTAAACAATGTGGAACTAGAAGTCCCAAACTACCCTGCATAGTGGATTTGATTTAAATCAAGTAGATTTAAATCACTAGTAAAAAGGCTTGATTTAAATCATGTTTTTTAAAGAGCAACTGTCATCTCTGTCCCGCAGCGGCTCCTCTTATGACTCGCTGTTGACTCACCGTCAGTCCCATTCACTTTAATGCACCGGCTGGTGATGCGGCAGTGACACAACAAGGTGAGGGACATGGCGGCAGCAGGTGAGTGGATACCCGCTAACAGGCACTGCCATGATGGATCTGAAATGACAGGTACTCTTTAAATGTAAGGGCTCATTCTTGCTGGTGGTTAGACTCTCTTTAATATTTGCAAACAAAATTAAGGTTTCCTATTTAGAATAATAAGCTGTCAGGTTAGTAAAACAGCGATATCAGAACCGATTCAGTCATACAGATTGTGGTGTACATAGATTTGAAAAACAATAGGATAAGGGATTATTTCTGAACATTGTTTTATCTCATGGCTACTGTGAAATTGTGTGAATGCATCAATGCAGTGTATGTTATCTCAGCTTGGATTCATTGAATGAGTTTACCAAAAATGGAAATATTGCAGAATATACAGCCTTATGCTACATAACTAAGCTCCATTTCATGCTGAATAAACTAAATTATTAATGTATCTTAAATAGAAAACCATCTTTAGATGGATTTTTACTCCAAAAGCATTTTATTAAAATAAATTTGATAAAAAAGAAAAAAATGGATTTAAATAGAAAAAAAAAGATTTTTTAAATCATTGATTTATATCCACCCTGATATCCTGGCTGCTGGAGAGACTTGGGCTGCATTTACTTTTGACCTTAGCAAAAGGCCTGCATGGCAGGAGATGCTGCTTGCCTGTAAACAAAGGAAGCATGAGGAAGCTACAAAAACTCTGGCTTGTCTGTAAACAAAACCCTCATAATTTTATATTGTTTGTTGGTGCAACATTATCAGCGACACCTGCTCAGGTTCTTTGTTTTCTTGGTAGAATCAATAAAATGATAGTGTTTTTGATGCTTGATCATCTTGAACTGTTTTTAGTAGGGTGGAAAATAGTCAGAACTTCTGATAATAATTTTATTACTGCCGTCTTCACGTCCCAGTGAAAACTAGCTAAATTTTTTGTCCAGGTGTCAGAGAGAGGATGTGAGAAAAATTTTCCTAGTGGAGTCACAGAAATAAAAAGCTGACAAATATATTTGATCCGCCCCGTGTGTGTCCGTCGGCTCAGCGGGGATCATCTGTAAATCCCCGCTGAGCTGTCGGCGGACAGGGGGGTCCCCGCACACTGTGCAGAGACCGCCATGTCTTTCCTCCGCTCTCCCCTATGGTGAATCGGATGAATACGGACCGTGTGTCCGTATTCATCCGATCCGTTCTGCCAGACGGAAGAAAAATCCGCTAACGTCCACAATCCCATAGGGATGCATTACAAGTCCGTAAACGGACTTGTAAAAAACGGTCCGTTCGTCCACCCGTGTGAAAGGGCCCTAACTCAACTTTGCCTCTAAGCAGGCTGAGTTTATCGCAATTGTAATAATCAAAATGTGTGTATTCTGGGAATATGGTATAGCAGTCTTTGGCCTTCACATGGGCATATTATATTAATAAATTAGGTATTTTTCCCTCTACATCTGGGACAAGCTCGAAAGCATTTCCTTCATCCTTTTACCTTGCTGTCTTGTAAATGGGTATTGTTATTAAGTCCAGTGTATGATGATCTATATGCTTGAGTCCTGCTGAGCCGTTTCCTGAAGGTGAATAATCCCAGCAGGCTGGTGGAACTCCATGTGACTTCCTGACAGTCTGGAAATGATTGATGACTTGCATTTCAAGTGTAGAAAACCAAGTAAATCAAATGATTTATCCTTTTAATCAAAGTATTATGGTATATTATAGCCATTGTTGTGAGACCTCTGCCAGTGTGTAATTGTTCTATGATCCCCAAGTGTCAGTGTGTCACTGTTCTAATTCCCATGTGTCACCATGTAATTTTTATGGACTCCCAAGTGTCAGTGTGTTATAGTTCAAGGACTCCAAAGTTTTAGCCCTTCATTGTCCTTGAACCCCTAGAGTCAGTTTATCTTTATTCTGTTTTTCTAAAGTTTCACTGTGTCATTCTATTGGGACCCCAAATGTCAGTGTCATTATTCTGGGAACCCTAAGTTTCAGAATTTCATTATTCCAGAATTCCTAAGTGTTAGCGTGTCATTGATCTGGGATCTGCAAGTGTCAGTGTATCATTGTTTTGGAAACCCCAGCTGTCATTGCATCATTAAACTGAAATCCCCAATTGTTTGTCGTCGTTCTGCAATCTCCAAGTGTCATTATGCCAGTGTTCTGGGGCTCCAATTGTCATTCTGTCATTGTCCTTTACCCCCTAGAATCAGTTTGTCTTTATTATGGTTCTCTAAAGTATGAGTGTATCATCCTTCTGGAGCCCCAAGTGTTAGAAGGTTATTATTCGGGGGAACCAAGGTATCAGAATGATATTATTCCAGATCAATTGCCAGTGTATTTTTATTCTGAAATCTTTAAGCTTGCTATACACTAGTAAAACTGTGTTTAAAATCGTTCATTTTAGATGGGGTCGATCTTCTAATCATTGGTGGGTGGGGTCAAATTTGACATTTGTTTTTGACTGCAGTAACACGAAAATATATGGAGCAGGATGGAAATTTTTCTTGAACAATTTAATCACTAACTGTAAATGTGGTTTTCATTCAGTACTCGTTCCAAACTCTAATATTTAAAAAAAAAAAAATTTTGATATACCTTTGAGCAACATATGTAAAGCTGTTGAATGTACTGAGAATTTTGTTGCAAATTTTTGTGCGAATGCTCATTTAAAGATCTACTAGTGTATAGCCAGCTTTAAGTGTCAGTGTGTCATCCTTTTAGGACCCCCATATGTCACTGTGTCATTATTTTGGAATTCACAAGTATCAGTCTGACATTTTTCTGAAATCCTGCGGTGTAAGTATGTCATTGTTCTGGCATCCCCAAATGTCAGTCATTGTTCTGAGATTACAATGTGCTGCAACTTTGTGAAACCCAAAGGTTTGTGTTGATCGCCAAGTATTGCTGTGCAATTATCTTAGGTTCCTCAAGCAAACAAAAGATTTCCCAGGACGCTTACTAGCCAGCCTGCAAAATAATCCAAATTTACCCCTGTCTAACAGTGTACATTAAAAACACACGGTTTTGTATGCACACATTTGCAAATATATGTAAGCCGCAGTGCCCGCAAACAAAGAGCCTCATGCATAGGTCCCCAACTATCAGTTTCTTATTGTTCTGACAGACAGAGTGCTCTACTATACTTTTTAGCTTGTTACCTATTTTCCATTGTTGCCATAATACCAGGGCTCGACAAATCCCGGGCGCCAGGTCGCCATGGCGACTAGAAATAGGGTCCTGGCGACTTGGCTTGGAAGGGGGGCAAAAAAAAAAAACATTTTTTATTTTTTTTGTGAGCTGGCGTCATCTGGTGGTAAGCCGTTGGTATTACAAGTTATTACCACCAGATGTGTAAGCTGGCGCCATCTGGTGGTGGCCGTTGGTATTACAAGTTAAGCATTACAAGTTAAACAGCAATTCGAATGTAATTTTCACTATTTCACTGCCATCTTCTTCCCTCTAATTAGAACCCCCAAACATTATATATATATTTTATCCTAACACCCTAGAGAATAAAATGGCGATCGTTGCAATACTTTCTGTCACGCCGTATTTGCGCAGCGGTCTTACAAGCGCACTTTTTTGGGAAAAAATTACACTTTTTTTAATTAAAAAATAAGACAACAGTAAAGTTATCCCCATTTTTTTAATATTATGAAACATAATGTTACGCCGAGTAAATTGATACCCAACATGTCATGCTTCAAAATTACGTCCGCTCGTGGAATGGCGACAAACTTTTACCCTTTAAAATCTCCATAGGCGACGTTTAAAAAATTCTACAGGTTGCATGTTTTGAGTTACAGAGGAGGTCTAGGGCTAGAATGATTGCTCTCGCTCTACCAATTGCGGCGATACCTCACATGTGTGGTTTGAACACCGTTTACATATGCGGTCGCTGCTCACGTATGTGTTCGCTTCTGCGCGCAAGCTCGTCGGGACGGGGCGCGTTTTCTGGCTCCTAACTTTTTTAGCTGGCTCCTAGATTCCAAGCAAATTTGTCAACCCCTGCATAATACAATACCCCAGACCTGGTGAAATCTGTTTAAAAATTGCAATAAGCGTATATTGATTGGTTTGTGCAAATGTTATAGCATCTACAAAATAGGGGATAGATTTGTCATTTTTATTTTTCAATTATTATTTTTCCATTAGTAATGGTGGCTATCTGTGATTTTTATTGTGACTGTTATATTGCGGTGGACACATCAAACACTTTTGACACTATTTTGGGACCATTGTCATTTATACAGCGAACAGTGCTATACAAATGCACTGATTACTGTGTAAATGACACTAGCAGGGAACGGGTTAAACGCTAGGGGGCAACAACATCACAGAGATCACTTCTCCTGATGACAGGGAGCAGTAGATCCCTGTCATGTTGCTAGGAAGAACAGGGAAATGCCTTGTTTCGCCTGCCTATGATCCGTTATAGGCAGGCCAAATATTGTGGCGATATGGCAAACTTCTGCAGCTTTTCTGTAATTAAAAATGTATTTTTATATGTAAATTTAATACAGTATTACTATCTACAATCCGTGGCATAGCCAGGATTCCACCACTAGCCAAACAACTTGTAATGGGTTTTTTCTGGTACAGCACGTGTTCCTTGCATGTGTTTCCAGTGGGCTGACATGAACCTCTTTCAGGGAAAAATAAAAAGTATTGCTTTTGGACGCCATCTTGATTATTTAATCAAGTTTCCTGTTCACAGAGCCAAAGTGACTTGTATGAGAATCCACAAACCCAATCCATACTGTCCTGGTGTCATAGGGTTGTCCAGCTAGAGGAGCCTGGGCCAGATGTTGCACGGCCTTTTTTTTTTTTTATTATTAATTTGTTCTTCCAGATTTCCTGAAAGGCTGTATTTGGTGACATCACCTTTCTGAGTCACATCCAGCCTGCAAACTTTATGGTAGCAGAAACACTGCCTATGTTATGCAACTACTTGTACAGCATTGCTCCAGATGACCTTGGGGCTGACCATGGTTTTTACAGGGTGTAGTAAAATAGTGTGTACTGTAGAGGGGCGAAAAGGGTGCTAGATCTCCTGGCCTGAAACAAATGGCAGAGAATAGCTTTCTGAAAGTTTATAAGTGGAAACATTTTGTAGCAATAACAACTCATCCAGCAAGTGATTTCATTTCTTGGATCCCATTAAAATTCTTTAAACTACAATTTCAACGCCAACTTTTTCTTTTAGTTTTGCAGAGTGGGGAAAGGTCAGAACCTCTGACTGTTTTGTTTCTTTTTTCTTTATTATGTCCCAATTGAGGAGATTTCTTCTCGCTTCCTGTCTGGTGACACAACAGGAAGTGAGGGAAAACACACCAATGGACACACAAACCGCAGTAAAACTTTTGAAGATTCTTAACCCTCCCTATTTTGTTCAAAATTGTGACTGGAGTTCTGCTTTGTTTTTTTAAGTTTTTGCTTAAAAAAATAAAAGTTTGTTTAATTGAACATAAAATGTATATTGCGTTATTTTTGGTGTATATTGCGTTATTTTGGTATATTTTTTGCCATTACAGTCTTATTCTTTTTCCTGCTAATGCAGTACCACCCATCCGTCCTGTTTAATGTGTGCACAATATACAGTTACAGCTGATTAAAAAGCAGGCAGAACCAGATAGGTTTGAGAAGAAGGGAAATCAGTGAGAGATAAGTGACGTAATATATGAGTTGTGAGACTGCAAACTGTACCCCTCCCCCCGGGCCTGTACGATAATTTAATATAAAATGTTGGATGAAATCCCTTCCTCTTTGGCCCTGATTTATTACTATGTTGGTGAATGTTCCTTTTTATAAGGACTTTTATTTCAGTTTTGGGCGGATGCCATTTGGCTGAACCCTTGCACCAGCTTCATATAATCTCTCAAAGTCTTTATGCCCCCAGCTTCCACCCCCTGAGAACTATTATGAGAAGTCTCTACTCATCCACAGGTTGTGCTTATGTTGAGCTAAAGACACAGGTGGAGGAGTATAATTAACCAAGAGATAAGAAGTGGGTAAATTGTGCCCACCCTACTCCACCTATAAATTACATACAAAAAAAAAATTCCACTTCAAATAATTGATTAATGTAGCAATTGAAGTATAATATTTACACATTCCCTTTGGTATCAGGAAATTAAAAATAGGCCTCTGCAGTCTCTGTCTGCTTAACATCACTGTGACATTTACTCACTCAAAAACAGACATTAGCAAGATTGAGAATTTTTTTTTTTTTTTCACAAAAAAAGATTGAGAATTTTTATTCCCATAATTCTCTTGAAATTTTTACCAAATTTCACCATATTGCCAAAATGCAATGGAATCAATAGGGAATGGAAAATGTAGGTGTCTGTTGCTGGGTTGTGAGGATGCAGTGGGCTTTAAATTGCTCCTGAAGGTTTATGGACGATTCTTTCACCGATCCTGTACTTGTTTTTGTGCCAAAAAAAAGCCTCTCTACCATATTCTTAAAGTTATTTTTAAAGCAAATGTTACCTTCTGTAAGCAGCTCAATTTGCAAAATTCCTGTCCTGCTTTGATGAAATGAATTTTGCCAATACCTTTCCGCAGAACTATATGCGTGAAAGATCAGCTTAAAGTGGAGTTCCACCCATAAATATAACATTACATCAGTAGTTTAAAAAAAATGTCATTAGTCCTTTAAGAAAAATTTTTTTTTTTTTAAATGCCTTCAAAGTGTTGTTGCTAGGCAGAATAGTTAATCTTCCCTCTTCCTGCACCTAGGTGCTTAAGCTTCCTAACCTACACCGCACAGACTCCTGGGAATGTAGTGGGTGTAACTTTCCAGGAGTCTGTGCACTCGCCAGTCTCGAAGAATCATGTGACTTGGACAGTACAGGTGCTGAAACCTGATCTGAAACCCAATACACTGCTTGTGCAGCACTGAGCATGTGCGAGATCTGCAAGGCTGAAATCCAGGAAGTCATACAGTCTGGCTTCATGATGCCCACACTTAAGATGGCCCCAGTCAATTCCTATTTTATAAAGTGTCTAAATGCTGTAACAACCTAACAAAACGGACCTTAGTTTACAGACTTACTTTACTAGAATACATTAAGCTTGTGTATTACAGGGGTATTTATATTTAAAAAGTGAAATTGTGGCTTTAAAGTGTCACATTCGATTATCTTAGATTAAAAGGGAAACATTTTACATTCCATTCATCACCTCTTCATCTTTGTCATCAGGTCCCTCCGAAATGACAGCGACAATGAGATACAACAGGCGGCCAACATGTCCAGATGCTTCGATGGCCACCAACATGCCAACCCCACCGGTCTCCCGCCACAGGAAGAGCCGCAGCTTAGGAAACAAGTGGGTCATTTGCTTAGTGTGGGACTGAGTTCATATAATTGTATGAATGAGGAAAGGTTGGAACTTCTGACAATGTTTTCATTGCCATCTGTGTGTCTTTCTGTCTCAGTGACAACCTCATCGCTTATTTCTATTACAGTTGTCACAGAAACCAGAAGTGAGGGGATTGCCTCTCTAATGGGTCTAAGACCAAAGTAGAGACCTGGCAGAAGGTTCATCTTTTCCATACATTATCCGCAACTAAAACATAGCTGGATTTGGGCTTTAAAATACTGCTAATATAACTACCTGAATTCTATCTTTGTTATCCCAGCATACCAAATATCTGACTGAATCTGGGAGTGATCTCCAGTGTAAGCAGGCAGGTAGTAGCACATTGGCAGCATTGTCATGTTAAAAGGTTCTTAGTCTACTGATAGGGAGGACCTCTGCATTGTGATGACTACTAAAGTGTTGTCACCCTCTGCTTAGGCATTCTGGCAATTGAAAGATTGTCTGAATAAAAATTAGGGCTGTTACTGATTACAATTTTCGTGTTCGATTAATCGATTTTTTTTTAAATCGATTAATCGACTAATTTTGATTAATTATAACGCACATACAGGTCCAACTACTTTTAGCTGATCTCCTTGCAAGCTGATTCCCAGTGCAGCTACCAACAACTGGAAAAATGGATAGCAGGATACAAAAAACACACAAAGGCAGCGCTCGATGGGAATCGCATTAAAGCTTTTATAATCTTCAAGTAGGTAACAAAATAAAATAAATATTGCACTCGAGATAATATCGATGTAGCTACATAAACTGTAAAAATGGTGCGAGCAATACCAAACTGTAGCAAAAGCAGTCATAAAAACATGCAGCCAAGTATGATACTGGTATAAAATGTGTACAACGATACCACTGCTGAATCCAGATGAGGAGGGGTTAACATCAGTCGTCGGCATGTAGATGTCCCACGAAGGGAACTATCACAACTGCCAGTGGATGGCTGTAGAATCCCAGGTTGATAGAGGGAAGTGTAACAGCCCTTGCATGTGGCAGATAGTAAGGTCCCGCAGATATGAAGGCACAGCAAAGGAGCCCTTCAGATGGACACGGCAAGCCTCGCCGGTTTCCGTGACGTCACCGGATCTCCAAAGGAACTCCCTGAAGACCCGGAAGCCGGCGGAGAGGTGAGTACCGATCAAAAGAATTTACGATTAATCGAGGAATTAGTAGTTAAAGCGGGGGTTCACCCTGTTAAAAAAAAAAAAAATGTTTTTTTTTTATTAGACCATTACATTCGGCATCGTAGCGCGAGCTACGGTATGCCGGTCTTACATTTTTTATCCCCGTACTCACTGTGCTATGGCTCATTGAAGATTCCGGGGAATGGGCGTTCCTATGGTGAGAGAAGGTGATTGACGGCCGGCCCTGGCACGTCACGCTTCTCCGGAAATAGCCGAAATAGGCTTGGCTATTCACGGCGCCTGCGCATAGCCTGTGCGCAGGCGCCGTGAAGAGCCGAGACCTACTCCGGCTGTCTTCGGGGAGCGTGACGTGCCAGAGCCGGCCGTCAATCATCCTCCCTCTCCATAGGCACGCCCATTCCCCGCGGGAGTCGGATTCTTCAATGAGCGATAGCACAGTGAGTACGGGGATTAAAAATTTAAGACCGGCATACCGTAGCTCGCGCTACGATGCCGAATTTAATGGTCTAATGATGTGAAGGAGGGTGAACCACCGCTTTAATTTCCATAGCCCTAATAAAAATAGAAACATATTTTAGCAGATTAAAACATTCCATATGTGTTCCAGATGTCTGTTTGGCTGCAGTTTTACCATAAAGCCCTCCGATAGTTAAAAAAAAACATAGATTTAAAAAGGGTTAAATGCTTGTTGTGAATAGTGTTAGAGGAGAAATACCTTTTATCCTCACTCCATTAAGGTCCATCCAGCGCTGCAACAAGTTTCCTATAGTTGCCTCTATAGGCCCAAAAGGGGAGATGGTATTCCATCACCTCTACATACAATAAAGGGTTAATGTCCTTGTATTGTATGTGATTACTCCAAACTTAAAGGCAGAGGATGAGAGGGCTGGAGCAGGGAGACAGATACGTAATACAGCCAGCACTGCACCCCCTCTAGACATAAGCATTTAAAGTGGTGGTCTGCCCACCACTTCAAAAAGTAAAAGCCTGCAGCTACACATACTGCAGCTGTTGACTTTTAAGTCCAGCGATGTCGGCACCCGCAGCTGATGTTTCATCAGCTGTCGGGTGCTGCCATTGCGGGTAAGGGAACCTGGCAGTGTAGCCTTATGGCTTCATGCCAGGAACCCTACTGCGCATGCACGAGGCTCAGCTTCTCTCTATTGACCCGGCGGCGGGGGAAGGAGGAGGGAGCCGAGCGGTGACGTCAATAGCCGCGGCGCAGGATCCTGGAAGTGGGGACAGGATACCTGTGAAAGACAGGTATCCCCCCCCCCCCCCAGAAAGGTGCCAAGTGTGGCACTGGAGGGGGGAGGAATCGGATGAGTGGAAGTTCCACTTTTTGGTGGAACTCCGCTTTAACCCAGCAGGGGCCCACTGCAAGGATGATTTTTTTATTTTCCTGGCGTTGGGCTTTAAAGGAAAACAAAAATCAAAATGATTGCATTGCTGTCCCATATTTAAAATAGAAATCCAGCCTCCCACCCCGGCGTTCTAACATGTATGGTGACAAACCTGTGTAAGAAAGATGTATACACCTCCCTTTTTTTTTTATTCTATTCTGGTCCTGTCACGTGAACCAGCTCCCCTGTGTCAGTCAGCGGTGACTGCAGGGGAGAAAAGGGAGCACCAGCAATGGATGAGCATGGGATCCTATGGGTGATGTCACTGCTCCAGGCGTTACCAGCCTTTGTTGAGTGAGATTTACCAGCCTCCTCTCCCCTACAGCCGCTGCTGGCTGACACGGGATCAAGTGCTCAGACTGGAATGGGCTGAAAATATAAAGCTTTCTTGCACAGGTTAGGAAGCATAAGTGTTGGGAGAGGGAGCGAACATTTTTTATTTAGTCTGGAATTCTACTTTACGCATCCCTCCCTTTGGCAAGTTTACAGAACATTGTAGTTACAATAGCACATATAACTTCAGTTTAATCATAAAATATTGAATACTGTGTGATAAATAAGAAAGGGAAAATTGGCTGCAACATTTGACTGTCCTCTGGTGGACATTATAAGCTACTGCAATTCACATTTTCATAGTTTAGTTTACCTTTTGTAAAAAGGTAAATAAATGCACATGTATTTTCAGGTGAAAAATTGGTTTCCATGGAGCCTGCAGAGCATTGCACATGTGATCAGTAATTTTAACGCAGTGATACTTAATGTTATAAGCAACCATTTGTTATGAATGTGATGGCCACAACTAATTACATTGTACAGATGGCTGCGATTGGCCCTGTCTGTACCATGTGATCACTGCGAGCAGCACAATAGTACACAATGAATAGCTATGAATGGAAGCCATCCATTGTGTACAATTACCATGTGATCTGCTGTGATTGGTCACAGGATCACGATACTGACAGCGGCCCGGTACTCTGATCTGTCATCCTCTGTGTCCAGTGGACATAGCGCATGATGATCGCACGGCAGCGTGGCCCATTTTGGGGAGAACGTCATATGATGTCCACCCAGAATGAGAGCGCTCCTGCTCGGCTGTCATATTACAATAAGCCAGGCAGGAAGCAATTAAGAACTACGAGCCGTCTGCCGCAATGGCAGATGGGACTAGTAGTTCATTCATTAACAGATCGCAAATTTTAAAATGTGACACCTGGTATGGGGAGAGGATCCCATGCCTGCTGTCACAGTGGGGGATCAGGGGGGTGAGTGGGGCTGCTGCATTAGTAACAGGTTACATGCTACAGTAGATATAAAATGTCTACACATATCTTTAATTATCAGGTGTTTGGGATGTCAAAAAATGAGATAAAGATTAATAATTTCAGATTTGTTTCCACTTTTTAATGTGACCTATAAACTGTACAACAAACTGCAATTGTTTAGGTGGAGGGAAGTAAAAATAAAATAATATGGTTGCACCCTTAAACTAATACTTTGTTGAAGCACCTTTTGGTTTTATTACAGCACTTTTTTGAGTATGAGTTTATCAACCTGGCACATCTTGACCTGCCAATATTTTCCCACTCTTCTTTGTAAAAACACTCCCAATCTGTCAAATTGCGAGGACATCTGCTGTGCACATCCCTCTTCAGATCACCCCACAGATTTTCAATTGGATTCAGGTCTGGGCTCTGGCTGGGCCATTCCAAAACTTAAATCTCCTGGTAAAGCCATTCCTTTGTTGATTTGGAAGTATGCTTCGAGTCGTCATGCTGAAAGATGAAGTTCCTCTTCACGTTCAGCAGAAGCTTGGAGGTTTGGTGTCATAATTGACTTGTATTTGGAACTGTTCATAATTCCCTCTACCTTGACCTGTTACAGGTGAAGAAAAAACAGCCCCAAAGCATGATGCTGCCACCACCATGTTTCGCTGTGGGCATGGTGTTCTTTGGTGACGTGCAGTGTTGTTTTTGCGCCAAACATATTTTTTGGAAATAAGGCCAAAAAGTTCAACCTTGGTTTCATCAGACCATAACACATATTCCCACATGCTTTTGGGGGAGTTCAGATGGGTTTTTGTAAAATGTATCCAGGCTTTAGATGTTTTTCTTGGTAAGAAAAGACTTCCGTCTTGCCACTCTACCCCATAGTCCAGACATATGAAGAATACGGGGGATTGTTGTCACATGTACCACACAGCCAGTACTTGCCAGATATTCCTGCAGCTCTTTTAATGTTGCTGTAGGCTTCTTGGCAGCCCCCCTGACCAGATTTCTTCTCGTCTTTTCATCAATTTTGAAAGGATGTCCAGTTCTTGGTAATGTAACTGTTGTTACATATTTTCTCCACTTGAAGATGACTGTCTTCACCGTATTCCATGGTATATCATTAGGCATTAGCCTTGGAAATTCTTTTGTACCCTTCTGACTGATACCCTTTTAACAATGAGATCCTTCTGATGCTTTGGAAGCTCTCTGTGGACCATGGTTTTTACTGTAGGATGCAACTAAGAAAATGTCAGGAAATACCTACTAGAACAGCTGAACTTTATTTGGGGTTAATCAGAGGCACTTTAAATGATGGCAGGTGTGTTCCACCCTGAATTGCTTTTTTCAAGAATCTGACTTTTTTAAACCTATAAAGAAACCTTTGGAGGAATTTTCTTTTTTATACTTACCAGAAATGCCCTGTTGCTATGTAGTACTCCTAATCTACCACTTCCTGGTCCGCGGTGCTCCTCATGACTTCCTTCCTTGCCTGTGCTCCTGGGAAATGATGACACATCATTTCCCAGGAGTCTCTGGGCAGTACTGTTATCAAAAATAGCGTTTTTTCTTGACAGGAAATTATGCAATTTTAGGCGGATTACAGTGTTGAGATGTGTTTGTTGCCATATCAACGGGGCGGACCTTCCTCCGTTGCCGCCCGTTGTTGTGGCAGCTTTAGCAACAATCAACGCTACAGCCGCTGGTGAATCGCGCATGCGCAAGATTGGTTATTACCCAGCATGCACCTCTCCCAACAGGATGGAAAAACTTGTGAGTAGTAATTTAATATTTTAGCAACATCCTTTTTTTTAATTGTATAATCGTTTTTTTTATTTAAAGCGGAGGTTCACCCAAAAAATAAATTGTTAACATAACATTACATTCAGCCGAGTTGTCCTAATGACAATCGGCTGTTTTTTGTTTTTTTTTGTACATACCGTATTTTCACCTGCGCTTCCGGGTATGTCTTCTGCGGGACTGGGCGTTCCTAATTGATAGGCTTCCGACCGTCGCATACTGCGCGTCACGAGTTGCCGAAAGAAGCCGAACGTCGGTGCGCAGGCGCGTATAGAGCCACACCGACGTTCGGCTTCTTTCGGCAACTCGTGACGCGCTAAATGCGACGGTCGGAAGCCTGTCAATCAATTAGGAACGCCCAGTCCCGCAGAAGACATACCCAGAAAAAAAAACAGCCGATTGTCATTAGGACAACTCGGCTGAATGTAATGTTAAAAATGAATTTTTGGGTGAACCCCCGCTTTAAGAATGAATTATGCACAGATCATTAACCACTTCAATACTGGGAATTTTCACCCCCTTCCTGCCAAGGCCATTTTTCAATTGAATGACAATTGTACGGCCCTAAGACGTGGCTCCTAAACAAAATCGACGTTCATTTTTTCCCCACAAATAGAGCTTTCTTTTGGTGGTATTTGATCATCTCTGCGGTTTTTATTTTTTGCGCTATAAACAAAAAAAATGAGCGACAATTTGGAAAAAAAAACAATATTTTTAACTTTTTGCTATAATAAATATCCCAATAAAAAAAAAACTATTTATTTTTCTCAGTTTAGGCTGATACGTATTCTTCTACATATTTTTGGTAAAAAAAATAATTGCAATGAGCGTTTATTGATTGGTTTGCGCAAAAGTTATATCGCCTACAAAATAGGGGATAGATTTATGACATTTATTTTTATTATTTTTTTTTTTACTAGTAATGGCGGCGATCTGCGATTTTTGTCAGGACTGCAATATTGATCAGACACTTGATTCGATTTTGGGACCATTCACATTTATATTCACATTTATACAGTGAAACAGTGCTATAAATATGCACTGATTACTATACAGTGGATACGGAAAGTATTCAGACCCCCTTAAATTGTTCACTCTTTGTTATATTGCAGCCATTTGCTAAAATCATTTAAGTTAATTTTTTTCCTCAATGTACACACAGCATCCCATATTGACAGAAAAAACACAGAATTATTGAAATTTTTGCAGATTTATTAAAAAAGAAAAACTGAAATATCACACAGTCTTAAGTATTCAGACCCTTTGCTCAGTATTTAGTAGAAGCACCCTTTTGATCTAATACATGAGTCTTTTTGAGAAAGATGCAACAAGTTTTTCGCACCTAGATTTGGGGATCCTCTGCCATTCCTCCTTGCAGATCCTCTCCAGTTCTGTCAAGTTGGATGATAAACATTGGTGAACAGACATTTTTAGGTCTCTCCAGAGATGCTCAATTGGGTTTAAGTCAGGGCTCTGGCTGGGCCATTCAAGAACAGTCACAGAGTTGTTGTGAAGCCACTCCTTCGTTATTTTAGCTGTGTGCTTAGGGTCATTGTCTTGTTGGAAGGTAAACCTTCGGCCCAGTCTGAGATCCTGAGCACTCTGATGAAGGTTTTTGTCCAGAAAATCCCTGTACTTGGCCGCATTCATCTTTTTCTCGATTGCAACCAGTCATTCTGTCCCTGCAGCTGAAAAACACCCCCACAGCATGATGCTGCCACCACCATGCTTCACTGTTGGGACTGTATTGAACAGGTGACGAGCAGTGCCTGGTTTTCTCCACACATACCGCTTAGAATTAAGGCCAAAAAGTTCTATCTTGGTCTCATAAGACCAGAGAATCTTATTTCTCACAATCTTGGAGTCCTTTAGGTGTTTTTTTTTAGCCATTCTGCCATAAACCCCCGACTGGTGGAGGGCTGCAGTGATGGTTGACTTTCTACAACTTTCTCCCATCTCTCGACTGCATCTCTGAAGCTCAGCCACAGTGATCTTTGGGTTCTTCTTTACCTCTCTCACCAAGGCTCTTCTCCCCCGATAGCTCAATTTGGCCGCACGGCCAGCTCTAGGAAGGGTTCTGGTCGTACCAAACGTCTTCCAATTAAGGATTATGGAGGCTGCTGTGCTCTTAGGAACCTTAAAGCGGGAGTTCACCCATTTAAAAAAAAAAAAAAAATCTCCCCTTAGCTTCCTGCTCGTTCGGTCTAGGGGAATCGGCTATTTATATTAAAATATGTGCAGTACTTACCCGTTTTCGAGCTGCATCTTCTTCCGTCGCTTCCGGGTATGGGTCTTCGGGAGCGGGCGTTCCTTCTTGATTGACATTCTTCCGAGAGGCTTCCGACGGTCGCATCCATCGCGTCACTCGTAGCCAAAAGAAGCCGAACGTCGGTGCGGCTCTATACTGCGCCTGCGCACCGACGTTCGGCTTCTTTCGGAAAATCGTGACGCGATGGATGCGACCGTCGGAAGCCTCTCGGAAACCTGTCAATCAAGAAGGAACGCCCATTCCCGCAGCCCATACCCGGAAGCGACGGAGAGGATGCATCTCGTAAACGGGTAAGTACTGCACATATTTTAAAATAAATAGCCGATTCCCCTAGTAATAACGAGCAGGAATCTAAGGGGGAAAAGTGCCCTCTAAGGGTGAACCCCCGCTTTAAGTGCAGCAGAATTTTTTTTGTAACCTTGGCCAGATCTGTGCCTTGCCACAATTCTGTCTCTGAGCTCTTCAGGCAGTTCCTTTTAATCTCATGATTCTCATTTGCTCTGACATGCACTGTGAGCTGTAAGGTCTTATATAGACAGGTGTGTGGCTTTCCTAATCATGTCCAATCAGTATAATCAAACACAGCTGGACTCAAATGAAGGTGTAGAACCATCTCAAGGATGATCAGAAGAAATGGACAGCACCTGAGTTAAATATATGAGTGTCACAGCAAAGGGTCTGAATACTTCGGATCATGTGATATTTCAGTTTTTCTTTTTTAATAAATCTGCAAAAATGTCAACAATTATGTGTTTTTCTGTCAATATGGGGTGCTGTGTGTACATTGAGGGAAAAAAAAGAACTTATATTGTAGCCATTTGCTAAAATCATTTAACAAAGAGTGAAACATGTAAGGGGGTCTGAATACTTTCTGTACTCGCTGTAAATGTTACTGGCAGGGAAAGGGTTAACACTAGGGGGCGATCAAGGGGTTAATGTGTTCCCTAGGGAGTGATTCTTACTGTGGTGGGAGGGGACTGACTGGGGGAGGTGACCAATCTGTGTCCCATGTATAAGGGACAAACCATCCGTCTCCTCTCCCTGACAAGGACATGAATCTCTGTGTTTACACACAGAGATCCACGTCCCTGGCTCTGTGACGAGCAATCGTGGGTGCTCAGCGGACATCGCAGCCGCCGGGCACACACATCGGGTCCCCAGTAATGCGGCGAGCGCACACACTCCACACTGCGGGAATCCGTGGACGTCATATGACGGTCAGCTGGCTGGAGGGACGAAGGGTTCCTGCGGTCGTCTTATGACTATAGGCCAGACGGGAAGTGGTTAAAAAAAATGGCCGGAACTCCGCTTTAAATCGGTTGTAAACCCCCAAAAAATTAAAAAAATAAAAACCTGCAAGACTAAGGCATAATGAGCTAGTATGACTAGCATAATAGCTCATTATGCATTTACTTACCTTAGATCGAAGCCCCCGAAACCGTCCTCGTCTTCCCCTCTAGCCGCAGACATATCTCAAGGAGGTTACTTCCGGGTATCGCCGCTCCGCCGCTGTGATTGACCTGGAGCAGCGATGACGTCACTCCGCGCATGCGCACGGAAGCCGTCATTCATTCAGAAAACCAGCATTCTCAGTGCACCTGCGCCGTTGTATACGGTGTGAATGCGCCGTTGTATACGGTGTGCATGCGCCGTAGACAATGGTGCATTCTTTTTGGCAAATATCTCCTAAATCGTGTAGGTTTAGGAGATATTGCAAACACCTACAGGTAAGCCTTAATCTAGGCTTACCTGTAGGTGAAAGTTATAATGGGAGGGTTTACTTTTAACGAGTTTGAATGTTATTGCTTAATTCTGAACACAGCTACATCCCCAGTTATATGTGCACACTTATGCAACCACATTATTTTTTATTTTTACTTCATCTACCCTAAAATATTTCAGTTTTGTTTTTAGTTGAGTTGTACAGTTTATAGGTCACATTAAAGGTGGAAAAAGTTCTGAAATTATTTATCTTGGTCTCATTTTTTTTACATCACAGAAACCTGACATTTTAACTGGGGTGTGTAGACTTTTTATATCCACTGTATACCCCTAACTATGAATGTAAGATAAAAAGGGGGGTAAAACTGCGCTACTATACAAAGGAACTAGAGGCAGCAGCTAACGTGCGATATACACAATAAGCAATAGAAAATAAAAAGCTGCGCCAAAGAACAAATTAACTCAATAATGGTTATAAACAAAATTAATGGATTGAGCCCAAAAAGTCTGTAGAAGCCAACGAATGCACTAAATGTTGGTAAAGCTGGTTGACACTGTTCATTGAACTGTAGGTGAAGACTCCATAGAAGTTAGCACATCAAGTTATACTTCCGAACCTCTAAACCACCAGGTGACATGCATACAATCAGTGTCAGCCCTCCACCGCAATAGTAAGCAGCTTACCAGATGGCAAGCTTTTCAGACGTTTGGCTACAACCCAGCCAGGGCCTTTTGATGCCTCAGGGACACTGGATGGAACAATTCGTCTCGATACGACTCTCCAGGGCTCATAACATAAAACCTCCCAGCGGTAAACTGCAAACCAGCCACAGACTACGGCTCCCCCAGAGTGACGAGTGGATCGATAGCCTCCCAATTATGGATCTCCGATGGATCCTCCTCGCTCACTCCTGCAAGTCTGCTGCGGTTTCTGTCCGTCTCCCTCCTAGACTCGGCTTCCTCCTCCGAACCTCCTCGGAGGAGGAAGCCGAGTCTAGGAGGGAGACGGACAGAAACCGCAGCAGACTTGCAGGAGTGAGCGAGGAGGATCCATCGGAGATCCATAATTGGGAGGCTATCGATCCACTCGTCACTCTGGGGGAGCCGTAGTCTGTGGCTGGTTTGCAGCTTACCGATGGGAGGTTTTATGTTATGAGCCCTGGAGAGTCGTATCGAGACAAATTGTTCCATCCTGTGTCCCTGAGGCATCAAAAGGCCCTGGCTGGGTTGTAGCCAAACGTCTGAAAAGCTTGCCATCTGGTAAGCTGCTTACTATTGCGGTGGAGGGCTGACACTGATTGTATGCATGTCACCTGGTGGTTTAGAGGTTCGGAAGTATAACTTGATGTGCTAACTTCTATGGAGTCTTCACCTACAGTTCAATGAACAGTGTCAACCAGCTTTACCAACATTTAGTGCATTCGTTGGCTTCTACAGACTTTTTGGGCTCAATCCATTTATTTTGTTTAAAACCATTATTGAGTTAATTTGTTCTTTGGCGCGGCTTTTTATGAATGTAATATGTTACTAAAGGTGAATTTATCCCTTTAACTACTTGCGTACTAACCTGTAATACCCCTTCATTACCAGCCCATTTTTCAGTGCTGTGACTGTTGCATATCAGTAATTGTCAAACTCTATACCCAAATACATTTTCTATCTTTTGTCCTCTTCATTGTTACCATTATCTTTTGTCCTCTTCATTGTTACCCCTATCTTTAGCCAGTGTGCAGCAGCCACCAATGAGGACTGTAGAATGTGGTTCCACCCTGACCTCCTGTGCTCTTGGTGAGCACCTGCTGACTCCCACCACCAGGAGGCATCAGATGGGAAGCATATATACAGTGGCCTGAGGGGACACCCTGCACCACAGGGAGAGTAGAGAGAGCCACAGGCAGACCTTTAGCTGGGCTCAGGCCCCCCTACTGACCTAATGGGTGTCGGGCTGCATACAGAAGGACCACTTGTCATGTTCAAGGATAAGGAAGAAAAAAAGGAGGATTTTTGTGACTGGATAATTGAAGTCAGAACAATGTACTCGCTGAGCTATGTAAGTGAATATTTTCTTTGCTAAGTGAATTTTTACTTGGCTTAGAAAATGACGTAAAGTTGTGTGGACTTCAATTATTGATGATTTGAGTATTCTTTGCAAAGAGAATTTCTTACTTTGTGTATCCTGCCTCTTGTGGCAGCTTTGTGTACTTGGATTTTAGTATAACAAAGAAGGATGGCCAAGAGCCCAATTTTTTTTATTTCCACTATATACAGGCATACCCCGCTTTAAGTACACTCACTTTACATACACTCGCGAGTAAGGACATTCCCCCAAGTGTAAAGTGCCTTACAAGTACTGTACAGACATTTTGCAGCCGCACTAGAAGGAGCTGAAGCTTCGAGAGCATAGTCCGCCCTGTTCCAGTGTGCCCCTGACACCCCCACTACAGCCCCTGAGACCTCAACTACAGCTCCTGACACCCCAAATACAGCCCCTGACCCCCTACTAAACCCTAGAAGTGAAAAAAAGGTATTGTTTCACTTTAAGTACATTTTCATTTTACATACATGCTCTGGTCCCATTGTGTACTTAAAAGTGGGGTATGCCTGTACGGTATTCCAATGCATTCTTGGGGCTTTCCAATTCCCCCTTTATCACAGCTAGAGAAGTACAGAGCTTTTGAAGACAGACAAAAAAAGCTGGTACGTTATAGGAAATAAGAAATTTTGGACTCTTGGCAGTAAAAGCTGGCAGAGGTTCTAATTGTTACCCACTTTTCAAAACAATGAAAAAACTATTTTTGCTAAGGGACACTTTAAAGAAGGGGCCCCCTCTTACAAATGTCTAGTCCACTGACCTTTAAAACAAAGTCAATCATATGAAATCATACTACCCTGCCACTGACAATGCTGAACCTTTGTTGCATTGATTTCTCACAACCTCTGCAAGCCTGTCTTCCTGTTTTTAAAGTCCAACCACAAAGCCTGGCATATGAGACAGGACCAGGGTGTAACTATAGCCAAAGCACACCATATGCCCAATGTGATTTGTACATGTAGTAGCGTTTGGAAAATACATTTTGATATATAGAGTGTGTATATATATTAGTTTGGTAACTTCTGTATGATTGCTATGTGACATTCTGTATTACTGAAGGCATTTGAGGAGAAGACTAGAGGCCCTGCAACTGGGTGAGTACAGGACCTAATGTAGAAAATAATGGGATTTCATATGCGCCACACTAAGCGCACTGCTTTTTCTCCATGTCTCCAGCGTCATGTGTCAGTTCAGTGTTGTCGAAAGCAAGAGTGCCACTTTTCCATCTGAGAAACAACGCAGCCTTCTGGATGACAGTGTCCTTGAGTCCCAGAGTCCTGTCCGGAACAGCATACCATTGGCAGCGTTCACCAATGGGATATCGATTGGTAGGTCCAAACCACACCTCTCCAGTCCCCATACAGCTTGATTCTGACAGTGAAACAGTATGCATGGAACTTTAGTGTCACACCTGAATTTGTATAGCGTGTGACCTACGGGAAAAGGTACAAATAGATTATGCTTAAAAAGCAGTCGCCTTGCTGGGCAAAGTTCTAGTGCATCTGAACATGGCCCGGCTCCCCCCAACCTACTTAAAACGACTTTGCCAGTGTTCTCTCACTGCTCCTTCCTTCATTGCAGCTGGCAACGCTACTCGGTACTTCCGAGTATGGTGGAGCATGTGATCCTCTACCCTAGCGGCCAATTTCTAGCACTGAGCCACAGGGAGGGGAGCACAGGCAAGGCCAATCTCTTTGCAAAAACATGGTTACTTTTTTATCTCTTTATAAAGCAACCTGTGGTTTGTCTATTCAGGTTTGCTTTAATTTACTTCTCATCATAGTATATACTTAACTTTGCTCCATTCAGCATTGGGAGCCAAAAATATCTAGTACTTCCAGGTATGGAGAAGCATGTGTTTGTGCTGGGACACTCAACATCGTCACATGGGAAGTTTGTAGCCCTGTGTTCTCTGGTGGCTAGTAGCTTACACAGGGTTTTTTTTTTCAAGCCTCCAGGAGCGGAATATGGTGGAGTGTGTGAAAGGAAGGAACTGTGTGAAAATATAGGAACGTTTGTAAAGCAGAACTCCAGCTTTTTTTTTTTTAACCTTTGTGAGTGATGAAGGGCTAGAACTTCTGTTAGCTGCTAATGGGACCTGTCACTAGGACAGGGGGTTACCTGGGGGGGACCTGGACAGCAATAGGAACCTGACAGAAGTTCTACCCCTTCCCCTCTCTATCCATAAATGTTTTAAAAAGTCCTACTGGGAGTTTTTTCCTCATCACTCTCTGTGAATAATTTTTTTTTAAATTCCAACATCATTGTCTCTCTCTTATATTTATATATATATATATATATATATATATATGTATATGTATATATATATATATATATATATATATATATATATATATATATATATATATGAATATATATATATATATATTCTATGAAAGGACTTTTAAGATACCACTTACATGTTTGCAAGATCAACGATATATCATAAAATCTTAAACTAAAAATCTTATATTAATGAATAGTCTGGTGGGATTAATACTCGAGATATAAAAGGGAAGTCGTTTTATATTGGTGTTTCTCCATTTACAGGCTGTATATTTTCAGTAATTGTACAGTACTATTGTAAAGTTTATTTGAATGCTACTCGAAATTTTTATGGGCCAACTGTTCCATATTTTCTTTAGTTTATGCTATGAATTCTCATTCAACAAAAAATTAATTGGTATAGGAAAAAAGATTGTGATGCTTTAAGTCTGTGTGATTTGAGAAGTAAATTCCACTGACAGAGCAGAACAGTAAAGCATAGGCACTGTGTGCCATGGCCAATCGGGTCCTGCAAATACTTTAAAACACCAACTGTAAACATTTTAGGTATTCTATAGGCAAGTGTTGAGTGTAAGTCTTCCATGCACCTATGTGTCATATCTCTCCATGTGTTATATTTCTCACTTTCACGCCAACATAAGTGGTGGATTAGTGATACCTTCACACCTGCCAGCAGCCAGCGCAAAATTTATAAACGTATACACCTCTCCAAACAGAGGCTTGTACAAACATGCAGATTATGAATGTTCAGATGTGTACCCCAAGCTCTCACACTGCCAAGATTTAACGCTTTGGGTACAGGTGGCAATAGGAAAAATAAGTCCGTGAAATGCTGCAGACATCTGCCAAATTCAGGAAGTGTACTCACTTTGTATGATTATAAAGGAAAATTCAGAAGCCTTTTCTGACTGCTTCTGAGATGGCCCGGCAGCCTCTTGCCGGATGATTTTGTAGAGCAATATATAATCCTTTGCTCCAATTCAGTGGTCTCTGTCTGTGGCCATTTGCTTGTCTTTATCCAGCCCTTGGAACACTATTCCTCTTACTGATTCAAGGCAGTATTCCTCCCACTGACACCAATGATGGGGCACAATTCTTCCCACTGACACCGATGAGGAACTATTCCTTCCACTGATGGGGAAACTGTTTGTTCCATTGACACCAACAGTGGGCCTTTATTCTTACCTCTGATACCAATGATGGGGAACTATTCCTTCAGCTGCCATCAACAATGGGGACAGTTAATGGCAACCATAAGAAAGAAAGCTAGTCGAGCCAGTCTTGTGCGGATAAATAACCAGGAAAAAAAATCAATAAGATAAACCATGTATTGATTCATTATTATTACCATAAGATGATTGAAAAAACAGTTACAATTCTCCTTGCATAAATATATGACAATCAACTTGCTTTGGTGGTACCTTATGGCGGCGGCCAGAGATCTACTGGCTTATTGAAGATTTGGTGCAGTGGTGGAACCCTCATGCAACCCTACAAAATCAGGGAAGGGGAGGGTGAATCCAACTCATGTAGGGACCGGGAGATGATGTATAGCCTCAACCGAGTATGAGCGTGGCTGTTGTTTTGACCAAGTCAAGACAAGAGTTGCGCTCTCTCCTTGCTCCCCTCGGCGAAGGAGTGAGGTGGCCAGGGAAAGTTGCAGTGTCATTGGAGGGTGAAGTGGCCAGGGAGGGAAGTAAGGGTTTGTTATAATGGAAGTATAGTAGGTGTTTGTGATATTGTGTTTTTAGCACGACAGCATCGCGCTGATTCTCGGCGACATGGTGCCGAGATCTCGCCAACATCTCACACTCACTGGAATAGTGACAGCACATCCCAGCAAGCGCGTCATAGAAGCGACGGGAGATCCGACTTGGATTCCCGCCAATTCTACACGTGTGCGGCGTTTGTTATGAATCCTGAGGGGAAGTCCCCGCCGGATTTTAAATAAAAATCCGGCATGGGTTCCCCCCTCAGGAGCATACCGGGCCCTTAGGTCTGTTATGGGTTGTAAGGAGAGCCCCCCCTACGCCGAAAAAAACGGCGTAGGGGGTCCCCCTACAATCCATACCAGACCCGTATCCAAAGCACGCTACCCGGCCAGCCAGAAAAGGAAGTGGGGACGAGCGAGCGCCCCCCCCTCCTGAGCCGTACCAGGCTGCATGCCCTCAACATGGGGGGGTTGGGTGCTCTGGGGCAGGGGGGCGCACTGCGGCCCCCCCACCTCAGAGCACCCTGTCCCCATGTTGATGAGGACAGGGCCCCTTCCCGACAACCCTGGCCGTTGGTTGTCGGGGTATGCGGGCGGGAGGCTTATCGGAATCTGGGAGCCCCCTTTAATAAGGGGGCCCCTAGAAACCGGCCCCCCACCCTAAGTGAATGAGTATGGGGTACATCGTACCCCTACCCATTCACCTGCAAGAAAAGTGGTAAAAACACAAATAAACCACACAGGGTATTAAAATATTTTATTAGTCTGCTCCGGAGGCCTCCCCTGTCTTCTTTAGCTCTTTTACCAGGGTAGGCTTCTTCTTCCGATTTCCGGGGGTCTTCTCCTGCTCTCCGGGGTCTTCACCGCTCTTCTGTGACGTCTTCTCCGCTCCGGGGGTCTTCTCAGCTCTGGGGGGGTCTTCTTCTATATTCGCCGCTCTCCGCTCTTGACTCGGCGCACCCCGGTTCTTCCTCCCGCTGTCCGGTTCCTTCTCCTTCAGGGCTGGCCGCCGCTATACTGGCGGCGGTCAGTCCGCTCTTCTGTAACGTCATCTTCTTCTCTTCTCGTCTTCCGTCTTCTCCAGATGTTGACACGCCGGCCGGCTCTTCTCGCTGCAATGACGTGTGCCCGGCTTGCGTCGGATTTATATAGGCCTCACAGTCCCATCATGCTCTGTACCTACCCATGTGATACCTACCCACGTGGGTAGGTATCACATGGGTAGGTACAGAGCATGATGGGACTGTGAGGCCTATATAAATCCGACGCAAGCCGGGCACACGTCATTGCAGCGAGAAGAGCCGGCCGGCGTGTCAACATCTGGAGAAGACGGAAGACGAGAAGAGAAGAAGATGACGTTACAGAAGAGCGGACTGACCGCCGCCAGTATAGCGGCGGCCAGCCCTGAAGGAGAAGGAACCGGACAGCGGGAGGAATAACCGGGGTGCGCCGAGTCAAGAGCGGAGAGCGGCGAATATAGAAGAAGATCCCCCCAGAGCTGAGAAGACCCCCGGAGCGGAGAAGACGTCACAGAAGAGCTGAGAAGACCCCCGGAGCGGAGAAGACGTCACAGAAGAGCGGTGAAGACCCCGGAGAGCAGGAGAAGACCCCCGGAAATCGGAAGAAGAAGCCTACCCTGGTAAAAGAGCTAAAGAAGACAGGGGAGGCCTCCGGAGCAGACTAATAAAATATTTTAATACCCTGTGTGGTTTATTTGTGTTTTTACCACTTTTCTTGCAGGTGAATGGGTAGGGGTACGATGTACCCCATACTCATTCACTTAGGGTGGGGGGCCGGTATCTGGGGGCCCCCTTATTAAAGGGGGCTCCCAGATTCCGATAAGCCTCCCGCCCGCATACCCCGACAACCAACGGCCAGGGTTGTCGGGAAGGGGCCCTGTCCTCATCAACATGGGGACAGGGTGCTCTGAGGTGGGGGGGCCGCAGTGCGCCCCCCTGCCCCAGAGCACCCAACCCCCCCCATGTTGAGGGCATGCAGCCTGGTACGGCTCAGGGGGGGGGGGGCGCTCGCTCGTCCCCACTCCCTTCCTGGCTGGCCGGGTAGCGTGCTTTGGATACGGGTCTGGTATGGATTGTAGGGGGACCCCTACGCCGTTTTTTTTGGCGTAGGGGGGCTCTCCTTACAACCCATAACAGACCTAAGGGCCCGGTATGCTCCTGAGGGGGAACCCACGCCAGATTTTTATTTAAAATCCGGCGGGGACTTCCCCCTCAGGATTCATAACAAACGCCGCACACGTGTAGAATTGGCGGGAATCCAAGTCGGATCTCCCGTCGCTTCTATGACGGCTCTGTCTCCATCGCGGCAAGCCAGTTCGGCGCTGGCTCCCGCGATGGGGCTCGTAGGTGCTCAATCTCGCCGAGAAAGGGAGCGAGATTGACACAATATCGCGTTCACCTACTGTAGCTTAAGCCTCATACACACAATGAGAAAACCGGACAAAAAAATTCCACTTTTAACATGATCGAAGGGACATACACTGCAATTTTTCTCGTAGGATACAAGATTGTACGGTTTACGTTTAATTTGTACAGTTTTCGTGCAAAAATACAATTACATCACTTCTGAATTATTATTTTTTGCTCGTATGAGAATTTTTGTACTTTAGTGACCTAATCGCATTCCATATGGAGACTAGCATGCACACAGAAAAAAACAGACGATCATTCATCTGACAATCTCATTGTGTGTACAAGGCTTAAGAAGTAATAAGCTGTAGGCTAGGAGTGAGTCGATCAGGGAAAAATGCCCTGTGTTGGGGGGTATTTAACCCTTTCACGCCGAGCGTACGCATAAATGTGTCCTCGGCTTTCGGGGGTTATACCGGGATAATGCCTGCAGGCATCATCCTGGTACCGTTGTTTAGAGCCGGCGATTGGCTATCCAGACATAACAACCGATGCGGCTAAAAGCCGCTCTGCTTGGTATCTATTTACTCGGTGTAAAATCATCTTTCACATTATGCCAAAAAAATTGGGCTAACTTTACTTTTTCATTTTTTTTTAATTCATGAAAGTACATTTTTCCCAAAAATTTGCGTTTGAAACACTGCTGCACAAATACTGTGTGACAAAAAAAATATTACAACAATCGCCATTTTATTCTCTAGATTCTCTGCTAAAATATATATATATATAATGTTTGGGGGTTCTAAGTAATTTTCTAGCAAAAAATATGGATTTTAACTTGTAAACACCAAGGCCCAGATTCTCGTAGAATCGCGCAAAACTGTGCGGGCGTAACGTATCTCATTTACGTTACGCCGCCGCAAGTTTTACAGGCAAGTGCTTTATTCACAAAGCACTTGCGTGTAAAGTTGCGGCGGCGTAGCGTAAATCACCCGGCGCAAGCCCGCCTAATTCAAATTAGGCAGGTAGGGGGCGTGTAGTGATTTAAATTAAGCGCGTTCCCGCGCCGAACGTACTGCGCCTGCGCCGTCCCTAACATATCCCAGGGTGCATTGCTCCAAATGACGTCGCAAGGACGTCATTAGTTTCGACGTGAACGTAAATGGCGTCCAGCCCCATTCACAGACGACTTACGCAAACGACGTAAATTTTTAAATTTCGACGCGGTAACGACGGCCATACTTAACATTGGTTGCCCCTCATATAGCAGGGGCAACTTTCCACTGGGCAAACCTAACGTAAACGTCGTAACTTCACTGCGTCGACCGCGCGTACGTTCGGGAATTCGCGTATCTAGCTATTTTGCATACTCGACGGGGAAACGACGGAGGCGACACCTAGCGGACAAAAAAAATTTGCATTTAAGATCCGACGGCGTAAGAGCTTTACGCCTGTCGGATCTAATGGATATCTATGCGTAACTGATTCTAAGAATCAGTCGCATAGATATGACGGCCCAGATTAGGACTTACGACGGCATACATGGCGTTGCGCCGTCGTAAGCCCTTTGAGAATCTGGGCCCAAATGTCATAAATAGGCTTATGCATGAAAGGGTTAAGTTAGAAGGGAGCACTAAAACAGGAAGAGGGGGGGGGGGGTTTGCACTGTGGTCAGTGGGGAGAGTGAGGTAGAAGGAGCACTGTGACCACTGGGTGTAGTTGGGAGTCTCTCTCACTATATACTGTATATAATTCATCTTTTTTTATTTTGTTTTGAAATGCAAACAGAGCAGTCATAGCAGCTGTTTTGGGTCTACCTGTTTAGTGGCTTTATTTTTGGTTGGCTTTGGTCACCAAACACAAGTAGAGCTTAATACTGCATCTGTATTTTACATTTGATTATATTTCTTGTATTTTGTATCATAGGCAGTAGTGAAAGTTCAGAATTCAGTGAGGATGTGTCTTCTGTTCTTGACAGGTAAGCTCCAGTCAACTAATTTCTATTCTCAAGCTAAACAAATAAACAAAAAAGAGTTCCATTTACGCTGACTTTTAAGCCAGATAGTTATCTAATGTGAATATACATTGGTTACTATTTGATATGCATGTTAATACAAAGAATGGTTCGCTTAGGATTTGTTGCAATTATAAAAAAAAAAGCCATAGAACTATGCCGATTGTCCAGTCTGTCTATCAAGAATAACCCAACAATCTTATGGAGGTCTTTTAACTAAGGAGTTTTCCATATTTTGAAGAATTGCTATTTTGGCATCTGCACAATTGACACCTCTAGAGGAGAATATAAAGATGTGGATGAAAATGGTTGATGAAAGCGAAATTAAAGCTTTAGTGGAAGGTACAAACATTAGATGTCTTTTGCCAGTAAACCTTTTTTTGTCAGACAATTGGATTAATACTGAAGCAGGTTGAACAAGTTTTCCCATGTTACTGTGTTTGTCTCAGTGTAGCTTGTTCTCTTTGTTCCCCCTGGTGTTCCATGTGGTAACCTTGTAGCACGTCTTATGTTCTTTGTAAAAACACTCTAAATAACCCACAGCCACATTTTAGGTGGAGGTTTTGTGGCGCAAACCAGGAGGAACAGTGGATTGGTGGCCACAGCAACTAGACTCTAAGTTTCTATGTTCAGTGAATGAACAAGGAAGGGTCATCAGAATTAAAATATCATGTTATTCCAGTAGCTACCATTCATTACGACTGAGTGTCTATGGTTTTTCAGTCAGCATTGAGATAAGAACAACGATGCCTACCTCTATTTATACTTAAAATATAGAAGAAATACTTTAATGTATTTATTTATTAAAGGCCATCTAAAGTCATACCCCTTTCGTTTTGTAGGGTTAAAACCATGATCGCTTTTTTGCACCTGCACCTCTCTAGGGATAATTGCTTTCGCTTCCTGACCCATAGATTAAGGGGGGATTTTCCTGACAGTTCCCGCCTAGACAGTTGTCACAGGAAAAAATGTACCCCATTCAGAAGATTTTTTCTCTAAACCTGTTTGGTGGCAACTCAATCTTGGATTCAATCCCATTTTCATTCCTGGTGACATTGGTGATCAGGACAATTAGAGAGACTGAATCTTCCCAACCGTGACACAGAAAGCAATAAAAACCCAAACAGTGGTTCTAACCCCTCACCTCTCTATCCAAGCCTAAAAAAAAAAAATGTTACTTTAGTTATACTTTAACACACAATGATGCATTGTTTATATACATTTTTTATTTGCATGTATATTGACAAAAAAGGGCTATTAGTTCCCCTTATTAAAAAATTAATAAATACATTTTAAATTTTATATATATATATATATATATATATATATATATATATATATAAATAAAATAATATGGCTTCTGCTCTTTAATTATTATAGACAAGTGTTCCATTACAAAGTAGCTTCTAATTTCCAGTGATGGTGTAGTGTACAATGTAGGTTTTCACAAAGAGTTAAAAAAAAAGTAATCTTATCCTGGAGCCATAGTTGATTATACAGAATTTAATATCTCCTGTCTAATTACAGGTATTAGCAATATATATTAAAATTGTTCTAGTATTCCATTTCAATATATAGTATAAGCAAGGTTTCAAGTTTCTAGTAATGCTAGAGAACTAAATTTTGGTAATATTTGTGCTAGAACTGTGACATGGCCGTAGGTGGTCTGCAGTATAGATTAATTATGCTGCATGAGACGTTGTCAAGGAAATGGGTAACTATATACCACATACAGAAAGGAGCTGCTCACTTTATTTTTAGTTCATAGATGCGGTTTGTGTGGAGTTTGAATACTTATCTGGTACAACTCCTGCCACTGACAGTACAGCATAACCCTGCAAGTCACCCAGTGTTTTGCTGAAGACTGTGAAGTTCTCAAACTTTAATGGAGGGGGTCCATTTAATAACAGTTGTTTGGATTTTTTGCATGTGTTTTTTCTTTTAATGCATCGTGCACGGTTTGTCAAACTTACATTTAAATTTGCAAACAGGAGTCGTATGTATGCCACGCTGGGTCCCAACTGGAGGGTCCCAGTACGAAACTCACCCAGAAGTCGCAGCTGTGTGTACAGGTACATAGAGGTGGTGGGTTCTCTCCTTTTTAATAAGTTAATTCTTTAAGCTCACCTGTACTCTAGTAATAAACATAATGTGTTGAAAATAGGCACTGTTCAACCATTAATGAAGGTTTTAGTTTATTTTGGAAAGGTAACATTCAAAGTCTGTGTGCTATTAATACAGCACAGAGGGGAGAGTAGGGGTCAGAGACACAGTCCAGGACGCAGACTATCACTATATACCATATTCTAACCTCCTAAGTGCTACAAGGTAGCAGCATAACCAAATAAACCTGAAAATGTAATTCTGTGTCCCTCAATGTACAATTAGGAAATATAATATATATATATATATATATATATATATATATATATATATATATATATATATATATATATATATTCTGCCCTGATATATATCAACTGTGTAAAATATATATATTTATTTATATATATAAATTATATATACACAAACAGCAATATTTAGGCAACTTACAGAGGGGCAGATTGGGATTGTTGAAGCACTAGAGTTAGGCTAAGTTTCCACTATGGCAACCCCAAAGTTGCACAATTTTTTCCGCAATTTTTATGCGACTTGAAACAATGCCCGTGTATTCTTGAGGTCTATGGACCTCAAATCGCATCAAAGTGGGACCAAAGTAGTGCAGAGACTACTTTGAAGTCGCTGTGACTTGAAGTCACACAGATATGAACGGTACTTTGAAATCACGGGGTATGATTTGTTATGCGACTTTGCAGTCCCAAGTGGCACTAGTGGAAACCGAGCCTTACTGACCAGCAGTGAAGTCGACAGGTGGATGGTATAATGTGGCTCAGATTTTAAGTTGGAGCCCAACTCCAGCCAAAACTTAAAATTTCAGATAGAGTAGGGTCCAAGGGTTAGAGCCACTGTTTTGGTTTTGACTGCAGCCTGAGTCCCTGTTGGGTTTATTTCCCATAACTTCCTTTCAGGAATAGGACACAAAAAAAGTGGGGGGGGGGGGTGCTATAACTATCCTGACCTTTTTTTTGGCTGCTGTGTCCCATTGGGTGAATTTCTCATCATCCCTTCTTATAGCCAAAACAGGAAGTGATCAGGAATCCTCTAAAGTGAAGGAATCCCCGGGTGTCACCAGAACTAGTGTTCTAATTTTTCCATATAATACTTTTCTTGTGTCAACCCAAAATTTTGTGTTGTCTTTTACTTTCACCAAGAACAGTAAGGCCCCTTTCACACTGGGGCTGGAGGACAGTTAGCGGCGCTTTACCGCCGATTTTGCGCCGCTATTTGGCTGCTAGCGGGGCGGTTAAGATTACTGGACAGCCGACCACCCTCTTATCTTAGTAAATCCACCACAACCGCAATTCAGAATTCTGTAGACCTCAATGACACACACACAGCAGACAATGTGCAAAGCAAGTCTGAAGCTTTATTACGGGATACAGCTTTTAAAAGGAGAAAACAAGAGGGGAGGGGGACTTACTCCTGGGTTTCTAAGGGTCAAGCAGGTTTCAAAAGAGATTCATTATCTTACGAGTTTCAGCAGGTGCCTAGAAAATCAGATAAGGCAACATTATTCATCTAGTCTCAGCAGGTGCACGAAACTCTAAAGACAAACAACCCCTTCTAATTTGGCCTCAACAGCAAGATAAGATAGAAAGACATCATCATCTCCAAGGACATAAAGATAACACTGTCTCCAAAGATAAATCTGGCCCAAACACAACAAGTTCTAATTATTAATATACACATTGAAAACTGTATTATAACAGTTTTAATTAGGCACAAGTAGATCTCTGCTTGACCCTGTCAAACTTAATAATGCACTGTACATAACTTTCCCATATTCCACATAATTATTTCAAACCACCTGTTAAGAAGTTTACTCTTATCTTATCTGTCCAAGCTATATTTCAACTATTGTCAGAATGTTCCTTGTCTAATTGGTTAACTTACAATGATCTTAATACATTTGAAAACACCTGTGTACAAGTACTTGTCATAAAGCAGAGGTCATTTAAAGTTCAACACCACAACAACTGTAAAATGTAAGACAAAAGACAAAATGGAGTTACAGTTGATCATATACTCTAACAATCCCCTCTTAAGTCATGAAATTACTTATTTTCTACACCTGATGGCGGCCAAGAATGGGTTAAAACCCACCGCAAAGCGCCGCTGCAGAGGCGCATTGCCGGTGGTATAGCCACAGTGTCCCATTGATTTCAATGGGCAGGAGCGGTATACACACTGCTCCAAAGATGCGGCTAGCGGGACTTTTTTTTTACCGTCCTGCTAGCACACCGCTCCAGTATGAAAGCCTTTGGGACTTTCACACAAGAAACAACAGCACCTGTTTAGGGTCGGTTTGCAGGCGCTATTTTTAGCACAAAAGCGCCTGCAAACCGCTCCAGTGTGAAATGGGTCTAAACAGGGCACATAGAATCTCCCGAACAGATGCCCATGGCTCCATCTAGTTGCCATGTTGTGGTATTTTTTCTAAAATACCTCAATCGGAAATAATACCGTATTATGGCCACTAGATGGAGCTGACAATTATAGGAAATCACTATATTAAGTAAAATACTGTCAGGATTTATCAAGAATGGGTAAAAGCTTGCCACTTTTGTGCAATGAATGCTTGCCACATTCATCTAACAAATTTTTCATGAAAAGACCTCTGAGTATTAATTTCAGGTTTAGTGTTAAGTGTCAGTTTTAGAATAAAGCTACATTCCATTTAGTTTGCCAAGCTAAGAAAACAATTTAAAGTTTTTAATAAAATACTGTTTTTTCATAATATACCTTTATTCATCGCAGTACTGGTGATTTCCTCTAGCCCTTTTCAGCCACTTCCTGTCATGCATGCACTAGCTGCAAATTATTGCTCAGGACTGGCTTCCTGATTCTGACAAAGAGTGGCCATGCATGTGCAATGTGTTATAGCATGACTACCTGTAGTCTTCACTGGGGGGAGCATGTGATAGGGTGACAAAAGGAGCACATCTGGAAGACAGTTGGCACCTCATAACAGGAAGTGTCTGAAGAAGAAGTTTTGTGGCAGGTTAACCAGGTATTATTTTAATTGAAAGCTGCAGACTGAAAATTGACTGAGGGGCCCATTCACACAATTGTGTTGTAATAACAGGCATTGCATGCATTGGTGTGAGGCGGTCCTATGTATTCTGAATGGCACCCCAATGTGTGTTGTAGTACAGTGCCAAAAATGGTACATTCAAATGAATGAGCTGCTTAACTCACTTTAACAGCCCTATGCATGTTAATGCACTGCAGTGATGTGGCTGGGCCCTGAAAACATTTTGATATGACTTTAACATGTTAAAAGCTCACGTGAGGTTTTAGTGATTGGGCTTATATCTATAAACCTTGGGGAAGGTAAACAATTATTTGTGGGGTAAGATCACTTTTGGTGGGATGCGAGAGAAACGTTTAGGCTAAAGTTATTGGTCATAGCATAGGGGGCACTTTTTTGGTAATGAAAGCCCTTCAATGAATATGACCATCGCTCAGTTCTTGCCATTGGAAACCAATGTACCAGTCCTCAAGTCCCACTAGTAGTTCATATACACATGAGCAGCTAAATTGCACACCTGAGGTATCCATTTTTACAGCTCTGCATGTATGAGCTTTCCTATCAATTATTTCTTGCAGTGGGACTGAAGGATAGGTTTGAGAAATGCTGTTCTGGCGGGTCCATTTGTGCCTGGCAGCTTAGACCCAAATGCAAAATTTCCTGCATTCTAACATGGCCTTCATTCTGGTTCTGTGTCAATATCTTGCTAAGAATTGTAGAGTAAGGGCTAGTTCACATTTGCTTCAAAACATGGCTTAGGACAGGCTTTGTTAAAGCTCTCTGAACGCCAAATAAAAATCCTGTCACTAAATAAAATGATTATCTTACATTCCTGTTTACACCTTGCTTTTGCTTGGTGCTTCGATGAGGCTTCCGTGGGGCTTCAAGAGAGCTTTGCCATAGATTCATATGGAGGCTTTGAAGACGCTTTAAAGTACCACTAAAACTACATGGGGTATAATTTTTGAAGCAAAGCAAAAGCAAGTTGTAAACAGAACTGTAAGCTAACCATTTATTTAGTGACAGGAGTTTTGACTGGCGTTCAGAGAGATTTAACGAAGCGTGTCCAAAACCTTGTTTTGAAGCAAGGGTTAACTAGCAGTTAACTGGCCGAACTTTAAAAGGTGTGTGTGCCCAGCATAATTCTTCAATGCAGTCTAGGAAAACTGCAGGATGACAGGACATCAGAGACCAAAGTGCTGTAGTTTTCTACACAGATATCAATCACAGTGATACAGCACGCTCACCCCCTCAAGGAAATCATGGGATACAGTTATCAATAACCTATATTTTACCTGCTTTGTTGGAGTTCAGCGTCTGTGTACTGTCTATATGTGTGGAATCTTACTACAAGGGTTGTTTGTGCATTACAAAATACTCTAGTTACAGTTGACTGCACAAATGTGTGTGAACAAATTCAGTCCAGCTTGCATAAGATTCTGATCGAGCCGTTACCCCTAAAGGAGGTGCATTTACCTTTCCAGGTTTGTGGGTTTAATGAACAGTGTGCACTAGGTCCGCCATTCTGAAATGTTTAAAACGGGCTTCATCTTCAAAAGTTTAACTTAGTTTTTGGATAAACACCAGAGGGTTCAATAAATTGTTGGCTTTTTTATATCTCTCAGACTCTGCTGGTGAGATTTCCTCTTAGTAGTATCTCTGCCCCTACCCACAATAATGCAATGTCCCCCAAAAATGTTGTGGCTCTGGGCCTCTTCCATAATGTAGATTATTCCCTGCGGTAGTTTGTTCTTCTGCCTTTCCCACACTAGTGTCAATCAAAATAGTTTGGGGCTCTGTGCCACTCACATAATGTTAAGATTTCCCTGCAGTGATTTGTGTCTCTGCCCCTCCCACAGTGGGAATATTTCCTTGCGGTAGTGAGGGCTGGGACAAGGAGGAAAGGCAGAAGTGTCACTTGCCCTGGGCACAGTATTGCTATGTGTGTGTGGAGGTGGGGGGGTGGTCTGGTCTGGTGATGAGAGCTTATTAGCACCTTGTTCTCCAGTCGCCTAAATGACAGGAATGATGTTGTAGTCGCTCCTGTCATTCAGAATGGAGCACACAGCAAGGGGTGTGACAGCTGCTGTGAGAAGATTCTGCTCTCTTCTTCCTCCAAAAGCAGTGAAATGTGGGCAGGAGAGAAGGCAAGGCAGTGGCCATGCTGAGAACAACACTTTTTTGAAGAGAGAGGCCAGGTTGCCCTTTCCTATTTCCCCTTGTCGTAAGACATATCACATGACAGAGGAGGAAGCAGCTGCCTTTATTCCTAGACAGGTGCTATGCCGAGACTGAACTGTAATTACACAGAGGTGTGGAGGTAGAGCGCTCCCCTGCCTCTGTCACCCTACCTCCCACATGGCTCATTTAAACTCACAGTTGGGGAAGCAATGAGGAGTTACGGCCCCCAACTGCTCCACCTTAAAGCCTGGTACACAATATGGTATCTTTTACACCAGCGGACCGATTGGGTTCATCTGTCCATTTTTCAGGCAGACCTGATTGGACCACCTATTGTTCTCTATGGGGCAGCGAATGTCACTGGACATGTGTCCGCTGTCATCCGCCAGCCTCCAATCTGGTCCGCTAAAAACAGATGGACGGGAATACGTTTGCCATCCGTCCAGCGCCTTTTAGATCGGATGGAAACGGACAGGCAGTCCGTTTCCATTCAACCACCCCATAGAGAACAGCATTCTGTGCCCTTATCCACTCTGCATAGCGGAGCAGACAATGACCTGTCATCCGCCTGTTCAGCGGGGATCAGCGGAGAATTCCACCCCGTGTGAAAGGGACCCAAACGAAGGGGCTCTCCAGGAAGTCCATGTACTAACTGTGCAATGTTAGTACAGTGATCATTCCACTCAGCTATTGTGTTTTGACGGGGGACTGGTCACCCCAATAGAACACACCGATCAGCAATTGCTGATCGGCAGATTTTCTTTTTGGCATGCCTGTTCTACAGAAGCCGGACAGGCTGCCATACACGAGGGCTGAATATCGGCCAGTTTCTGTTGAAGCGCCAATACCGGCCTGATATTCAGCCCATGTGCACCAGGCTTAAGCTGCAAAGGCAGTGGACAGGGGTTTGCATATGCAGCAGAAAGACTTAAAATGTTTGTAAAATCTTGTTTTTTTTCTATAAAAATTGCAGTGGATTTGCACAGAGCAGCCCGGATCCTCCTCTTCTCAGGTCCCTCTTCTGTGATCCTGGCCCCTCCCTCCCTCCTGTTCAGTGCCCCCTCGGGAAGCAGCTTGCTATGGAGGCACCCAAGCGATTTGCAGCGCCCTGTGTACATTCAGACATGGAGCCCCTACCTGGCATTAATGCCATAGAATGCAATAAGCTAAAAAAAAAAACTTCTGCCTTTATAACTAACCCTATTAATCTCCTCTTTCGCATTTGGTAGGCAATACCAAACTCAACCATTTTAAGTGAAAGAGGCCGCGCCACAACTTTGAGGGGTTAAAACAAAGTGAGTAGGTTACATAATGCCTCCTCATTTGCCTGTCAAATGCCCTCTGAAAAAGGAACCACAGTGGGTCACTCTTAAAAGAGATGAAACCCCAACCTCCAGTTCCCCATGCCTCCTTTTAAACACAGCCTAATTAGTTTGGCATCTTCACCCTGGGCAGTGAATGATCTTGTCCCAGCACTACTTACAGTAGTTTGTGCTTCTGCAGTGGTTGGTGTCTTCACCCTGCCACAATCAAGCTATGCAACATAGCGGCAAGATCCTGAATGACATTTGTGATTACCAAACCGACACAAATGTAGAAATTTTTAGCGAGACACATGGGCTGTATTGTGTCCAAAATGAACTTAAAAAAAAAATCCCTTGCCAAACCACAAAAATATTCTAAACCTTAAACTTATATACCATTAAATTGTCAAACCTGTGCTGCTGCTGGAATTGCCAGATGTATAACGCATCCAACTATAATAATTCTGTGCTGCACCTTCCACCTAAATTAAATCATCTCATTATAAAGTTCTCACATGTGAAACAATACCATACCCAAAATAAAAAAAATACATATATGAATAACTGTGTAAAGTGTGCATACAACAAAGATATAGTAAATAAGAAACTCCCATGCAGTGTGTCCTTTTAGAAAATTTCCAAAACTTCTTGACAAATGATTCTTCAGTGCTTCACGAGGGGTGTGAGACGTTTGGATGCATTTGTAACTCTGTAGATCATGAGCCTATATTTTAATATATAGAACTGCTTTAAAGGGGAATAGTGTTGCTAATACAGGAATCCCATCCACAAGCTGCAGCCCCTATAGGACGCCCTCTGAGGTGATCGATTTTATATGTGATTGCACATTCATTGTGAGTGTATGTCCTTTGGGGCTTTTTTATTAACATTTATCAGAAGAAAGTGCTATGATGGGGGTTTTTTTTCCCCCCTGAGCTTTACCATTCTTTGGCCGATCTAAAGAGGTTCTTGTATTAAACTGACTCCAGTGAAAAATTTCCCTTAAAAAGGGACAAGTATGTATGACCTATATCTTCATAGGTCAATATATAAGGTGAGAGGCCAGTGCTGAGTGTGTGTGAAGCACTGAAGAATCTTTTGTCAAGCAGTTCTGGAAATTTTATACAAGAACACATTGCACAGGATTTTATCTTATTTTTTTTATCTACTTATTATATCTTTGTTATATGCACACATATATATTTTTGATATGGTATTGTTTCAAATGTGGGAACTTTATATAAGAGGATTTATTTAGCTAGAAGGATCAGCCCAGAATTATTATAGCTGAATTGAATGATATATGTTCAAATATTGTGTTTGCAGTACTTCCCTCTGCTTCAGCTGTCTAACGCCGGTTAGTTTCCTGGCTGCCATCGTCTCCCCCGCTTCTTCTGTCTGTAACTCACCACCGTAATGCAAGGCTGTCTTCCTGGTGTGGAGAGAGCCTCTTGGGGGGGGGGGGGCAAACAGGAGTGTCAGGACACCCACTAACACACAGCTCCTTTCTCTATCTGCAAAGTAGAGAGTGTCCTGACTTGCCTGCTCACCCCCTCCCCCTCAAGAGGCTTTCTCCACACCAGGAAAAAAGCCTTGCATTACAGTGGTGAGTTACAGACAGAAGAACAGGAAGTGAGCATTTCTCAGAAGAAATAAGGACATTTAAAAGCAAAATGGAATGATGAGGTAAGTGAAGGAGCACTGCACTAAGGTAAAGGAAGCTATTTAGGGGGGAAAAAAATCCTTTACAACCCCTTTAACTGTACAGCTCCCAATTGTTATCATAAAACTCAACCGTTCCAGTTCAAGTACAAATTCTTAATTTTGGGGGATAAAACATTCAATTTCAGGGATAACATCTCTTTATCAAGCACCAATGTAGAATGCAATTCTCAAGCTGGCAGCCATAATAAAATATATAAAATCCTTTGGAGAGAGACATTACATGGTTTGCTATTTCGGCAGCATACAGAGAGACTTTCACACCTATTACCCCTCAGAGATCAGGAGCCAGAGTGTGCCTCAACTACGTGAAAAATGTAGTGTAGTATAGGAAGCCTAGCATGGTCAAAATCTAGTATAATACATATAAAATACAAATTATTGCACAACTACCAACCCATCCCCCCTGTTATCCTACATGTCTAAATTAAATATGTTGTATGCTATTTGTTCCTGGTGTATGTTTTTGAGTATGTGATTACTGTCAAGAAACCTGCACAGGCTAGGTATTAAAAATCCAAGGTTTAAAACTACTAAAATGCCATACTGAATTCCAACAAGTGTTTTTAGAGTACACATAATTGTGCTGGGTAATGAGAAAAGGGAAAGTAAATGAGGTTTTACTGTATAACCATCAGAATAATAGAATAATAGTATTTTGTCATTTTTTATTTAATGCCATTTTAAATGAGTATTTGATATTTAGTACAGGGTAAGCTGTATCAAGTCATAGAGATGTGTAGCAAAGCAAGATAATTAAAAACATTGAAAAATAGATTGTCCCCTTTTCAGTACACTTGTATAGGCCACTGAGTGAGAGCAGTTCGTTTTTTTTGTCCGTTTTTGATTTCAGCAGCCCTGATTTTTCAGTAGCCCTCCCTGGCTTTTTAACTATCCATTGCAGCCAATGAGAAATTCACAGACGTTGAGCTTTGCCATGGAGCCTGGCACAGCACTGCATGCTTCTACTGCGGGTTCATGGCAAGCAGTCATAACCAGAACATAAAAGATATAACCCGGAGAGGCTGGGGGTTTCTGAGTAAGATATTGTTTCTATGCTGCTGGTGGCATTCGATTGCACAATGAATAGTTGAAGAGCCTGTAGAAACAACATGGAAGCGAATAGGTAACAAATAGGATATGCGTGGTTGATAAATTCAATTTATTGGCTTACAGTCTCAAATTTAACAGAAAAACCAGGTTAATAGTGTTTATGAATTAGTGATGATCATTCATCTGGAGAGGACAATTTGATTCACTCAGGCTATAAAAAAAAAAAAAAAAAAAAGTTTGAGTATTTTTAACTAATCCTCCCATGAGCTATTGTAATCTGACAGAGGAGGATTCCCCCCGCGGTCAGAATACACAGATCAGCGATGCAGCTGCTGATTGAGCGGCATTTATCTGAGAGGCCGGTTGAACAGAAGTCAATCAGTAGATCAACGTCTGTTCACCTGCAGTGGCCACACATGGATTGAAGTTCGGCAGGTCCTGCTGACCCAGCTGAATTTTCATGCATATGTTGCCACCTTTGGTAAAGTAAAAATTGCATACAGTATCTTGTATATCCATCCCTTCATTCCAGCATGCAATACTTAATGTATGTTAACCTGAATAAAAAATCATGTTCCTTTAAAGCATGTTATACAGCACAGTGCTTGTGCCGTGTCATTTGGCCCCCTGTAACAACTGAAATACCTGGCTGATCCTGCCCGGCTATACCCTCCCCCCTGTAAACTGACCACGGTATATCATGGCTGCTGAGCCCTGACACGGTGGTTAGTTTCCGTGCCTCCACCATTCGCTGTGTCTCCCGTCTCTCCTCCATGCCCTCCTCCATCCTCTCCCCCCTCCTGCTCCTCAAATTATAGTTATATTTACATTATTCTCTCGGTTGATTCATGTAATGTCCCCCTGTGACTGTGCGATCTAAAAAATATGCAGCTATATATACTGGTTTACAGAGTGCAGATCGGCGCTCACGTGACCCGCCGCCTCTCTCCTGTCTCACGTGACAGCTGCCACCTCTCTCCTCCTCCGCTCCTGACTGATATCAGCAGTGGATCCTTGGCCTCGCCCGCTGCAGCTGTCAGGCCAAGAGAGGAAATCGCCTGCTGGTCACATGAGCACCGATCTGCGCTCTGTAAACAGGTATATTGCTTTATAAAAAATGCAGCTAAGTCACAGGGGGACATTATATGAATCAACCAAGAGGATAATGTAAATTTAACCCTGTGGGTGAACCACTTAAAAATATATCTTAAAGTATTTAAAAGTATCAAACTAGAACTGAAAGTCCAAATGATAAACAGCGCTGGTTAGAGTTGGTTAAATGCCCAATGTGATCATCATCATGTCATGACGGTGTAACAGTAATTTCATACAGTGATGGGTGCTTCTAAGTTTGTGATGGATCCTACACCTGCTCCCAATCTTCACCACAAGTGAGGCACACTCCCCTTCGGGGTACAAACTCACCAACGGGCCAATATATATAAGCCTTAAGCGGTATCTTTCACTGGGACATCCGTCAACAATGCTGGGGTCAGCGTGGGTTAGTACTCCATATACATATAAAGACAAGAAGGCACCAACATAGTGTAATCCCGTTTTTAATAGTAAAAAAAAAAAAGCACCCCTTTGACACAATTGGTAAAACCCCCGCTCCAAATGCACGTACCGTCAGTATAAGGTGATGAGCATACAGTAAGAGTGACTTCTAAATGGTGTCTGTGGCCCCAGAGGTTTGCGTGGGGTTGTCACAACGCTAGTCTTCCTTCCTGGTCTGTATGAACCACCAGTGAAGTGCACTCGTCACTTCCGGTTTCCGAATCGCCGTAATAGCCCCGCCCTGACCGGTTTCATCATCCAATCGACTTCAACAGAGGGCCCTCTGTTGAAGTCGATTGGATGACGAAACCAGTCAGGGCGGGACTATTACGGCGAAGGCTTATATATATTGGCCCTCTGGTGAGTTTGTACCCCGAAGGGGAGTGTGCCTCACTTGTGGTGAAGATTGGGAGCAGGTGTAGGATCCATCACAAACTTACTATTAGAAGCACCCATCACTGTATGAAATTCCTGTTACACCGTCATCACATGAATGCCTTTATGCAGTTGGGCATTTAACCAACTCTAACCAGCGCTGTTTATCAAACTAGAAAGTCCAAATGATACTTTTGATATCTATGCGTTCTATTAGTCTCTGACTTTTTTGGACTTTAAATAGCTGCTTCTTCCATATCCTTGTAAAGAGTGTTAATGGTTATTTTATTTTGTTCAATTTTCTACTGCTAAATTAACCTTTTCAGAGACACCTTAGTCCTGTGGCGCTGAGATGTGCATCTAGGCCTTGTGTTGCACTCTTTGTTTGCCATATCTTAAAGTATGTTTCCACTTTTGCAGTCAAGTTTGAGAAAACCCCATTATGTTATGTGTTTTCATTCATACAGAATACCTAAAAAAAAAATCTAAATATTTCCTACCTTTTAGATGTTTCTCAGGTGAAGGCTGCATATCAACCTGCAAGCTTTTCTGAACAATTTTAGAGTCAAGTTTTCCCCAAGGACTTTGGGCGGAGGGGAGGTATGGCGCTAAAGCTGGGTTACACGCATACCAAAAGTAGTCTGGTTCCTGCTTTCGGTACGTGTGCACTCCTCTGTTCAACAGAAGCCGATCTGATGACTGGCTTCTGTTTAATGATCCTGCTGGAAAACCAGCCAACGGCTACACCAATCTGTGTATTCTATAGCAGGGGGAGAGGAGCTCCCTTTGCCAGAATGCAATAGCACAAGCAGGGAGAGCCCTACATCCACATCGCTTGTGTGGATGCGAGCATATGTCAGTTTATTTTCTTTTAACCTACTGGTTGAAGGTAGATCATGCATTTTCTTTTCCAAACCAGACAGTTGAACAAAAAAAAAAAAGTTTTTATTCCCACCATCAACACACTTGGAGTTGATTGAGGGGAATACCTCCCGTGGAGCTATTCTATTCTAATAGTGGGGGGGGGGAGTTCCCTGATGTCAGAACACAATGATCAGTGTTTCCGGCTATAGCCACCAGCACTGATCTAGCCCAAAAAAACAGACAGGCTGGTTGTACAGAAGTTAATCAAGAAATTTACTTCTGTACAACCAGCCAACCCCTAGATAGAAATTCAGCCGGGTCCTCCTGCAGCGGCTGACTTTTGATCTACCATTAGCGGTCTCATTAACACTCCCTGTTTAACCCTTTGTTAAGACAGTGATCGAATCTACACACCCCTGTTAAAATGTCAGGTTTCTGTGATGTTAAAAAATTAGACAAAGATAAATCATTTCAGGACTCAGTTAAGCAACAAACTAAAATCTTTTAGGTGGCGGGAAGTAAAAATAATCAACTAAAATAATATTGTTACATAAGTGTGCACACTCTTAAACTAATACTTTGTTGAGGCACCTTTTGATTTTATTACAGCACTCAGTCTTTTTGGGTATGAGTCAGCATGACACATCTTGACATTGCAAAGAAGAGTGTGCAAATATTGCCACCAGACTCCAAATTTGTCAGATTGCAAGGACATCTCCTGTACACAGCCCTCTTCAGATCACCCCACAGATTTTCAAATTGGATTCAGGTCTGGGCTCTGGCTGAGCCATTCCAAACCTATAATCTTCTGGTGAAGCCATTCCTTTGGATGTATGCTTCGGCTCGTTGTCATGCTGAAAGATGAAGTTCCTCTTCATGTTCAGCTTTCTAGCAGAAGCTTGAAGCCTTGTATTTGGAACTATTTATAATTCCCTCTACCTTGACTAAGGCCCCTGTTCCAGCTGAAGAAAAACAGCCCCACAGCATTGTACTGCCACCACCATGCTTCACCGTGTGTATGGTGTTCTTTTGGTGATGTGCAGTGTTGTTTTTGTACCAAACATATGTTTTGGAATTATATTCTGATAAAACCAAGGTTGAACTTTTTGGGCATAACACATTTTCCCATATGCTTTTGGGAGACTTCAAATGTGTTTTTGCAAAATTTAGCTTGGATGTTTTTCTTTGTAAGAAAAGGCTTCCGTCTTGCCACTCTACCCCATAGTCCAGACATATGAATAATACAGGAGATTGTTGTCACACAGGAGATTGTACCACACAGCCAGTGCTTGCCAGATATTCCTGCAGCTCCTTTAATGTTGCTGTAAGCCGTTTGGCAGCCCACCTGACCAGTTTTTCTTCTTATCTTTTCATCAATTTTGGAGAGACGTCCAGTTCTTGGTAATGTCACTGATGTGTCATATTTTCTGCACTTGATGACTGCCTTCACTGTGTTCCATGGTATATCTATTGCCTTGAAAATTCTTTTATACCCTTCTCCTGACTGATACCTTATACCAATAAGATCCCTCTGATGCTTTGGAAGCTCTCTGCGGACCATGGCTTTTGCTGTAGGATATGACTATAAAAATTGTCAGGAAAGACCTACTAGAACAGTTGAGGTTAATCAGAGGCACTTTAAATGATGGCAGGTTGGTACTGACTCCTATTTAACATGAGTTTAAATGAGACTGCTTAATTCTGAACACTGCTACATCCCCAGTCATAAAGAGGTGTGCACACTTATGCAACCATATTATTTTAGCTTTTTCTCCCAACCGCCCAAACCCCCCACCCCCAAAATATTTCAGTTTGTTTTTCAATTGAGTTGTACAGTTCAAGGTGTAAAAAGTTCAGCAATTATTTATCTTTGTCTATTTTTTTTTACATCACAGAAATCTGACATTTTTACAGGTGTGTGTAGACTTTTTAAATCCACTGTAGTTTAAAACTGTTAGGGTTAATATTGCACAGTCCCCCAGCCCCCTTGGGCAGGGTTTTTCAGTACTGGAGTTATCAGAAAAGACTATTTAAAATGATAAGAAACTTTTTTTTTTTGCCTGTTTCCGCCGCTGTATGCAAACATGCGCTCTCAGCACAGTAATTAAGCGGTTACTCCCAATGCACAATTGCAATTAGGAGCTTCCAATTATGTGACAGCCAATCACAAGAGGGGATTTCCTATTACTGCATATAATTAGGAAGTAATTAAAGCACACTGAGAAATAATTTCCTTAATATTCATTAACTGTGAAGTGTCTGAACTGTGCTGGGAGATGAGATGCAGCCTGTATAGTACATACTTGTTTTGTGTATTTTTTTTTTCTTTTTATCTTCCAGTTCCTCGCGTTCCGAACGATCCAGTGCTTGGATACAGACTGGAGTGGCTGGGGGTCGGTGAGTAGAACTATAGAATATGCATTTTGTACAGTGGGCAGGGTGACTGTGGATTTCCTAAAAAATGTAATAAAGAAAAAAAAATGTCAACTTAAGTAATCCCTTAGTGCCTCACAGGTTTAGGTATGGAGAATTTATCGTGCTTCAAGTGAAGAATCTGATAACAGAATACAATAGCATTTACCTTCCTTAGAGAGCTTGCAGACCCAACATTTTAAACACTGGGCAGGGCTAACAAATCATCTGCAGAGATTAACTTTTTTTCTTTTACTTTTTAGCCCTACAGGCGCATGCAGTTGCATTTTGGGAAGTTCATCTGGAGTTATCGCAATGGAAGGACCACTTAGAAGAAAAACATTACTCAAAGAAGGGAAGAAGCCAACAGTAAGATCACAGAGCCTAGAACCTTTTACAATATGAGTGGTATTACTGGCAAACCACCACAAGAGTGCACCCAAGTTTCATTAGAAACTCAAGTAATTTTTGAACAGCCTTACAAAATGACTGATTATGGTACAGAAGCTTGATCATTTTAAACCAATTCTAAAAATAAAAAACGCAAGAGGGTGTGTGCAATTTAAAAATGTAGGTGACCTGTCCCTTTCCTCTTGATCACCTCTATAACAATGCCTAAAACATAGAGGATGTTGTAAGCTCTAAAGAAGAGCAATTATTTTTAAAAATTTTACATTGTTCTGCCCCCCCATGGGATAAAGTACATGTAAAACTGAAATCAGTAGTAAGGCATAATTCCAGCAAGGCCTACTTTACAGAGGAGGGCTTCAGCTAGAGGGGTGGCTGACTGGGGACACACTGGCGGCTTTTCTAGGCTGAACATAGGACTGCGATTGTGGCTCCAGTGACTGGACAGAAGAAGAGCTCTCATTGGTGTCCCAATACAGTGCTTTCTCAAACAGGAACCCTTTTCTGTGCTCAGCGGCTCACAAATGTACACCAAACCCAGCAGGATATTCCAAATTGTAGGATTTTCCCACCGAAGATGGCGGCCATAGGTCAGCAGGAGTTGCAGCATCCAATCAGGCCACCATTTCCCCTGAGACACCTACACCTAACAATGTTCCTCTGAGTATCAGCTCCATCTGTACAGTGGTGCAGTGCAACCCACTGAACGGAGGACAAACTGCATTACATTTAGCCAAATATGGGGGGGGGGTCATACTTCATAACTAGACTTAAGAAGCACCTAGCAATATAGGACATGTACTTTGTCCCATGGTGGGGGCATAACACAGAAAAATAATAATAAAGGTGGTTCTTCTTTGAACAACTGCTCTCTAACAATCCCTAGATAGTTGCTTTGAAAACGAAAGACTTATGCCGTGTACACACAATCGGAAATTCCTACAAGAAAAGTCTGATGTGAGTTTTTGGTCGGAAATTCCGACCGTGTGTATGTTCCATTGGACTTTTGCTATCAAAAAATCCGCTCGTCTGTATGCAATTTTGACATGCAAAAAAACACCCATGCTCAGAATCAAGCAGAAGAGCCCAACTTCCTATTGAACTTCATTGATCTCGGCTCGTCGTACGTCACCACGTTCTTGACGATCGGAATTTCAGACAACATTTATGTGACCATGTGTGTATGCAACACAAGTTTGAGCCAAAATTCAGTTGGAAAAAAATCACTGCGCTCTGAGTCTTGATCACATGATCTCTGAACAATCATTAGAGCCTGTTGTTCTTAAAGAGGAACTACAGTCTGCTCACATAATTTGTAATAAAAGCATCTTTGCCATTTGAAGCTTCCCTCCAACCACTTTGCATATTTTATATATACTGTGTTTCTGTACTTGACAAATATGCTGCTGAAATCTCCCTCTACCAAGTCTGGCTGCAGCCATTTTAACTGTGGGAAGCTACAGCTGCTTCCTGTTCACTTCCTGGATTCACACAGAGGCACACCTACAGCTCTGCAGCTTTCATTGGCTCTCTTACAACTTATCCCTTCCTGGCAAACTCTTACAAGAGTGAGAGAGAGAGCTGTGCATGATGTCATAAACCTAGGCTAATGATCAGGCAAGAAACAGGAAGTAAGCTGTAAAAGGTATTTACCGGCTGAAAAAAAAATGTTTTACTATCCAAAGATAAAACGACAAGGGCAGAAGATTTAATAGATGCAAAGTTGAAATGAATGACTGAAGGTCTGCTTTAATGAGAAGTGAGATAACAGGATAACAAAGGCCAGCCCTGTATACATATAGCATAAAGTAGTTTTTCACTGCTTCTTCTCACAATAGAAGTCTGTAATTCCTCTATGAGGGCCCAATCACACCAGATACAAAACATTCCCACTGCATAGACAGTACAACACCCGTGTTAGCTAAGGAGCACAGTTCAAACAACTGCACGGCAGTTAAAAAAAAGAGTACACCCTGATGCAATTTCCGCAAAACAGTCACATGTAAATGCGACTGAGAACAAAACACAAGCTTAGCTGATTTAATGACCTGTCCTTCCCTATGAAAATGCATGGGGGAAAAAAACGCAGTTTCTGGTGTGAACAGCCCTCACAGTTTCTAAATGCTTATTTGCAATTACTACAGCTAATAATGCCACTCTTTGTATTCAGCTAACCTCCTGGACACGTTACTGGGTGACCCTTACAGGGTCTACACTTCTGTATTTCGGGGCCAAGTCTTTACGGGGAAATGAAAGGAAAAATGTGAGTATTTGTTGTTAACAGTATCCGGTCTTTAAATGGCTGCCCATGCCCATTAATGTTTTTTTTTTGCAAAACAACAGTTTAAAAACATTTCCCACCTCAACTGCCACTATACTTGGCTCACAGCCTTTGCCAGACACCTGCACAGAGCTTGAAATCAAATGACAGAAGTGCGTTATATGGTATACGGTATCCTTAGCACTGTCCTAGTGTTTACTGAAGTGGAAGTTTTCTCTGTTGAAACTTTTACTAGAGGTTTTCTATGCCTAAAAAGCAAGCTGGGGTTCAGTGCTCCTTACTACACTATTACAGATAGTTATGCGCTTATAGTAAGAGCAGATGTTCTCAGGTAGTGCACATTTTGAAAGATTTCAGCAAATGTGCCTAATACAGTCAAGGCATAAGCACAAAATACACTGATTAAAAAGCATTCCTTTGATTATTTGATCATAGTATAGCATGTCATTTAAACTCCTGGGATATTTATCTAGTCAGTTAAGTAGAAGAGGGGGTTGTTAATTTCATTAACACCAAAGCAGATGAAAATGATTAACAGGTGCACTAGATGGGCAACAACCTCCAAAAGCGGAATGGTTTTACAGGTGGAGGCCACTGACATTTTTTTCTCTACTCTTTTCTAAATGTTTTTCACTAGTTTTTTATCTGGCTAGGGTCGGTGCTACTACTGGTAGTATGAGGCGATACTTGAACCCTGTAAAGTTTGCACAGGCAGTCCAACTCCTCCAGTATGGCACATCAATACGTGCCATTGCCGAAAGGTTTGCTGTGTCTCCCAGCACAGTCTTGAGAGCATGGAGGAGATTCCAGGAGACAGGCAGTTACTCTAGGAGAGCTGGACGAGGCCGTAGAAGGTCCTTAACCCATCAGCAGGTTCGGTATTTGCTCTTTAGTGCAAGAATGAGCACTGCCAGAGCCCTACAAAATTACCTCCAGCAGGTCACTGGTGTGAATGACTCTTACCAAACTAACAAAAACACACTTCCTGAGGTGGCCTAAGACCCAGACGTCCTCTAGTGGGCCCTGTGCTCACTACCGAGTACCGTGAAGCTTGATTGGCATTTGCCATTCATTGAACACCAGAATTTGCAGGCTCGCCCCCTGCACCCTTTCATTTGTGAAAAGCAGAGCAGGTTCACCCTGAGAACGTGACAAACGTGAAAGAGTGTGGAGAACATTATGCTTCCTGTAACATCATTCTGCATGACCGGTTTGGTGGTGGGTCAGTGATGGTCTGGGGAGACATATCCATGGCGGGACACACAGACCTCTACAGCAGGGGTGCCCAACCGCTGACCCGCGGCGTACTCTGATGTGGCCCGCCATGTCTTTCTCTGAGATGGCGGGTCGGCAAGCCCAGATCGCCGGTTCCCGACCCACTATCTCCGAGCATCAGCGCAAAGAACGGATCCGCCGCTATAGGAAGCAGAGCCGATGCTTCCTGTATAGCGCGGGCTCCTTCACAGGTGGAGTGATACCAAATGTACTCTGCCTGTGACAGAAGCATGTGGCTGCAGTAGAGAGCCTATGCTTCCTGTCACACCAGAATGCACGAGAAGTGAACCTGTGATCTAGGACAGCAGTGCCAGTACCAGTCACCAGTACCCGTAATCAGTACTCATCAGAAGTACCAGCCATCAGTATCCGTCACCGGGATCTGTCCCTTCTGTGTGGGCGGATCGGAGGGCCCTTAGGGTGGAGCGGGCTCTACATATGCAGAGTGGACATATACCTGCCATCTGCCCGCTCATTGTGGCCTGCGATCGGTTACCAAGTTGCTAAAGTGGACCTCGCTCCTCAAAGGGTTGGGCACCCCTGCTCTACAGGATAGATAATGGCACCCTAACTGCTATCAGTTATCGGGATGAAATGCTTGGACCCATTGTGCAGTGGCTCCTGGGTTCCTCCTGATGCACGACAGTGCCCGGCCTCATGTGGCAAGAGTATGCAGCCAGTTCGTGGAGGATGAAGGAATTTATACCACTGAATGACCCCCACACTCGCCTAACCTAAATCCAATAGAACACCTCTGGGACATTATGTTTTGGTCCATCCAACGCTGCAAGGTTGCACCTTAGACTGTTCAGGAGCTCTGTGATGCCCTGGTCCAGATCTGGGAGGAAATACTCCAGGACACCATCCGTCATTTCATTAGAAGCATGCCCCGATGTTGTCAGGCATACATACAAGCACGTGGTGGCAATACAAAAACTACTGAGTACCATTTTGAGTTGCTGAAATAAAATTTCATCAAAATGGACTAGCCTGCTGCATTTTTTATTCACTTTGAAATTAAAATTATCAACCTACGAGGGCTGAATTCAAAGATACCCTAAAAAGCAAAAGATGTGGCATCCTTTTGTTCTTAACATATCAGTATAGATATCCAGCATGATATTTTTCCCAATTGAGATCTGATGTGTTTTCAAAGTGTTCTTACATTTTTTTGAGCAGTGTATATTTTAGGTAGAATCCTTGAAGTACCTATAAATGACCTGAAGGGATAAATTTACTCTGCAAATCTCAAATTTTTCCACAATGACTGTCTTATTTTCAGTACAAGTCCACTCCCAATAAGAAGATGTCAATCTTGGGCTGGATGGTAGTATTACCAGATGATCCAGAACATCCAAATATTTTTCAGCTTAACAACCCGGATAAAGGTAAGCTGGCTTTTCTTCTGTGTCTGATCTCCACATACCAGAATCTGATGTATTTAACAACTTTACAAAATTGAATCATTGCACAATATTTACATCAGGAAGATTATGTTAAACGATACTTAAAACAACAGTATATGCCAGTTACAGTGTGTGGAAAAGTATAAACAATTTAGCAAGGTATCAATTCCAATAAATCCTGTAACCAAAGTCAGAAAAGGCAATCAATTTTTATTTGTTCTTTTGTTAAATGTTTATATTGCCTCCTTGATCAGGCCTTTGAAAAGCCACACAGTATTCAGTTCCCAAAGGGAAAAAGTACTTGTACCTTGTCCCATCCTCCAAGACGCCTTGTAATGTAGACAACTGCTTTGTTTGCAAGCGCCTCTTTCTGGCTCCCTGCACTTACTTTGAAGCAAGCCAACACATCTCTCTTCTATCTGCATTCCTCTTGCCAATGCTTGTCTTGGGCAAGTGATGGAAGCTAGAGACAGTTGTCCACTAGCAAAGCTAAAACAGAATGCAATGATTTGCAAATCTCATCAACCCATATTTTATTTACAATAGAAAACATGTCAAATGTTTAAACTGATGCTACACTTTGTGAGACTTGTTGCTGACCTTAAAGGGGTTGTAAAGGAAAACATTTTTGTTCCCTAAATAGCTTCCTTTACCTTAGTGCAGTCCTCCTTCACTTACCTCGTCCTTTTAATTTTGCTTTTAAATGTCCTCATTTCTTCTGAGAAATCCTCACTTCCTGTTCTTCTGTCTGTAACTCCACACAGGATTGCAAGGCTTTCTCCCTGGTGTGGAGAAAGCCTCTTGAGGGGGGAGGTGGCGAGCAGGAGTGTCAGGACGCCCAATAATACACAGCTTGTTTCTCTATCTGCAAAGTAGAGAGTGTCCTGACTTGCCTGCTCCCCCCTCCCCCCCTCAGGAGGCTTTCTTCACACCAGGGAGAAAGCCTTGCATTCCGGTGTGTAGTTACAAACAGAAGTGAGGAATTCTCAGAAGAAATAAGGACATTTAAAAGCAAAATTAAAAGGACGAGGATGAGGGAAGTGAAGGAGGACTACACTAAGGTAAAATAAGCCATTTAGGGGGGGGGGGGTTCCTTTACAACCCCTTTAATGTTTTCTATTGTGAACAACATATGGGTTTATGAGATTTAAAAATCATTGCATTTTGTTTTTCTGAAGATTTTACACAACTTTGTAACTTTTTTGGAATTTGAGTTGTGTTATCCCTCTTTAGAGTTCAAAAGTAAACTCAATGGGGTTAATAAAAGGATAGAGTATACAGGGCCGGCCTTAGGTGTACAGGCACCATGTGCGAGCTAATCCTGTGGCGCCCCCCATCTTCACCCCTCACCCCCCTGGTCACCTAAAAATACACAGAAAAAAATATTTGCAACAAATTAACTGTTATTAAAACAAATTATTTTTGGCATTATTACTGTAACAGTGCATATCCTCCGATCCATTAGTACAGACCACCACCACCCCCCCCCCATTATACAGACCCCCCCATTATACAGACCCCCCCATTAGTACAGACCACCCCCCCCCCCCATTAGTACAGACCACCCCCCCATTAGTACACACCACCCCCCCCCATTAGTACAGACCACCACCTCCCCCCCCCCCATTAGTACAGCCCCCCCCCCATTAGTACAGCCCCCCCCCCCATTAGTACAGACCACCCCCCCCATTAGTACAGACCACCACCCCCCCCCCATTAGTACAGACCACCACCCCCCCCCCCATTAGTACAGACCACCCCCCCCCCCATTAGTACAGACCACCCCCCCCCCCATTAGTACAGACCACCCCCCCCCCCCATTAGTACAGACCACCCCCCCCCATTAGTACAGACCACCACCACCCCCCCCCCCATTA